>NC_090937.1:798903785-799208547 GCF_040938575.1 Ambystoma mexicanum | reverse complement strand
TGTTTTCCATTTAGGTTTACCAATAGAAATACACAGAAAAAACAGAAGTAGCTAGAATGTGCCAATATGAGGCCACAATCCCCAAAGGCTGCTAGCATTATGCACATTACTGACTTTGCCAGGTGGGCCTTGGCGCCAGTAAGTGGTACAAGGTGAACATTTGGCAGCATAATACTGGGCTAAGACAAGACTTGCATCTGTAGAATGAAAAGCTGAGAACGCGATGAATCAGGTATCCCTCAACATAATGTATGAGATTGGACACATTAAGAATGCTGACATGTGACTAGTTGACATGCAGGAATTTTCTCCCTGAAGCAAGGGAGTGCAACTGCTTTTCAAGGTACTGTGAAGTCATTCTTACATCATGCCCACATTCACAACCAAACAAATGCATACATTCACTAGTGTATTAATTTGGGGCTGTTGCTGCCTTTAGTTTAGACGGAAACATACTGCAGTCTATTTAATTGGAATGTAATAAGGTGACCTTGTCTTTTCATATTATGAAGGATTGCCATTTGGCAAGGGTGTAGAAGCACTGACATTTTTGATTTTTATAAAAAATAAAATGATGCAGGTAATTCTCAAAGAGGCTGCTCTGCTGATCAGACCTCTCTCTCCACAACCTTCATGCCAAAAGCATAGGGTACACCTGTGTCTGGCTGAATCAGCAGTTAAATGTGCAGCCCATGCTCTTCCATTGCATAGAGCCGGTTCAGGACACAGGTGCCCTCTGACAGCTGCAGTTAAAACCAGGTCACTACAGCAAAGGGGCTGAAGGTAAGATATGCACCTCTGTACCCATACCTCATAATTATTAGTATTACTGCCATGGTGGCTGTTTAAACTTTACATATGAGCCATGTCTGAGTTAAGGTATGGTGGATATTTTCTATCATAATTATCCAGGGCACATTAATTACATTTCACACATGTGTCAGCCCTGTGAACCCAGCTCAGCTGTGGCACGGTTATGTGTATTGCCCCAGACAGACTGTCTCTGCAGTTCCCAGCAAGTCTGTAGCCCTGAGCATTGTTTATCTTTGATTCCTTCTGGGGGTAGGTGACACGCTCTGCAGTGATACAGTCACATCCAAGGAAGCTGTCCTGGGAACAGGAATCAATGGGTATACCCTTCTCAAAATGACTAGTATCACAGCAGTGTGCTGGATACCAAAAGAGCATTTGATGCTATTGACGAGGGAACTCCACACAGCTGGGGGAAGGTTTCACCATCTTTTTTTCTCTTTACATTTATTAATCCTTCCTGTGCCCTTCACTTCCTCTAGCACAAAGCACTTTGGGTGTGATGTCAGAAGTCAAATGGGCCTTATCATGAGTTGGCCGGTATCCTGGCGCTAATTGTGCCGGAATACTGCCCAACGCTATTAGCATTACCGCAACTCGGTCCAGTGTAATTTGCGCCGGATTCCGAGTTGCGGTGAGGAGGTGAATCCCCATTCCCAACCCTATGGGGGTTTCTTGGCACTATTAGCGCAGGCGTAACTATTGCTGCGCAATTAGCGCTGCACTAATAGCACCGTAAACGGGCAGAAAGGGGAAATGTTTACCGCGAGATTGGGCGGACCGGTAAATGGGGCAGTAATAGCATTACCACCACATTTTACTTGGGAGGATAGCTCCCAAGTGAAATGAAGAATTATAAACCCCTTACGTGAATTGTGGGAGTGCAGCCCACACCACTGGCTTCATAGCCGAGGTCCTTTTTTGGAGCTCTGTTCCTTACCCTTGCCCAGGGAACATTGGAGGTGACCTGCTGCTTAAGCAAGACCTGCATCTCTGCCAGGCACACTGCTGCCCAGGACCTCATCATAGTGAAGAACCCGCAAAGGTGTGCACCAGCCTCCCATGTGTTTGAAGCCCAGGAACAAGGACTCTGAGACCCCTGTGGCCTTCATAATCCACTCTTCAGCCAAGCATTGCTTAGACACCACAACGAACTGCAGCTTGACCCCTGATCAACATTGCACCCCGCCTACAACAATGTGAATGCTGCACTCGGGACACTTCGAACTGCACAAACAGCACCTAGAGGCCTGATTCATTGTTGTCGGCCCGTCCAAATCAGCTAAAGGTACTATTAACTGGTAACTGCCTCCCTTCTTTATTTTAGTGCCCTAGAGCCTGGCTAGGTCACCAGTCATCTATTTTTGTTCAAATAATTATCCTTTTTACAATCATTGTGGTAAATGAGTGCCTTGTACCCCTGCTACATTACCCAGAGTGCTGCATCTCTTATTCTTACATATTCTCTGTTCATTCCTCAGGGATGGTTTTCGTACAATGTTTTTCTATTTCGTTTTCTTGCACATAGCGGGCCTGATTCACAGAAAGGTTTTATAATGGTGTAATCCCATAGGAAAACACTCTGTGAATCGGGCACAGTGTGATAGAAGGTATATCTCTTAACTGTGTCTGTTTTAACTTTATGATTGGCATCACTTTTGATGTGGAGATGTGTGAGGGCTGAGTGGGTGGTTTAATCACTACTCACATCTATACTCCAAATGAGCAGAAGTCATTTCGTCACATCTATGCTTTAGAAATGTGTTTGGTGGTCTCCGTTTTCTTCCCCACCACAAACCCAACTATAAAATCCACCAGCAGAACCACATATCCCAGGCCAATGGTGGCAACAATGGTGATTTGAATCAGAAACACTTTTTTTCACACAGAGGACCATGACATGCTAGAGCAGTTAGTTACGATCATTACTGTAGTGAAAGTAAACCAGCCAGTTGAGTTTACCAAGTGCTTTATTGTGCCAAATGAAGACAGATGACAAAGACCCCCAACACAACCATCAACCAGGGCTTAACTGTCAAGGCTTAAGAAATAACAAGGTAAGCATCTAAGCATTCCAGAATGGTTTACCTCACAGCCCATTCTGGAATGAGCCTACCTCACCCAGCCATAGACTTTTCCTCTTGTAAAAGTACACTGCAAAACTTGTAATTTATACAACACACCTCCTCCCCTACACAACAAAAAAATGAAATAACTTCTTTTATTACAGAATAAAACAGAAACAAAAGAACAATAATATATAACTATCCACACAGATAAACATGTGTCTATTTCTTTAGCTTTGCAACTCTAGACATATTCCAGATTTGACCACTTTCCAACCCCACAGCATTTCTATAGACCCAGACAACTCTAACAGGGTCAGTGTAAAGTGGTTCCCCTTTCCTTGAGACAAGAGCTCTTCTTATCCGAACCCAATCTCCAACTTCAACCACAGTTTTTTTTCTTGGATGTTTTTCATGAACTCTTTTCACCCTTTGTCTTTGCGAGCATCCATCCTTTTTTTCACAACATCCACAGCCACATCCGTTTCTCTTGCTCTGACCAGCCAAGCTGGCGACACCAAAGTATTCACCCTTCGACCTCTCATAAGTTCAAAGGGGCTCACTCCTGTTTCAAGACCTGGAGCCATCCACAATGCATATAACCGTTCTCTCACCGCCACTCTCCTGTCTAGACCACATGCATTTGCTCCACGGATAGCTTCCATGATACATCGATTAACTCTTTCGAACATACCATTTCATTGAGGGTAATATAAAGGAGTTCTTCTGTGTCCAATCCCACACTTATCAAGATATTCTTGGAATAAACTCCCCGTAAATTGCGGACCATTATCTGTGAGAATACTCCTAGGTAGGCCTTCCCTCTCAAACACACTTTCCAGAAATTCAATAATACGGTGACATGTCACCTCCCTCATGATCTTGAACTCAGTACACCTCGAGAAAGTGTCAACCAAGGCAAGGATAAATCTACCTCGACCCACACCCATATCAACTGGCCCCAATACATCCATCGCTAAATCCTGCCACACTCCCTCAGGCAAACTTGTCTTTCCCATAGGCTGGGACACGGCTGTCAAATTCTTTCCTGATTTGACACAATCGGCACACGCACCAACCACCCTCTCAATTTCGCGGTCGATCCCTGGCCACCAAAAGTCTGCTTTTATCACTTATTTGGTCTTACACACTCCAATATGTCCTTGGTGGGCAGATCTTATCAACCTTTCCCTTAGACGTCCGGGAACTACCAATTTGTCCCATCGATACAATAACCCCTCCTTCACAGACAGTTCAATCCTCACTTCCCACAGTGACCTTTCCTCACCAGACAATAATCTTTTCTCAGGCCATTCCTCTTTTACAAAAGTTATGATACGGTTCCACATTTTGTCAGATTCCAACACCCGAATCCATCCTTGCTTTTGAATAATACCTTCCACAGTAGCAAAAACCATATCACTCTCACCACACACTTTGCTCCCTCCTTCGCAACTTTTCAATTTTACCCTAGAAGCATGATCAGCTTGCACATTTTCTTTCCCCACAACCACTTCTATGGTAAATTTGTGGCATTGTAATCTTGTTACCCAACAGGCAACTCTCCTTGAAACTTTGTCAAGGCCTTTACTCTCAAATATTGACTTAAGTGGCTTATGATCAGTTCTTAAGATAAAATCCTGACCCCACACAAAATTCTTGAATTTCTATATACCCAAATGGCACGCCAAAGCTTCTTTTTCCAGAACAGAATAATTAAGTTCTGCACCTTTCAACATGTGAGAGGCATGCATTACAACCACCTCTGCGCCATTAAGATCGGGCTGTAACATCACAACTCCTATGCCTGTGTCACTGGCGTCAACCGAAAGAATAGTCTTTTTCCTTGTGTCAAACATTGCTAAAGGTTTCACCATATCAATCTTCCTTTTAATGTCTTCAAATTCTCTCTCACAATCCTTGTTCCAGTCAAAACCAACACCCTTTCTCAACAACGCCCTTAAGCTAGTCACACAAGCAGCATAGTTCTCAACAAACCGATGATAAAATTCAATAGTGCCCAGAAATGATCTTAGTTCTGCTTTGTTCATTGGTGGTTGTGTTTTCAGAATGGTATCCACCAAGTCCCTTTTTGGCTTGAGTCCTTACTCTGATATCTCATGACCCAGGTACTCCACAACCTGAGTCATAAAAACACACTTTTCTCCACGCAATGTTATACCTCTAGCCTTGAAAATGCCCAGGACTACATCAAGCCTTTCTTTTAATTCTTTCTCATCCTTTCCACATATCAGGATGTCGTCTTGGAAACACCATACTCCACTGACATCCCTTAATAACTTATCCATAACTTTTTGACACACTGAGGATGCTGATATTAGACCAAAAGGCATGCGCCGAAATTAATATATTCCCTCATATGTAATAAATGCAGTTAGTTTGCGAGATTCAACGTCCAAACAAATCTGATGGTAAGCACTTGCCATATCTAGTTTTGCAAAGAATTTTGCATTGCCAATTCTATTCAACAATTCTCCCATGTTCGGAAGCGGATGGCGATCAGCCACAACACACCGATTGAGTTCTCTCAAGTCAATACATACTCTCCAATCCCCATTACCTTTCTTCACCACCACCACAGGAGAAATCCACACCACTGCCTTGGCAGGCTCAATGATACCTTCTTTTTCAAGTTTCACTAGCTCTTCTCATACAGCCTTCCGCATTGACAACGGTAATGGTCTGAGTTTAGCTGCAACCGGCTTACTTCCCTCTTTCACAACAATTTTGTGCACCATCCCTTTAAGACATCCTACCGTATTGCTGAAAACCTCTGGATATTTCAAAATTACCTCATGTCCTTTGACGGGGTTTCTATGTGACCCTGGTACATTGGCCACATTGAGTACTTGTTCCTCACTATTGGGATATAACTTAATACACAACCCCCTCTGCTCCCTCCATCCAAGTAAAGTTTCCCCTTTTCTAGTGACATATATTTTTTCATATGTTACACGTCCTTTAAATTTGAATTCAGCATTACAACATCCCAAGATATCTATTTTATCTCTATTATACCCACCAGGGACCTTGTCAGAGGGAAGTAACAGTTTCATAGAACCCCCTATTACATTCTCATATACTACTTTGGACATTAATGTTATCTTTGAGCATAAGTCTGCCAACATTTTCACTTGATGTCCATTCACTTCTATCCAGGCAACAGGGTGTTCACATTCATCAGACTCAGTACATCGTACCATGTGCACAGTAACAATTTCATTTTCCGACATTTCGCAATCCTCTGACGACACACCATCATACTCTTCAATAAGAAGGGTCCCTTTTCCACCACCAATACGATCATTTTTACAACAATTTTCAACGTGACCCCATTTCTTACAAATACTACAATTTACACGCCTACCCGGACATATCGGAGATGTTGATAAGTGACGTGCACGAAAACACAGCCTATCATCTCTTTTTATATTAACTTGCATGCTATCCTTCTGCATTCGTCTATTTCCTTGCTCAACACTGCCTCCTTTGATTTGACTAGACTCATAACGTTTATTAGGCCTGATCTTCTGTTTCTTCTTTTCTTTCGGATTAGTCCCTTTTTTGTCACCCACCCTCAATACCTCAGTGATTTGAGGTGGTTTACTCTCCTTAAATGACAATTTGGCTACACACTGTAACGTGTGCTCAATCCTTTTTGCAATACTTATAACCTCATCTAAATTGGGATCATCTTTCAACCAAATCTCTTCACAAATTTTATCATTTGAACAGTGAAGCATAAACTGATCCCTTATATGTTCATCTAGAGCACCGCCAAATTTACAATTTAGAGACAAATGTCTTAAAGCTGTAATGTAATCTTCAACAGATTCTCCTTCATGTTGGCACCTCATGCCAAAATGGTACCGTTCCAGCACCGTACTTGTTTTGGATTCAAAATGTTTGTCTAATTTAACCAAAGCTTCGTCAAACTCATTCGACCCCCGTTCCAAGTCTAGATCAGCAATGTCAGGAAGAGTGTCATATATCCTCTGACCCTCATAGCCAAGAAAGTGCATCTACATAGCAACTTTACGTTCCACAGACATCCCATTCCCACAGGTGCCTTTGACATAGTGCAAGAAACCCTTTTTCAAGGGAGCCCATTTTATCCTGGCCGGACCTGGTTTGGGCATAAATACTTGTGGTCCAGGAACACCAGAAAGTGCCATAATTAAAACTTCACTCCACCAAGATGATGAAATTAACTCCAAAGAAAATAGATGCAGTAGGTGCCAGTATGAGTCAAACACTTCTTGCACTGAGTGCAGTCACTACTGCAATGCTTTCCAGAGAAACAAACAAACAAAAACTTTAAAAAAAAATTGTTTATTGGTTTAATAACATGAGGTAAACAAAAAGAAAACGAATATCATTAGAGATTGGTCAAGCATATCAAGGAAATACCCCCAACTCTACCTCACCCTCCCCCCGCCCCAAGACCACGGTTAGTTCACTGTTCCTCTCTAGTCCGTGCCTGTGTCCGGGCAACTCTCTCTACTCCGCTCAGTATCATCCACCTCAGGGTGGAGCAAGGGCACCGTCAGGGCCACCCAACGGTGTAGTTCCTCACTGGAATCTAGTCTTTGCACATGGATAGCCGTTTCCCACGCCGCAGTTTCAGCTGTAATCCACTTCGTAGGGTCCCCCAACCATAGGGGCATATGTGGACCTCTGGGGCTTTTCCACCGCATGGCAATACGTCTTTTGGCTGTTATGTATATAAGATCTGTGAGCTTGGTTAGGGGTTTGTTCTTCCTGTTTCGCCTATAACTGCCCAGGATACAGGCCGTAGGCTCGTCCACCTCAACTTCAATGTCTGCGCCGGCCACTCTGTCCTTCACTTGTAACCAGAACTCCCTAATCACTGGGCAGCCCCAGAACATGTGAGTCATTCCTGCCCTGGGTTCACTGCATTTGGGGCATAATTGGGTTCCAGCACCTGTGAATCTTGATATGGCTTCAGGTGTGAGGTACGCTCTATTGGTGATGTACAGCTGGATAAGCTGCAAGCGGGCGTTCCTGGAAACTTTCTTATGGTAGTGGGTTATATCTCCCCAATCTTTGTCCTCAATAACAAGGCTCAGTTCAGTTTCCCATTTACTCCTGCATTTAAGGTCTCCCCTGGTCGTATCCCACAACAGGGCCTCGTAGATTCGTGAGGTTTCATGGCCCCCCTCAGCGGAGTTCAGTATTGTCTCGATGCATTCATTTTCCTCAGTCAGGTCGGCAGCAATCGGCCATCTCTTGTACAAGGCCTGTACGACCACCCTGTGCAACAGGAACTGTCCTGCCGGAAGGCCCGTGGTCTCACAGAGTTCCGAGAAAGTTAGGATTTCCTGTTCTTGAATCAAGTCCCCAAGCGTGGCCACCCCGAGGGGCTTCCATTGTGTGCGTGTTTCAAGTTGCCACCAAGAGTGATTAACCATAAGTGCAGCAATGGGGATCTGTGGGGAGAACGGGTCATCCGACCCAACCAGCTTGCAGGCCCTTTTCCAAAGCCGGATCCCGAGCTTGGTGAGGTAAGGGCAGTGTCTTGTAGCACCCTCCCCGGCCCACAGTATGTCTCTTAGTAACAACCGGGGGAGGGCCGGTTGGAGGAGGCGAGTGTCTGTCGTGCTCTCATCGGCCATCCATTGTGTGACATGTCTCAGCTGGCTGGCAAGGAAATACAGCTCAAATTTGGGGATCTTCAGTCCGCCCCTTTCGTATGGTCTTTGGAGAGTCTCCAACGCACCCTATGCCTACCTCCCTGCCAGAGGAAGCCCCTACAGAGTTTGTTGAAATCTTTGAAGAATAAGGGGGGGGATGTTGAAGGGGACGTTAGTGAAGTTATGTAGTAGGCGGGGAAGGGCGACCATTTTGAGGAGACCAGCCCTCCCGGCCACTGGTAGCCGACCCCAGAATTCCATGGATTTCGTGAGAGAGTCTTTGGCCCTTACGGTATTAAGGATATGTTCTGTGCCGGGGTTACGGTGTATGGTTATCCCCAAGTATTTGAAAGATGTTGCCTGCCATTCGAGATCTAGAGGGGGGAGGGATCTGTATTCATCAGTGTAAAGTGCTGCAAGGAGGTAAAGGCAAAATTTGATCCTATTAATCTGGATCCCGGTGAGCTTGTGGAAGCAGTCCAGGGTTTCCAAGATGTAGGGTAGGAGGTGCTGAGGGTCTTGTAGGTACAAAAGGGTGTTGTCAGCGTACATAGAGATGAGGTGGGTCACCCCGTCTATCTTAATGCCTCCATCCCCGTATTCCTGTCTCAGTTAGGCCGCCACTGGTTCCGCGGCAAGAATGTATAACATGGGGGACAGAGGGCACCCCTGGCGGGTGCCCCTGTGTAGGGACCATTTAGCGGAATAGGTTTTGTTGGTGCATACTCTCGCGGTGGGGTTAGCATAAACTAGCTGGGTCCACTTTAGGAATGCAGGGCCTATTCCCATTTTGTCCATGGTGGAATATAACCAGTCCCACCTCACGGAATCAAAAGCTATGGTGGCATCTAGTGACGCCACTGCAAGTTTCTGCGGCCTTCCCTCAGTACTATAAATGACATGATGTAACCTGCGCAGGTTCTCAGTGATGGAGCGTCCCGGGACGTATCCAGTTTGGTCTTGATGGATCAACAGAGGGATTATTCTGCGCAGTCTATTCGCAAGCAGGGCAGTAAGGATCTTGCAGTCTACGTTAAGCATAGAGAGGGGCCTGTATGAACCACAAACTGCCCTGTCCCTCCCTGGTTTAAGTAAGGGTATAATCACGGCCTCACTCATGGAGTCCGGAAGGGTACCACGCTCGAAGGCCTCATTAAAGACCTGGGCCACTATTGGGGCGAGTGTTTCCTCGTAGGTCTTGTAAAATTCCCCCGGGAGACCATCCGAACCCGGGGTTTTCCCAGCTGGTAGTGATCTAATTACCGCCTTGACCTCGTCGGGGGTGACAGGCTCGTCAAGGGTCTCAGCCAAGTCCATCAACTGTTCGTGCTGTTGGGATGCATATAAAGCGTCCCGACATGGTAAATAGGTTCATGTTGCGTACATTTCAGTAAGCTGTATGTGGCTCGTTTAAAACAAGGTAATGGTGCAGTTAGTGTGTCTTCTATGTAAGTTGGAGGTTTCATATATATCTTATTTTGTAGCTAGTTTTAATACATTTTAGTTTGCATCATGTAACAACACAATAAGCAACAATGTAATTGCAATGTCATTGTGTGGGATACACATTTGTAGCTCATAGAAGTGGGTTGAGGTAACTTGTGAGGTAGATATATGGGGATTTAGGATAAATGTGTAGTTAGATTGCTATGGTCTCAAGAGTTCTGCCATTTTTACATAAATAGTCTTCTCAAATATTGCAGGTTCATTATAGTTAGAGCTTTAGGCTGCAGAATTTCTGGTTTGCAGCAGTTACATGCCCTTCCCTCCATGAGTGTTTGGATGACTGAGGTCAAGGGAGGGGGGGCAGAAAAACACATCGGGCAAATGGCAATATCAGGCTAAATAGTTCCTGGAGGTGAGGATGGAATGAGTCGCAATCAGGTCTGCTTTTATGTTTTCTTGGATGTTGTTGATACAAGGGGCAGATTTCCTGGGAACATAATGGGCCTCATTACGAGGTTGGAGGTAGTCATGGCGCTATTAGCGCCATGACTACCTCCAATACCAGTACTGTGTCCGGTCCCGTTCAATGGGGACTTACCAGTCTATTCCGACCTTTGCGGGACCGGTAAATCCCCATTGAATAAGCCATTCCCCATTTCAGCCCCCATAGGGCTCAATGGGAATGTGCTAATAACGGTACCGCAAATTGTGGTACCGTTATTAGCTCTGAAGTCCCTTAACGGGTCCCTTCCATAACGCCTGGTAAACCAGGCGTTAAGGAAGGGACCCGCTAAGGGACCTCGTAGTAGGGCGGTAAGGGAAAACCGGCACCATTGCCCTTAAAGGTGCTGGTAATCCCTTACCGCTCACCTCATATTGAGGCCCAAAGTCTTGTTATTGAATGGCCAGTGTGTCTGGTTCGGTTGCGAGGGTGAAATTGGGGCTAGTCAATAAATATATGGAAGGGATGCTCAAGGGCAGAGCTTGACCAATGTTTTATGATGGCATCTGGTTTCCCAGGAATATAAGCAGAATATGTGCAAGGAAGGCCACATGATTTAAGATGCAAGTCGTGTGAGGTGTGGGGGAGGAATGCTGAAGGAGACCATTGTACAATCAAAGGAATGGCCATTGTTTTAACCCCCATCTCTTTGATGGGGATCTTGTCAAGGTAATGCACATCACAAACTGGGTTCAAGGTTCTTTTACAAATGAGGCAAGTCAACTATTGTAAATTGTTTGAAACAGCAAACCAATTATATTTCAAAACACCTTGACTGACTGCATAATTAGACCACGTAAAAGGGGATTTGGTTTAAATATTTTTTTTTATTTATTTTTTTTTTTTTTATTGGTATAGTTGGAATACAACTTTTCAATATTTCTAATTTATAAAATACAAAAATATATCAGAATTTCATACAATAGTTTTAAAAATAGAACAATTCATGTATCACGCATAGGCATGATATATGGAAATAAAAAAATACACATCACATAAGATTTAGAAAAAGCATCATCATGATCACTATTTGATTAGTTGGAGAGAGAATAAAAAAATTAATACAACAAAGGAAAAGCCAGAACAATTGATATGTTGAACTATACTCAATTTTCACACGGCCAGTGGAATGACAACATGGCCAACATATTTTTACCAAACAATTTGTCAGTATTGTTGACATTGGTTCACACATTCATTGAATCTTCTGTACTATATGTCTCTAGATCAAGTGCTATTAAGTAATTTACAATTGCAATTCTATTTTTATTAAGAGACGTATTATACAAGGTAAGCCATAATTGTTCAGCAGTTGTAATAAGCAAGCCCTCAAAGTGATGTTTAAAGTGTTTTATGCGATGATTCAGCAGCATGGGACAAGTTGTTACTAAGTGAGGTAGTGTCTCTGTTTCACTTGGATTTTTACAAAAAACGACAGATGTTTTGCAGTGGTGGAAGTAATTTCCATTTAGCCAGAGTTGCCCTTGTATGCCAAACATCCAATCTAAATCTGATGAAAAGATCTCGAAATCTCGCATTTGGAAATTTCAACAAGTACGATTCTGGTGTTCTGACTTTCTTAATTAAAGTGCAAAAAACTTTTGAGTGCTTTGTTGCAAGACATTGAGATCTTGTTTGAATCCAATCTGAAAGCATTATTTTTTCTTTGGCTTTTACAGGATTATTAATCAACAACTCCTCAGTGACATTTGATTCAAGTAGATACTTTTTAGTTTCTAATTGCCATTCTTTCATGTTTCTGTGAGTGGTTTTTTCTTTGTATTTAGACAATATGTTGAGTAGTGTGCCTTCTTTTGAGGCTATAATGCATTTCCGATGGAGACTGCAGATCTTCCACATGTACATAGCATACAGGGACGTTAGTCCTAATTCATATCGTATCAAACACATTGGTACAGATTTGGGTAAACGCAAAAGCTTTTTCCAGAACGAGCCTTCTATGATTGTCCAGAATGAAGAATCACGCCATGCTCTTGTATCAGAGCCATATAGCACCGTCGGTATGGTTTTCTGGCAATAAAAAATGAAAGCTGGCTTCATGGAAAATTTACCATATTTGTGGTTTAGTATTCGTGCTTGTGATGTGGCTGTGTTAATTTTGGTCCTAATTTCATCATAGTACGGTGCATCAGAAATAACGTTGTTTACATTTAGGCCCAAATATTTATACTCTGATACAATCTCCAGAGGTTTCTTCTGTATGTGCCACAATTGCCGAATTCTTCGCTTTGCGTTGTTAGTAGCTAAAATCATAATTTTAGATTTTTCCAAATGTATGGTCAGTTTATTCTTGGTAACATAAACGTGTAGTTGATCCAATAACATTTGAAGTCCTCTTGCTGTTTTTGCTAAAAGTACGAGATCATCAGCATAGAATAGGTATGGTATCGTATAGTTTAGCAAACGAGGGGAATCAGATGTTATGTTCATGAAATGGTTCATTATATCAGATATGTAGAAGTTAAACAGAGAGGAAGCCAACAGACAGCCTTGCTTCAATCCTCTATATGTGAATATGCATTTGGAAAGTTTTCCATCCATAGTAAGTCTTATCTGGATTGAGGTGTCAGTGTGAAATTCTCGTATCCAGTGCTGAAGATGAACAGGGCAATTGCTTTTCTGCAGTTTGTCAAAAAGAAGGTTTCTGGAAATTGAGTCAAATGCCGTTTGCAGATCAATAAAGGCCATGAATATTGGTTGTTTTAAT
This sequence comes from Ambystoma mexicanum, assembly GCF_040938575.1. Classification (NCBI taxonomy): domain Eukaryota; kingdom Metazoa; phylum Chordata; class Amphibia; order Caudata; family Ambystomatidae; genus Ambystoma; species Ambystoma mexicanum. The sequence goes on along the minus strand of NC_090937.1, from coordinate 799,195,320 downwards.
TGCCACTCTTTATGTTTGATGGCATGCAAAATATGTAAATTAACAGATGTTCCTAGGCCAGCAATAAAATCTGTTTGGTATGGATCGTTAATGTTGGATTTATTTGACCACTCAACAAATTCGGCCAAGATTAGTCGGGCAAACAGTTTTCCAGGCACATCTAGTAGCGCTATCGGCCTATAGCTTCTGGGATCTTGTCTATTATGTTTTTTATAAATAGGGAGAATGATGGATTTGCGCCACGACTGAGGTATTCGTTGAGATATAGTTATTTGGTTGAAAATGATTCTTAATATGTTAGCCCAAGCTTCTGGCTGGGATTTTAGCATGACATTTGATAGACCGTCTGGCCCTGGAGCTTTAGACATACTGAGTTTTTTTATGTTCCTTAATATATCACTAGGATCTATTTCTAAATGAGTCAAGTTATGTGGAGGCATATAGGTGGGTTGGTTGGTCCATGGGAAGTCTGCATAGAATGAACTATAATGCGACCCACACTTCCTCAGATACTGCATTGAGTTGTACAATAGATTGTTGGGGAGTATAGATGGTCTTGATTAAGCCCCAAATCATGGCTGAGCTTTTTGAAGCTATAGTTCGCAGCATTAACTGTGCATCTTTTAGTTGCATGCTAGCTTTATGTCGTTTCAGCCAGTTGGCATATCTGTTTTTGATTTTTCTTTTTTGCAAAATTCTTTGATCTAATGACAGATATTTTAAGTCTCGAATTTGCTTCCTCATTATGGCTTTCTCTTTCTTAACTAAATCATCCCAAGTATGCCTATGATTTTTCTTTGTCTTAGCAGAGTTCATAATTGTGCTTGTTCTTTGTTCAAAAGTCCGTAGGGCTGCAATATAAGTTCCATCTCTGATGATGATGTCAGGACATAAAATGTCTGGAGGAAAGGAGATGATTTGAAGTAATTCATTCAGATTTGTGGGGGTCCATTTATATTTGAAGCCTGCAGATGTAACTGCAATCTGGGTGTTATACTTTTCAGGTAGGATTATTAAAGGAGATATTGACCATTCCCAGATCATTTCTAAGATGTCATGATCACTAATGTGTTGTTCAATCACATTAAAGGATGTTAGGGCGGAAAGAAGACTGGCATCAACAAAGATGTAATCTATCAAGGATGCTTGCTTGCCTCTCTTCCAAGTATTTTTCGGAAGAGCATCATGGGCTATGGAATCATTTACCATGTAGAGGCCTCTCTCTTTCATAAGGTGACTCCATCTTTTTATTGCATTTTGGTGTTTGTTGCCTGATTTCTTTAAGCAGTTCATATTAAGATCTCCTGCTAAAATGATGTGATCTATATCAGGGGCTGCAGCAATGATGTCCAGGCATTTTTCTACACACTTAAAAAATTGTTCATCTCGAATGGCTATATGATTCCAGTATAAGTTTAAGCAGGCTATCTGTCTCTTGTGAATGGTAAGTCGAGTTAACTGTATATGATTACTTGGGGCTGCCCAGAAGGTGACAGTGAGGTCTTTAGTGTTTTTTACAGCTGTTATAAGTCCTGCCATGGGTCTTCCTCTGGGCACGTTTGAGGCTGGATTTGACACTAGTTGATGGTTTTCCCAAACTGGCGTAATGGTTAGCCAGACTTCTTGAAGAAATATAATGTCATATTCTGCCAATAAGCTCATCGATGTAGTTGTTAGATGTTTATTGCCACGAGTATTCCATGAGGCCATGCTTAATTGGACTTCCGAATTGGGTTCGGATTGTTATTGTTGATCTTCCAGCAAGTGGTTATTTGGGAAGGATACTGTTCGCGTGCTGCTTTGATTTGTCGAGGAGCAAGAGATTGTCATTGCTGTGGGTGGCCAGGATTTTGCTGAGATTACATTTTGAATCTTAGATGGACTCTGTACATCCTCCATGGCTTTGTCAGTAGGGTTCAACAACATATAACCCAGCTGATGAAGCTCATGTCTAGCTTGCCATATAATATTCCTCACCAAACCTGACGTCATCCATAATTTTACTACAGATGTGTCATGTGGATGTATAAATTCTACTTGAGCTATATCAGTTGTCGTTACATCTTGTAGGCTATCTATGTTGCTCATGAGATTCAAAATTGCAGCTCGGTTGAGATTGCATGACCTGTAATCACTGGTGCAGCTCTGTAGTATTAAACTAAAGCACGCGATACTTTGATATTTATTCCGTCGGTTTTCCATTTTGGGATTAGTCATCTGATTCCCTTGTTGTGATTCTTTAATTATATTAGTTGTCTTGATTTTGGGAGTTTTTGCATCAGGATTTGGGTGGAAAGTTACCTGTTTTATATTACTCATATTTGATTGAGTCAGACATGAATTATTCTGTATTTGTGTCTGTTGATTAATCATTTGCGACGGTTTAGACATATACACTTTAAGTGATTTTTGAATTTCTTCTCTTCTTTTTTCTAGTGTTGTTAATGAAGTGTCATCTGGAGGCGACTGTTCAGATTTTGGAGCAGAGAGGATACCAGATGTGGCAGTGTGTGTAGGCACAGTTGTTATAAGAGCCTGCTTTCGTGCTTCATTAATCAAATTATCCAGAGGGGGATACGTTAAATCCACATTAGGTATGGGTTTGTTAGATGTATTATCCATGCTCATTTTAAGTAAGGAAGCTTTATGTTTGGTTATTGTTGCATATTTTCTAATAATAGCAGCTCTTTTGTCATTCGTTCTTCTGTCAGGCATGGAGATCGATTTAATGAATTGTTGAGTATTGTTCTTTTTTTGAACCTTCATGATTTGTTGATTTTTAGATGTTTTCAGCGATGTTCCATTGTTCAATGCATTTCTGGGTCCACCTTTTTGAACAAATATATTGAATGGTAGTTTATTTGTTATATTTTGATCTAATAAAGGTTCTCCAGATGCTTTAGTAGATGGTAAATTGAGAGATTCGATTGTTTCAGCTTTAGGTTGATCATCATGGACACAACCTGACCGTTGTGAGTTCTTCAAGGTTTTTTTCTGTGAATTTTGTGTCTCAGCCGTTTGCAATTTTTCAATGGTCGCTGTTTCTAACTCGATTTCATTCTTTCTTTCGCTCAGTTTGATATTCTTGGGATTTTCTGCACACTTTGCGGAAGAATCTTCCTCTTGTGGATACAGCGTTTTATCACTAGCTCTAGCATGTTCTAATGCTCGAGAGTGTTGATGGATTGTAGTAACTGGATTCAATGACAGGGTTGTATGGGAATTAGTTTCTAATATTTCTTTTAAAAGAAAATTCTGATCAACAAGACGGGAATCCAAGGTTTCATAGAGTTTAGCTAGAGAAAATAAAGCAGTATTCATTGCTTGTAAGGTTAAGTTTGCAGAAGAAGTAACATCCGGCGATGTTGCTAACTGAGGGTGAGGTTTTAACTGCCTCGGAGTAGGCTGAGTAAAAGAAATAGATAAAGCAGAAGACTCATTAGGTGAATGAGTAAACATCACAGGTGACTGAGATAAATGATCATAATCATGGGTCTCATTTATTTGTTTAGGTGAGGTTAAGGGTGATTGACACACCTGATCTTTTGTCGATATTGCAGTGAATGTTTCTGAGTCCTTTAAAACAGAATTTATGATTTGTACATCTGGGGTTATCAGGACTGGGTGACCATCATTATTTTCAGCATGGAACTGGACTGACGTTGTGGCTTTATTTACAGAAGGCAAAGCGAAATCTCCCAGTAGATTGGTTTCTGAGAACGCAGCTAGTAGCGAGTCTGAAGGTGTACATAAATCAATTTGCGGATTTAAGGATGTTTCTGTAGATGGAATGATAGAACTTGCTTGAAGTAAAGGAGTATTGTTTATGATCTCAGGCATGACTTTCTCTTTTATAGATATCTTATCAGGATAGAATTTGCGTATATCTGCTAGACAGGATGTTGATTTTGGACGTCCTGCTAGTTTATTTGTCTTCGTTCGAGTTGGACGTTTAGGTGTTTCATTATTTGAAAAAAGTGCAATTGCCACTTGGTCTGGTGGTGGCATATCAGACATAAGGGTATATAGTTTTACCATATGGTTGCCCAAGTGTAACTGGTCGGTGAACAGCAGACACAAAAAACAAATATCAAAAATACAATCCTGAATGGCACAGAATAAGTAAAAATAGAAATTAAAGGATTCAATGAGTATTCCCAATTATTTCATGCTAAATTGTGCTAATGAGTGGAATGATAGTCAATTTCACTCAGAAATAAATGGAAAGTATGAACAGACCTCCGCCTCCACGCCCTCCAGCTACAACAGCAATAACAGCCCTTAGTGAAGCCCTTGCTTGAATGCGCGCGCGCGAATGCGCGTGCGCTCAGATGATATAGGGCTTCTGGGAGGGGGAGGTGGAGACTTCGTGTGTCACGTGTTTTCGGTTCCAATTTGGACACAACAACGTGGACAGCAACCAGAAGGAGCAGCAAAAAGCACGTCCAGCAACAGCAATAACAGCCCTTAGTGAAGCCCTGGCTTGAATGCGCGCACGCGAATGCGCGTGCGCTCAGATGATATAGGGCTTCTGGGAGGGGGAGGTGGAGACTTCGTGTGTCACGTGTTTTCGGTTCCAATTTGGACACAACAACGTGGACAGCAACCAGATGGAGCAGCAAAAAGCACGTCCAGCAACAGCAATAACAGCCCTTAGTGAAGCCCTTGCTAAATAGTTGTATGCAATGGGGTTAGAGAATACAGGTGATGTTTACGTTTTTGTATAGGGGTTAGCCAATGATGGAAATATGAGCATTATGTTGTAACTGTTATGTAAATTGTCCAATCTTGGAATTAAAAGCTGTAACTTCGTTGAACATGACAAGTAGTTGTTTGTTTTAAGTCACTTCTGGCCACTTGCATTTAACAAACTCGCTTTTTTGGCAACCTGCACTGTTCTGAGATTTTTGTCTTATCAGGTTTTGGACGGCAGTAATGCTGCAGGAGGGACATCTCCCTCATCCACAGGCTGTACCCATTCCCTTAGTAGGTCAACGGGCACAGGGACAGGATACACACTATCAGGTTGTATAAACATACTTCAACTGAACTACAACCCCTGTGGAGCACACACAGTGAAGCCACATCCATGATGCCCTTCAATAATGCAGTAGGTCCAATCCAGCTTGCCCATAATAACATCCTGAGACTGTGCATCTGTGAGAGGACAACTGCATAACATGAAAACTACAATGGCACTCCATCCACACCCATCACATCAAGTGCAAAAGCCACCTACACAGTCATAGCAAGTGAAAATAAAAGTATCCATGCCACAGGCACAAAGTTATACATTGGGAGAAGACATCCCCAGGCACAAAGGCACCATACAATGTGCTCCCCTGAGTGGCATGCACCAATTGCAGCAACGGCCTCACCTAACAGCCATGTTCATGATGTCTCCCTCCACACCATTGCTGCTGGACTGCTCACCTCCACCCAGCACAGGTCATATCTCATTACAGAGTGAAGACATCCCCAGGCACAATGTAACCATACTGTTTGCTCCTCAGAGTGTCATGCAACAACTGCAACAAAGGCCTCACCTGACTGTCATCTTCATCGGGGATTGCAAAATCTTCTCATCCATTTGCATAGAAATGCAGTACCTGAAAGAAAAATAACTGCCTTGATGTGTCCCACATGGAACAAGGAAATGTGGCAGCTATGGGCTACCACACGGCACCCAAGGGCGGGTTGTCATCCATGGCTGTCTGGGCCCCTACCCTTGATGCCTTATAGCTTTGCCTGCCAGAGTGGGCTGGGGCTCCCGCAAGGTCTGCCGCTGTGTTTGGCGGACAGTGTCCTGCATAGGAAGCTGCTGCAAAATGGCTGGCGCAGCACCCCTGAATGCCTGGGACTCTGGGTGGGACACCTTAAAGCTATGCTCCCCACCACCTGAACCAGCCCCAGTAGCACATCCCTGGGACACCTACCGGACCCTGGGTCCCACGTGAGCCTTCATCTGCCCGGATTGCTTAGCCTCTGCAGCCTGGCACGACCTGTGCTGGGACCCCAGACCGAGCACAGAGGAGCCTGTCCAGCTCCCGTGACACATGTCTGTTCCACAGGGAGACACTTCCCATCAACTATTATGGAGCCTGGCCACAGCCAAATGTAGGAGACAGCTGGGCTAGCTGTGACTCTGAACATCTGGTCCAACCAGCCCGACCAGATGGGCAGTTGGGAAAAGCAGAAGAACCAGATTGCCCGGGACAGTCCTCCCTGACCACATGGGTGTGCACCCATGAGTTTGTGCCTGCCTTGAAGCCACCATCCAGGTTCCGTGGCATAAGCCATGACATCTGCCCCCTGGAACACTGGCTCAAGCCCCCCCTGCACCCTGGGTCTGGGGCTTAAGCCGTCATCTGGATCCAAGACCCATCCTCTCTTTTTTTGGCTCCCATGGGCTGGGTCCTGCCACTCTGCGGTCAGCTAGACCAAGGCCATCTGGTCTGCTAGGATATGAATGATATGATATGATATGATAGGTTATTTATAACGCGCTTAATACCCAGAGGTTTCTAAGCGTGGACCCGGGGATCAAATATGTAGTGCTCCTTGTCGTCTTGCTTTCCGAGGCGAGCATGTTGCCCCTGAGCTATACTCCCGAGACAAAGGCTGACCAAAAAAGGAGAATAGCACTCCCCGCACAGCCCACATCCCCTCAGGTGCAACCAGATTGGGAGGGAGTTTTTCCGGTGCACCCTGGGGTGCAGCAGGAAATGAAGGATATAGACCCTTGTGGCACTGCATCACCACCTTTGACACGACAAAACCTTGGCTCAGAGGATGACTTACAATAGATCGCAGTGAGGAAGTTGCTCTGCTACTTACAAAACTCCATCCTGGTCCCCTGCAGTGTCCCTCGGGGACCCTGCATTTCTCCTTCTCTTTACAGTACCTATACTAAGCCACTCTTCGGCCACCTTGTCGCACTGGGTATTCCTTACACTAACTTTGCCAATGGCACGCAAGTCCTACTCCTAATATCTGGTGACTACAGCCAGGATATTGTATCAATCAACCAAACCTACAGTGTCATCCAGAACAATATCCAGGGCTCGGGAAAGAGCTCCACTGGCCATGGTAGCAAGAGTGCAATTTAACATTCTTACCCTGGGACACAAATGGCTGTTTGGAAATGTTCCCGTTTATTTGAAAGAAGAATTGGAAATCTACAAACCCTGCCATAACTTGCAGTCATGTGATGCTCAATTACTTACTATTCCACAATATGAAATAGCTAGAGGGAATGGTTGTTCCTTTCCTGTGCTAATTTCTCAGACATGGAACAAACTACCTGTCAAATTGCATAATTAAGAAGGTTTTCTTACCTTCAGGAAATCCTTAAAAAAATATATCCTGTTTACATAGACTATATCAGGCTGTTTGCTCTTCTTGTCTTGTCAGTCTTGCTTTTTTTCAGTTTTTATGTTTGCACCATGATGCCTATGAATTGTGGTGCTTTAAAAAAATAAATATAACATAACATAACATAACATAACTGGATGTCCGCCCACAACATGTGCCTAAACAATGAGAAAACTGAGCTCCTTATCGTAGGCTCAGCTTGCTGCCTAAGCATCCTGGACCCATTATACGCCTCTCTGCTCATTGACAGAATTACCACCCCAGTCTCCAAACATGTTAAGACCCTGGGGGTTTACCTCGATGCCGAGCTCAACATGTCTGGCCATGTCAGTGCAGATTACTGCAATGTTCTTTTCCTAGGAACCTCTGCTAAAAACCTTGCAAAACTGCAACTGTAGTAAAACGAAGCCCTGAGAGCAGCCTTGGGCCTAAAACTCTCTGCCCACATTTCTGCTTCAAGAAGAGAGGTCCACTGACTTCCCATAAAAGCAAGAATCGAATTTAAAACACTAACCTTAACTCACCAATGTCTTTATAACAATACCTCCTCTTACCTCATCCCACTCATCTCAGCCAAGCCAGCTACGCGCTCCCTCCGATCCTCCACCAAATTTGCCTTACTTATACCCTGTTTCAGCCTCAAGTGACCGAGAGGATCCAGATTCAATGGCACCACCCCCACCCTGTGGACCACTCTTCCTGATAACATCCAAAATGAATTTTCTTTCACCGCCTTCACAAACTCTTAAAACATGGCTGTTTAATAAACCTGCATAACCTGTATGTACTTTGCTCAAAACCTACTGTCTGTCTGTAACCACCTACTCTGTACATGTGCCGTGATACCCTTGAGTTTGGGCGCTATATCGAATGAAATACATAAATAAAGCCCTGACCCAGAATCAGGTGATCTACAAATGATTTTGCACCACATTCTCCATTAACATGTGGTGCACTACAGGTGAGAGAGGTTGCCCCCTTTTGTCCACACTCGAGCCCTGAGGCAAGCAGCTCTATGCACTGGCCCAGAGGCAGGCTATTCTAGGCCAACCAATGCTCCACAGTGCTGTGTTACCATTACAGTTTAGGGGGGATTCTGACTTAGAGGCATTCAGTCATAATCCAACAGATGGCAGCTTCACCCCATTGGCTCCTCAGTCAAGCACCAACACTAAATGTCTGAACATGCGGTTTCTCTCGTACAGAGCAGGATTACTATTGCAACACCACATCATCAGTAGGGTAAAATTAACCTGTCACACGATGGTCTAAACCCAGCTCACGTTCCCTATTAGTGGGTGAACAATCCAATCTTTGCTGAATGTTGATTCACAATAATAGGAAGAGCCAACATGGGAGGGTCTAAACGCAACATTGCTATGATTGCTTTGCCACTGAAAGACAGTGATCCCTGTATTAATTTTCGAACACCTCCTGCTGGACACTCACAACGTCAGAAGGATCATGAGGCCCTGCTTCCACAGTCTGTCTTCATACAGAAAATCAAGATCCAGCAAACTATATAAGGGGAGCGGAAAGAGACCACCACCCACACTGGGGTGATCCAAGGGAAGGGACTGGCTTGCGTCCAGATTTGGTGGAGCCCCCGGTGTTGGAAATGCCTAATCCAGCCATGGTGTGCGGCTTGTCCTACTACTTGCACCAGCCTGACCCACAAAGCCCTTACAGCCTATTCTCATCTCAAAGTTACGGATCAGACTTGCCGACTTTCCTTACCTACATTGTTTCAAACTACCAGAGGTGGTTCACCTTGGAGAGCTGCAGACATGGGTATGTGTCGGCACAAAATGTACACCATCTCCCCTGGATTAACAGGGACCAGCGAGAGCTCACCGTACACTGCCCCAACAGAGATGCTTTCCAAAGCTTGGGTGCCTTTATCAGGGTAAACCCATTCCAGGGTACCCTGCTTCTTACATAGAAAATAGAACCCCAGTGTACACGCTGGATTCTCTCGGAATGTTTGCATTACTGCAATGAATACCACAAGGTTGCCCGTCTATGCCACCCTGGGTTCAGGGATCTGAATCCAACTCCCTTACAATCGGCTGAGGGCAATGGAGCCCATTGTCTGTCCCATCTGAACGGCACTCGTCCATCTCTTAGGAATGACTGAGCCATCTCCAACCACTGTTCGCATGGTACTCTCCTCCACTACGTCCTTCAAAGTTCTTGTTTGTATATTTGCTACCACCACCAAGATCTGCACCTGCAGCGGCTCGACCTGGGCACTCGGCCCAGGCTACTGTGCACACCGAAGCACCCCTCCTACTAGTCTTGGCTTAGCACATGTGTGTGGCTAACAGCACCAGCAATGGCTGGGTATTGGCCTGATGCCCCATTGCAATGGCTTGTTCATTTGGCAGGTGTTTTGTTACACACTCCTTAGCAGATTCTTACTTACATGGTCACCGTTCTGATGCCTTATCAACCAACACCTTTTCTGGGGCCTAATGAGCATCAGCATTGTGGGCCCTAACATGACATTTGGTTCATCCTGCAGTGCCAGTTCTGCATACTAAAAGTGGCACACTGGGCACTGGCATTCGATGCCTGGCTTCATGCCAGTGAGCTGGGCTCCTCAGCCATATACATTTTGAGAATATGTTGAGATCATTTTTGCCCCAAGACCTCTTATCATTTGTTTCACCAGATAAAACTGAGGTATCGAAGTGTCAGTGATCCTGAGCAAAACTTTGGAGAGAAACAACTAAAAGATGGTTTGATTAGTCTTCTGCCCCCATGCCCAGGTTTAATTATTTAATTGTTTTTTATGCTTAATACCATAGCTCAGGTCAGTTTCTAAGTGCGCATCCGGGTTTCAAACCTCTGTTGCTTTGTGTGGTCTTGCTTCCAAGACCAGCATGCTGCCCCTGTGCTATCCTCCATTCACAAGGTTGGTAGACCGATTTGGATGTCAGGACCGCTACAGACCTGCACTTGAGTTCCCTCTAGCTTTGCCCTTCCCATGTATAGTTCACCATCTTTCAGGTCATGTCACACACGCTCATGCTCCACCTCCCTGAAAGAGTGGGTTAGAGATGCTGGTGGTATGCGCGGTGGAAAGGGATCCCACTTCAGCCGGTGTGCACCAGCCCCCAACTTCTTTGTGCCACTGGCTTATGTTTGCCACTACGAATCGCACATGTGATAGCCTCTTTGGTCTCTGTTTTAAGACGGGTTGGGTGGGTAACCAGCATCACCGCAGACCCCCGGCACCTTTTGTGGGTCTCGCGGTCATGATACAGTCAGGGTACACTGAGGACAGTCCACCCCAGTTGAAAGTCGCAGCAGGAGCAGGGGCCCCTGTCCCCCGTCTCTGCCCCGGTGACCCCAAGAGGGGCTGGGACAGTTGCCGGATGAGGGTGTGCAGGTGATAAATCGCCCTTGGCCCTGTGGACATGGAGAAACTGCAGCCAGGGGGCTGTAACACACTGCCGGAGCAGAGAGCCTCCAGCCCCCAGGCGTTTATAGCCGATATGGAGCCAGTTGCAGGTACACCGGGGTGGTTGGAAGTGCCTGAGTGGTGGTACTGCAAGGGGATCCGCTGTTCCAGGTGACCATCCTGCCCACTGTGTTGAATTCTCTGGCTGGACTGCAAAGTCTCCACCCATTTACCTCTCGATGGTTTCATGCCTTCTTGAACTCTCTCTTCAATGTACTTTTCAACTTTCCCTAATGCTACTTTTTGGCTATCGTTCTCATGCCTATACTTAGCCATAGATGGATTCTACCACCCACTTTGGTCTGCATTTCCAAGTACCCGACTCAGAGAAGACCCGATCAGGGAGCTGTTCAGGGGTTTCCCCAGCATGGCACCTCCAGTGCGTTCAGTGTGTACTGTCCTGATCTGTACTGAAGCCCGCCTGGGAAGAGGTTGCCTGATGGACATGGTTGCGAGGCCTGTGACCCAAGCCTTTCATTATGAGGTAGCCGTGCGACACCACAGACAGCCACACGCGGCACAGACAGCTGCCCTGCGGTAGGGGAATGTGCGTTGGGTTGCTTAGGCCACCACCACCACAAGGTGCATGCTGGGTTCCTGGCTCTACAGACCATGAGGGGGAAAAAATGGAGGCAAGAATAAACCTGCAACAAACCTCCATGCGGGGCCCATGGATCGAGCGGCAGCGCTGATCTGAGTCTGACCTTAGGGGGACAAAGTGAACAGCAAGGGTCCCTGAGGCGATTGACGTTCAGGTGACGTACAGACAGGCATTGCTCCAGAGGGACCCCGGTGCCACAAAGTGCGTTTGAAGTGTTGATGATCAATTTGTCCTGCAAATCACACTAATTATCGCAGCTAGCTGCTTTCTTAATCAACGCATGAGCCGAATGATACACTGACAAGAGACACAGACAACTGCCCACACCGTTGCCAGTACACGAGAGGATGGGGGAGGCTCTCAGGGGTAGGCTCCATCTAGCTTCACCACTTGGGAGTCAGCTAACACCATCATGGTTGATAACAAATGGGTTCCAGTCACTCAGCCTGCCCACTGTCCTATGTGGCAGTGTGACTGGACTTTCCATGGTGATGGACGCAGGCCGCTCTGCCACCGGCACACCTTCCAATCTGCTCATCCCCCGATTGTGACCTTCTTCTCCCCATTCCGGGTGACAGAGAGGAGGGTTGGAGGAAGCAGAGGGGGTGGACCGGAGGGGCCTCTAGAGTCTTCAAACCCCAGCCCAACCACAGAAGGCCGGATCCCAGGTACTTGGGGACACAAGAGAAGTCCACCTGCTGTGCCGGTGAGACTGGCGATAGCTCACCCACAGTGGTGGGCGGTCTGAATCTCGATGGCCACCAATCGAGTTTGCTTGTATGTGCCATGGCTCAGAGCGTGCCTGGCGTGCCGGTCTCCCGTCTGCCGGAGGAGGCATCCTTTGAGAACAGCCAGGTTTCCGTCGGCTCCCAGCTGCCCCCACTGGAAATGTCCCTTCCAACCGGGTGGCCACCACAAACACCAGCCCACTGCTGGTATGGAGACATGAGGGGTTGGCTCAGAGAGGAGGGGGGTTGCTCCGGGCTCCCTCTCCACTGGTAGTTTGGGGATGTTCTGCAACATTAAACCAACCCTGCTGGAATTCCCTGTCTGTCTTCAGCGTCACACACGTAGCTGGTGGAAGAGATACTGCTCCCAGCATCTGCTCCCCCATGCGCCCCAGCCATGGACCGCTCTGCTGGCCAGACCATAGTGCAAGGGGCATGCTGGACTGTGTGTGTGTATGCCTGTGACGCAAATGAAATTGGGCATGCGGCTCTCCCTCCAGCTGTTCTGCCATTAATGATCCTTCTGCAGGTTCACCTATGGAAACCTTATTATGACTCTTAGTTCCTCTAGATAGTCAAGTTTGATCGGCTTCTGAGTGCTATGCCAGGGACATTTCCACTGCAGGACCGATCTGAGGACCTTACTTAAACATCCAATCGATAGTAGTGATGTCCGGTGTCTACAAAGTGCAGGAACTTGATCAATGTGAGAGAAATATATGCACTTACTGGGAATTCCTTGTTGCTCGAAATCTGAGGGCATCACAAACCTCTGAGCGCTGGGGTTTCCGTAACTAGTTAGCATGGAGAAGTCATGATGTTGCCGTAAAAAAGTAGCAGTGAAAAAGTCACCCGGTAGGTGACTTTTGTTCCTGACCCCTAAAATTTTGTCCCCAAATATTCTAGGAGGGGTATAATTAATTCAATCTTAGAATATTTGGGTAAAGTGTTTGATTGTCTGGAGGGTGCATTTTTAGGGAAATGTCGCCACCTGGTGGCCATTTTGACAACAAAATGATCATTGGATGCAGAGTCCTGTTCATGATCAGAATTAACCAGCCACCAACTACAAATGGCCATGCACCATCACCCACAGAATCGAGAAAGAGACAACAATCTGTCAATCCTTTTTGTGTCCGGGACGGGTGAGGTTTCCTGCTTTGAGTTCAATTAAACTGCAGGCTCCACCCCTGGTGCTGCCCTTCCATCCATTCCTTTAAAGTTGCAGCTTTGCAACTCAAGCACTTAGATTCCCCAAAAGCTGCTTGGTGTGTCATGGTAATAACACTGCTGGATCACTCATTGGCATAGTTAATTGTCATAAGTACAACAGTTCAAGAATATCACCTCTAGCGGCACAATACGAATGCCCACGGTCGTCCCTTTTAATCTTAGCACCAGTTCTGAAAACAAACAAAACGGAACTGGAATCCTATTCCATCATTCCTACCTGGGGTATTAAGGTGACCGGCCTGCTTTGAACACTCTAATGTTTCCAAAGTAAAAGCTTTGGATCCCCAGGACAGTAAGTCAAGAGCATCAAGGAGGTGTCGAGATGTATGGGCCTGAGAAATGGATAAAACATCCGAGAAAGGCAGCAGGCGCACAAATTATTCACGCACGACTCAGGGAGCTAGTGACATAAATTGATAATACAGGACTCAGCACTGTAATTGTAATGTAAGAGAATGTGTTTAAATCCTTTCATGAGAATTCATTGGAGGGCAAGTCTGGTACCAGCAGCCATGGTAATTCCAGCTCCTACAAAGAATGTTCAAGTTACTGCACTTAGAAAGCTTGTAGTTGGATCCTGTGATTGAGCTGGCAGTCTGGAATAACCAAGGTGGTTTTCAGAATATGCAGACTGATTATCAAGGCATGAGTCGAGGGCAAATTAGAAGACTGCCTCCTGTGTGTTGGACATGTGGAATGAGAGGGCACATTGCACAATCATGTGGGAGCCAAGGGTATGTACAGAATGGGCAATTCTCAAGAGGGGGGGTTATCCTCCAGCATATAGCCCACAAAGTAGGGACGGATTCGCCCAAGATCAGACAGTATATCAAGCACAAGTAACGCACATGCGACAGGCTTTACAACCAGAGCAAGCAGATACAGCAGTGCAAACACATGACAGTTATTGACTCCTAGAGTAGGGGGTGTCACTGTCGTGGGAGGGAATCCTTTTACAGGCACAGGAATAAGTATAGAGGAACCAAGGTATTAAGGTGACTGGCCTGCTTTGAACACTCTAATGTTTCCAAAGTAAAAGCTTTGGATCCCCAGGACAGTAAGTCAAGAGCATCAAGGAGGTGTCGAGATGTATGGGCCTGAGAAATGGATACAACATCCGAGAAAGGCAGCAGGCGCACAAATTATTCACGCACGACTCAGGGAGCTAGTGACATAAATTGATAATACAGGACTCAGCACTGTAATTGTAATGTAAGAGAATGTGTTTAAATCCTTTCATGAGAATTCATTGGAGGGCAAGTCTGGTACCAGCAGCCATGGTAATTCCAGCTCCTACAAAGAATGTTCAAGTTACTGCACTTAGAAAGCTTGTAGTTGGATCCTGTGATTGAGCTGGCAGTCTGGAATAACCAAGGTGGTTTTCAGAATATGCAGACTGATTATCAAGGCATGAGTCGAGGGCAAATTAGAAGACTGCCTCCTGTGTGTTGGACATGTGGAATGAGAGGGCACATTGCACAATCATGTGGGAGCCAAGGGTATGTACAGAATGGGCAATTCTCAAGAGGGGGGGTTATCCTCCAGCATATAGCCCACAAAGTAGGGACGGATTCGCCCAAGATCAGACAGTATATCAAGCACAAGTAACGCACATGCGACAGGCTTTACAACCAGAGCAAGCAGATACAGCAGTGCAAACACATGACAGTTATTGACTCCTAGAGTAGGGGGTGTCACTGTCGTGGGAGGAAATCCTTTTACAGGCACAGGAATAAGTATAGAGGAACCAAGGTATTAAGGTGACTGGCCTGCTTTGAACACTCTAATGTTTCCAAAGTAAAAGCTTTGGATCCCCAGGACAGTAAGTCAAGAGCATCAAGGAGGTGTCGAGATGTATGGGCCTGAGAAATGGATACAACATCCGAGAAAGGCAGCAGGCGCACAAATTATTCACGCACGACTCAGGGAGCTAGTGACATAAATTGATAATACAGGACTCAGCACTGTAATTGTAATGTAAGAGAATGTGTTTAAATCCTTTCATGAGAATTCATTGGAGGGCAAGTCTGGTACCAGCAGCCATGGTAATTCCAGCTCCTACAAAGAATGTTCAAGTTACTGCACTTAGAAAGCTTGTAGTTGGATCCTGTGATTGAGCTGGCAGTCTGGAATAACCAAGGTGGTTTTCAGAATATGCAGACTGATTATCAAGGCATGAGTCGAGGGCAAATTAAAAGACTGCCTCTTGTGTGTTGGACATGTGGAATGAGAGGGCACATTGCACAATCATGTGGGAGCCAAGGGTATGTACAGAATGGGCAATTCTCAAGAGGGGGGTTATCCTCCAGCATATAGCCCACAAAGTAGGGACGGATTCGCCCAAGATCAGACAGTATATCAAGCACAAGTAACGCACATGCGACAGGCTTTACAACCAGAGCAAGCAGATACAGCAGTGCAAACACATGACAGTTATTGACTCCTAGAGTAGGGGGTGTCACTGTCGTGGGAGGGAATCCTTTTACAGGCACAGGAATAAGTATAGAGGAACCAAGGGTTGACGTTATCATAGGAGGCAAATCCTTTTTCTTATTTAGCAGACACTGGGGCAACTCGCTCATGTACGAGAGGGAACATTTTCGTTATCTGGAAATGCCATGAATGCTCGCGGGTTTGCTGGAGCTACAAGTAGAGTTCCTTTTACTAAGAAATTGCCACTCTCTATAGGAGAATGTGATATGTCTGTCCCGTTGTTGTATTCAAGGCAGACACCAGTTAATATACTGGGCCTAGATTTAATGACATAGTGATGAAGGTATAGTGTGTTCAACGCCAGGAATACATTATTTAAACCTAGGCGAATTTATCATGGCATTTACTGGCAAATAGCTCTGCGGGGAACGCCGTTAGAGCCCGTAGTTTTTCACTATGGGGTACGCATTTTGTTAACATGGTTACCTGCTTTAGTGGGCAAGATTATAAGAATACCTGATGAATTTCTATTCAGGCCACAGATACCTATGGACGAAGAGGTGTTATGGGTTTTTCCCTTGGAATTACAGGCAGCCATAGTGCAAGGGGAATTGGCCCTGCTCAAAGGTTGGGATAAAGGTAGGCCATAGAGAACAGTGATTGCTATTGGGGAAGGATATAGATTAACTGACGTCACTGACAAGTATCTGTTTAGAGACAACCCATCAGATGACGTCAGATGACCAAGTAGTGTTCGATATGAGCATTACGTATTGGATCAGGACAGAAAGACGAGAGATTCCACAGAAAATGATGATAGTGCGGCAGCGTCCCCATTTTTTGATGCTGACATGGAGAAAGTACCAATTTCCTTATGGACTACGGCCCTTGTGACGTAGGCCTGTCAAAAGGGGTGGGAGAAGTTAAAATCATGTTGAAACCAGGAACAATTTTACCTCGAGCAAGGCAGTATTCCCAGGTGAGGGTATTTTCAAGACTATGGGCCTCATTCCGAGGTTGGTGGTAAGGGGTTAACGCCGCCGATAAAGGTGCCAGTGCCGTTAACCCCTTACCGCCACATTATGAGGTCCTTTAGCGGGTCCGCTAAAGGACCAGGGAACTAATAAAGGTTATTAACAGGCCCGTTGTTAGCTCCCTTCCCATTCCCATTGATCCCTATGGGGGCTCGAATGGGAATGGGGATGGGTTCCCTGGATGGGGAAATACAGGGTCCTCCAAGGTTGCAATGGCCCAGTATTTCCCCATTCATGGAACCCGGATGCAGTATGCGGTATCGGGGTAGCCATGGCGCTAATAGCACCATGGCTACCTCCATGCTCGTAATAACCCCCTATATCATCTATGATGGAACAAGGTATCTTAGTGACATCAGAGTCACCATGTAATACCGCTGTGTATCCTATCAAAAAATCAAAGGGTGGGTCATGGCAGTTAATTCAAAACATGAGACCGATAATCAGATTGTAGAGGCAGAATTTTCTCTAGTTCCGAATCCTGTTTTTTTGTGCAGCATTCCCCCGGAAGTGCGATATTATACAGTGATTGATGTGAAAAATGTGTTTTTCTCAATCCAATTGCATAAAGATTCCCAAGATACTACATCGTTTACGTTCCATCAGACTAAGCTGAAAAGCACACGTTTGCTCCAGGGGTACTGTGAGTCTCCAC
Source organism: Ambystoma mexicanum (assembly GCF_040938575.1). Classification (NCBI taxonomy): domain Eukaryota; kingdom Metazoa; phylum Chordata; class Amphibia; order Caudata; family Ambystomatidae; genus Ambystoma; species Ambystoma mexicanum. The sequence continues at coordinate 799,177,796 of NC_090937.1, read as the reverse complement.
CGATCTTCAATAGGGTCCTGCAGATGGACCTAAGCAATATTGATTTGCCAAGTGTTGTGCTGCAATACATAGACGATATTTTGGTCTGTAGCACGACAGAAGAAGAGTGCAGACGAGATTCGATTCAGCTAATGATTATTTTAGCAGGCAAAGGATATAAGGTGGACAAATAGAAATTGCAGTACTGCCAAGAAGAGGTGTTGGACATAAGGCAATTTATCTTGGATGAAGGAAAGAAAATTACACCTGAAAGAGCTGAGGCGATCTTGAAAACATCAAAACTGCACACAATAAAGCAAATGCAACAGTTTTTAGGACTAAGCAATTATGTTAGAGGATGGGTATTTGATTATAGTTCATAAACGAGCCCTTTGTTGCAGGCCCCGAAAAAGGCACAGGTGAATAAGAAAAGCATTGAATGGACTGAGGAACTAGAGAAAGGGTTTGATGAACTAAAAAAGGCAATTTGCACATCTCCAGTTTTAGGAATTCCCAATTATTCTGAGGAGTTATTTTTATTCTCGCACAGAAATGGGATAGTCATGACAGCAATACTCACACAGAGAACTACAGAGAACAGAGAACTACAATGGGGTACAAACCTTTAGAATATTACAGTGGGATTCTGGACCCACGTATGAGCAGTTACTACCCTTGCGAACAATCGCTGGCAGCAGCCGCGTTCACTATTGAGAAATGTGCAAGCATAGTGATGGGGTGTTGCATGACGTTATTCGTTGACCATGCTCTGTTTCTGTTTTGGAGAAACCTAAGGGTACATTGATGTCTCAAAGAGTTTCTACTTATGAGGTGGCTATATCAGACCCAGCGATCAAAAATAGTCAGGTGTAAAATGGTGACTCCTGCCACGTTTGTAGCTGAACCACTGGCAGAGGATGAACAAGTGCATGATTGTTCAAACTATGAGGAATTCTATGATGAGATCCTGAGAGTGAAAGAGAATGCTCGAGCAGCTGGGGAGGTTCTCTTTATTTATGGTTCTTTGAAGATCGATCAAACTGATGGAGAAAGGAATTCAAGCTCAGCTGTGGTATCAAACAGACCCAATGGGGAATTTGAAGTGGTTGCAAGTGTTAGACTACGGTCTCATTTTTCAGCACAGGCTGTGGAATTGGTGACGCTTATTATCGCGCTCGAGAATCATGCAGGGCAGGAAGTGATAGTGTACAGTGACTCCGCCTACGTGTCATCAAGCATACATGCAGGGTTAGCACATTGGAACAGGAGAAGCTACCTCTGCGCGGATGGCACTCCAGTGCAACAAGCTGCATTATGGATAGGCTTATTAAAGCACTACAACTTCAAGTAGCCATTGCCATAGTTAAGTGTGCAGCACACACTAAGAGAACTGACTTTATTTCACGTGGAAACCAAGTCGCAGACAAAGAGGCCAAAAGTGTTGCATATTCTTCTGATATTTTTAGTTTTGATACTCCTGATGTGAAAGAGAAAATGGTTGTAATAATGGTTGTGAATGAAAGCTTTAATCATTTGTCATGAATGCAGTTAATGGAGGTTCAAGGTGGAGCTCCACAGGAAGAGACCTGTGGATGCGGAGGAGGTGTTCTTTATCCCCTTCCGAAGCATTGTGGTGACAAGACAGCACTGGTAAACCTGTGCCTTATTAAGGGTGGCGTTAGAAGAGCTACACTACCCTGCGGATGTCACTAGGGAGAGCCTGCAGCAACCATTGTGGAGGACTGGTTCGTACTGAACCTATTAGAACATGTTGCTTTTTATGTAGTAAATTGAATCATATGTCAAAGGCTTACTGCTGGGCACACACTGCTAACAGTTAGATGAGTAATTCCTCAACAAAATGATCCTTTTCAACATTTACATATTGATTATGTTGATATGCTGCAGGTCTGTAACAGATATAGGTATATGATAGTGGTAGTGTGCCCGTTCTCGAGATGGATTGAAGCCGGTCCATGCATACATCCTGATGCCACTTGCACTGCAAAATGTTTGCTTTGAGAGGTATTTCCTAGATGGGGAGTATGTGAGGTGCTGAGATCAAATAATGGACCCCATTTTGTGAATGAGGTATTCAAACATATTAGCTTATTGCTTAGCATTAAACACAAGTTTTCTTCAGCTTTTCACTTGCAAGTGAACGGGATATGTGAGAGACTCAACACTATGCTGAAGGAGAGAATAACTAAGTTGGAACTGACACTGAAAAAGAGCTGGCTGCATTGCCTGCCATTTGCATTATATGCATTAAGAAATCAGCCCGGCTCTGACAACCACCTCACACCCCACGTACTAGTTGCAGGGAGGCAAATGAAAACGCCTCTGACTCCTCCATTGAGGACTAGGAGTGATGCCCATACAACTGCAGAATTGTTAGGAAATGAGCTACATGCGTATTTAACATGTATGACCGCTAGTATCTCTGTCATTTCAGATCAAGTCAATCAGATGGTGTGTCAGTCTCAGAACACAGATGAAGACCATGCAGCAACCGGACCTGAAGGAATATGTGTACCTAAATTGTTTGCTGGAGATAAGGTTCTCATAAGGAATTTCACAAGAAAGTGGCACAAGCCCCGATATAGCAGCCCTTTCTTTGTAGTGCACATTACTCCCTCAGCAGTCAAAGTCCTAGGGAGACAAGCTTGGATACACCTAGGAGACATGAATATCTATCCTGGAGAGGCTGACGCATCCCAACCCATTCAGAAGCAAGACAAGGAGAAGAAGTTCAGCACATGCAGACTCGATCGATGACGAGGAAAAAGGACGCAAAGACTGTTCCAGTCTCCCTGAGACACTCTTTGTAGCTGCTAGCAAGGAGTAAGGAAGTTACTGTCTTGAGCCTCATGAGTTTGCTGAGATTGGACTGTGGAGTGCTGGAGTAAATGAAAAATGCCTGATTTGGACTTTTTGTTCGACGACTGGAGTAGGGAGCAGTTTCCTGACTCGTTTCTCAGAGTTTCTCTTTGGAGGTACCCATGGTGTTATCAGATGTTTACATACACAGACTACTTCCTGCTGTCTTCATATTTATACTCAGAGCTTACCCTCACGTGCCTACTTTTGTCCAAAATCCTAAAAATGACCCGATGATTAGACGTTTTTTGGCAGCAATTATAGAGCAGATCAGACTATTACCTGAACATTTTTCCGGACGCACAGATGGTCCTAAATAACGAAGATGCCCACAAACTACTTGTCATGATCTTTTACTATTTGCTTCAAGTACACCCTTATCTTATTTAGCAAAACACTAACACTTGTATGCTTAGGCGAGATCCTATAAACTGTCCAGTAATCAGCAGATTACTTGAGGAGATCATAGAGCAAATTTGACAACTACCAGAGCATCTAACGCTTTTGTCTGAATAAAATGAGTTTTTCCTTCCTTAAAATTAGTTACAGGCAATCATGTGGTCTATAGAGCACATTGCAGTTGCAGAAAGTGAGTAAAGTCAACAACGTGTGGAGAGACATCGATGGTGGAGCCTAATGTATTGGTGCATAATGTATGCCTGTTCAGCATCCATCATCGTTTTTCTGTTTCTATTGGCAGTACAATACACTGTAAGAAGGCCAAAGCCTTACGTGATTGTCCCTATTCCAGTAGCTCACGTAGAGGTACCTATGTCTGTGAGAAGTGGCCCTAGGCTTCCCTTTGGAGGGAGGTCTGTTTTTGATTTACTCCATGATCATTATGTAAGGAATCATTTGCCAAAGAAGAGACCTAAGTTATGAATTAAATGATTATTTAGACAATTCAGTATATTTGGGGAACAACATGTGGTATCAGCACAGGAAAGAAGTGTGAATGAGAGTTCTGCGGAGGATTACTATGTATGTGAACTCCTGCCTTATTCTATGGGAAAGTCTAAGATATTCATAGCTATTGAAATAGATGTTCAAACAGCTCATTGCTTTACTCACCTTGCACTCTGTCATAGAAGAGGTCAATTCCAGGGTTGAACAGCATCATTGGTTTGGGTGACAGAATGGACTTCCCCAGATGAAGTTGATTATGTTCAAGATTTGAAGACAAGAGAAAGAGCACATACCAGAAATCATGTGATGAGATATGAACAGCCTGGCCGTAAGGGAGCTGGAATCAGATGGGAGATAAACAGGAAACTCAATTGTCAAGGGAAGACTGATGAAGAAGTTTGAAGTTGCAAGGAAAGAGGCCAGATGCGAATCTGGGGAACAGTACGTTCTCTAGATGGCTGGGAGGAAGGCTTAGTCGTATGCAGATCTGTGGCAGTAACTAGTCATCACAAGCCAGTTATTGAAAGGGTGGAGAATGGAAGCAAACATATATGGCTGAGGCTTGCAAAGCTTCTAACGTGGGTCGAAGACAAAGGAGGTCCAATATAGATAGTGCCTTTGGCTAGTGCAGAGCTATGTTTCAGAAACAACTGCATGAGAAAAGTTGGAGAGAATCAACAGTGCGGACGAATCTTTGATGTACCAGGAATGAAAGGCGGGGCAGTGGTTATAATGGATCACTACTGGGCCTGTGGATCCAAAGCTTACATGAAGCTGCCCGAGACTAGGGAGGGCTATGTTCCATCATGATCGGTCATGTTCCAGCATTGATGATTCCAAAGACTGATCTAACATTGGCAAGTTTCCAAAAGCAGAGGCTCACCTGAGGAAGAAGAGATCTGCTGAGCTCTTGAATCAAATGAAGAGAGAGAACTATTTCTCAGCTAAATCGATAGAAGCTTTTGATGCCATTCCATATGAACATATGTTGTTCAGTCAGAATTCAGCAATATTCACGACAATCTTTATGCCCAGGATCCAGGTGACGACGAATGCCAAATGGTTCCAGATAACGAGATGGGAGCTTCTGCAGACAATCAACACCACCATAAAGCGATTCAATGCTATCAAGGAGGAGCTGAGGGCCATACGAGTGATGACTCTACAGAACAGATATGTCTTGGATATGATTACAGTTATGGATGGAGGTGTTTGTGCCAAAATCAGAGAATTTTGTTGCACATTCATACCTTCTCACAATGACGAGAATGGCACCTTGACAGAGGCCATAACGATGCTGACAAACCTACATGTCAATATGGAAGATGAAGTGGAAGACATTTCTGATGACAGCTGGTTCATGTCAATATTCTCATGGGTTCCACAATGGGTGGCAAACATTTTCAAGCTCCTTGGTGCCCTGTTGGTGATAATCATGTTTAGGTTCTGTGTGATCAGGATAATAATCCCTCAATGCAAGAAGACCGCGATGAAAGCAGTAGGAATGAAGATTGTGATTGAAGTCGAATCAGGATTCGACCCTAAAGAGCTAACAGATGAAGAAATCAGAGACTACATGAAATCCAGTATTCATGCACCTCAGGGAACAAAGTTCCTGTACAAGAAGAACCACAAGAAGTATGTTGGAAGATGTGGGAAGATGAACATGCAAAATCAGCAGGATGCCTGAAAGGACTTATAAAGATATGAGTCCCAAAGAAGCACTTCTTCAGACTAGGATGTATTGATGTGAAGATTGATGAGAGAGTGGTTGATTAATCACCCATAGGGGGAGTATAGAGGAAGAGTCAAAAGCCCCTACCAAAACCTCCGGCCCATGTTGCCTATATGTTGGGAACCGGAAATTGTGACAGGTGCAGTACCAGTGAGGATGCTTGTGCTGCAGAGAATCCTGGAAACAAGGTATCCATTGAGAAAACCCAATATGCATTGATGAAGATATGATGACCTTCTGGACAGAGTTCCGGAGAAGTGTCAAAATGAGCGAGAAAGAAGACTGGTGATGTCATGCAGTGCAGAACTGATGCACCCTGAAAAGATTCACAAGATGAAAGAACACAGACATTCTATAAGATCTGAAGAGGAGGTGTCAAAGATGAGCAACATTTTGGACTCGAAATGAAGATGCTCATGTAAAGAAACACTGAAGAAAATGCAAAGTCATTTTACACATGTACAGATGCAGTAACTTGTACAGATGCAGTAAGTGATCTTGAGGCTGGCTACGTAGTGAATAGATTCCGGCGATGCACCAACATATATACATAGGAATGTATAGAACCTGTATGTTCCACGATGCACTTTAGCAAAGCTTGAACCCCATTAATTGAAAGGGTTTCAGTGTGGCACAGTTGGAAAACAGCTAATGGTGAAGGAGAATTCAAGAAAGGCTTGGCTGGCCCAGCTCCAAGAGTCGAGGCCACCGTGAGCCTGGTTGTATGTCAAGTAGCTACATGAATGTGAGAAAGAAACAAACTTCTGTTTGAGGTGGAATGAAAAAACACTGATGGCGTCAAAAGTTCATCATTTAATAGTAACATATGCAGCAAAGAGCTCGAAAACCAGGTCTCCAGTCATGTGGTCAGATTGAAATAGACTTTGGGTCGAGCTACACCGAAACCAGAAGATAAAACCATGCCACACTCCCTTTTATTCTGAGGCACAGAGAGCTTCTGCAAGACTAAGTTCAAAGCCTTAATTGAATGGCAGACCGCAAGAGTGATGATGGATTTCAGGCTAATTAAGTGGGAAGCTATGGTCAAGACCAGCCCACAGGCACCTGGGGTACCAGCCTGCATGCTGCTAGCGTGTGGAATATTCCATAAGGGTACAAGTGTGCCAACCATTTATGGAAGGCCACGTAACAGAGAGCCCTATATTTTGTGTAACCAATGGATCGTCATATATCTTGCGACGATGAAGGTGACTTGCACTAGAAGAGGGCTTAGTTGTCCACCTGATGTTAGAGATGTTAGAGACCCAATCACAACCCCTGTCAGTATGGAATGTATACTTAGATGTTCCCTGTAATCCTATCACATCCCCAGGTTTTTGTGGTTTGCCACGTAGTGTGACGTCACTGATGACGAATTTTGACTATAAGTGTTTTTTATGAAATTCACCAAGATCGTTCTTTGGAACATCCTTTAATGTCTGTTGTAACTTCCTGTTTTAGATAATTGCAAATAAAAGAGTACTATGTTTTGCCAACTTCTTAAAGGACCCAGGTCTATGGGTTCACATGCATGGTTGATCAAGGAGAAATGTCCCATCTGACCGGGGGGCCCTCACCAACATAAACCCAAGGGTGTTTTGGAGACAGTAGGGTACGGCTCAGAGAGGAGGGGGGGTTGCTCAGGGCTTTCTGTCTTCTGCGCGGTTGGGGATGTTCCAGCAGGTTAACCCAACCCTGCCGGATGGCCCCGCCCATTGTGTGGGTCAGGGATCCACAGTGGAAGGGATCCTGCTCCCCGGTGCCTACTGACCCATGCATCCTGGACACAGACTGCTCCGCTGGCTGGACCGCAGTGCGAGGGGCGCACTGGGCTGTGTATGTGTGTGTGCGCTTGGGACACAAATGAGGTCGGGCCCATGCTTCTCCCTCTAGCTGCTCTGCAGTTAATGATCCATCTGCAGGTTTACCTACGTAAACCCGGTTATGACTCTTAGTTCCTCTAGATAGTCAAGTTTGATCAGCTTCTCAGTGCTCTGCTAGGGCCGTTGCTGACCTGCAAAGCCGACCCAAGGACCTCAATTAAACAATGATCCACACTTACTGGGAATTCCTTGTTCATGGTCAATAATTGCAGTCCCCAATCCCTATCAAGAAGGGGGTTCTATCCAGTTAGCCGCACCTATCAGCAAAGGGTAGACACATGCTAATCCATTCAGTGTTATGTTATGATATAATACTCAGATTTATAATGCACACGTACACCCGAAGGCATCTTGGCACAAGGATAGTCACAGTAGTACATCAATCTAGGGAACTAATGGAAGAGCAGAGTTTTGAAAAAGCGATGGAAGTGCAGGTGGTTCATCGTCATCCTCAACGTTAAAGGAGACCTTTCCATATATTCCATAACTTACTAGCAGCCACTGAAAAGGCTCGACCGCCCACTCTTTGAAGACAAAATCGGGAACAATGACCAGACAGTCACTGCTTGACTGAAGAAGGTGGCCAGGAATATAAGGAGTGAATTTATCCCACAAGAAATTGGCAACAGCCTGGTAGTATGCCCGGTGAACAAGACAGAGAGATGTAAAGACTATCCTTTGTTTCACCGGGAGCCATTGCCAAGAACATAGCACTGGGCTAATGTGGGAACCATAAGGTGTTGGCTGTCCGGGCAGCCAGGTTGTGCAGAAGTTGCAGGTGATGGATTAGGCCTGAGGGCTGGGCCAGGTAGAGAGCATTACAATAGTCCAGTCTGCTGGAAATAAGAGAATCCACAACTGGAGGGCAAAGGGAAGGAGGAAGAAAGGGCAGAATCTTCAGTAAGAAGATGGCAGTCTGGCACACTGCACCCACCTGTGACGCCATGGACAGAGAAGCAGAGAGATGGACCCCAATGTTTTTAACTACCATCACTGGAAGAGGAAAGTCACCCTGTGAATATGGCCAGAGGGCTGACAACCAAGAACAGAATTCAGAGGAGGTGCCAACCATCAGGACCTCAGTCTTGTCCCTGTTGAGTTTGAGCCAATTGGCGCTCATCCACTCCCGCATGGCTGCTAGGCAGTCACTCAGACGGCGCAACACTTCCTCCTGGTCCCGATCCAAATGGACCAGGATCAGCATGTCGTCCACGTATGAGTAGCACCTGAAGCCGTGAGAGCGGATGAGGTCAACCAATGGCTGCACATAGATGTTAAATAACATCAGGGACAAGGCAGAGCCCTGGGGACGCCCCAGGAATAGAATAGAGAGAAGAGAGAAAAGGAGGCAAAGAAACTGATTGGCCCCAATCTGTCAAAAAAGAGGTAAACCACATCAGGACAGGACCTGAGATGCCAGTAGAGGCCAGGTGGGATGGGAGTAGGGGTGGTCGACAGGGTTTAAGGCCATCGAGAGATCGAGCAGAATTAGGGCTCCCACACCACCTCCATTGACTAGCCTGACCATATCATCCATTACTGAAACTACCTCTCCCAGGCGGAAACCTGGCTGAAAGGGGCAAGCACAGAGGAGGACTCAAGAAACTCAGAAAGAAGTGGAGATATCAAGGCCTCAAGAGGCTACATAAAGAAGGGAAGTAGAGAGATAGGGCAGAAGTTGGACAGAACAGAGACAACCAGTGATGGCTTCTTTAAAGGAGAGAGCAGATGAGGCCTACCAAAAGCTGCACATAGATGTTAAATAACATCAGGGACAAGGCAGGGCCCTGGGGACGCCCCATGAATAGAATAGAGAGAAGAGAGAAAAGGAGGCAAAGAAACTGATGGGCCCCAATCTGTCAAAAAAGAGGTAAACCACATCAGGATAGGACCTGAGATGCCAGTAGAGGCCAGGTGGGATGGGAGTAGGGGTGGTCGACAGTGTTTAAGGCCGCCGAGACATCGAGCAGAATTAGGGCCCCCACACCACCTCGATTGACTAGCGTGACCATATCATCCATTACTGAAACTACCTCTCCCAGGCGGAAACCTGGCTGAAAGGGGTCAAGCACAGAGGAGGACTCAAGAAACTCAGAAAGAAGTGGAGATATCAAGGCCTCAAGAGGCTACATAAAGAAGGGAAGTAGAGAGATAGGGCGAAAGTTGGACAGAACAGAGACAACCAGTGATGGCTTCTTGAAAAGACGGACCACGATAGTCTGTTTAAGTTCTTTAGGGATCACACCAGAGCAACAAGAATGCTTTACCGCCTGGGTAACCAGAGGTATAATCTGAGGCAAGAGATCTTTAAGAATAAATAGAGGAATAAGATCGGATGGGGCTGCGGATTTCATGTGAGTGATGGCCTTCAATACGGCTTCATCAGAGAATACAGGGAAAGTAGCCCAGCCAGAGGTAGCTGGCTGGCTGCACCCCACAATGGTCACACCAGGGCTAACCTGCATGAGATGAATATTGTTTTGAATATTAACAATTTTGGAATGGAACAACTCAGGAAGCACATCACAGTGTGACTGAGAAGCAGGCGCTGTGGGAAGAAAGTGAGCTGTAGAAGAGAAGGATTTAATAAATGCAAATAGCTCTTTCTATTGATTGAGTGCCGTTTCAATCTTGAGAGTAAAATATTTCTGTTTGGGTAACTTAATAGCCAGATGATAGTTTCTGTAGATCGATCACAAGGACTATAAGAAGAGCGCCACTTGAGCTCTGCTTGGTGAAGCCCCAGATTAGCCACTCTCAGTTCTTCTGTGAACCAGCCCTGAGACGGGCGGCCATGCAGCTGCATGGTTTTAAAGGGAGCCAATTGATCGGCAATAGCTAGCAGCACCTGAGATAGGGTGGCAACATCCACAGGCAAGTCACTAGGACATTTAGTCTACACTGCAGATGCTAAGACAGACTTATCAATGCCATGCCATTTCCTCTAAAGAACCCATGAGTCCAGATGGAGTAGGAGGGGAAACTCCAAGGGGTACTGAAGAAAGGGATCAGACTGTGGCCGGACCAAGGGACAGACACTATTAGGCGAACTACCAGACCTGTGACTACAGATAAAATAAGATCCAGGATCCCACCAAGAAGATGGGTGGGTTCATTGACATGTTCGGTTAAACCCAGATCCACAAAACCCTCAAAAAAAGTATCTAGAGTAGGGACAAGAGGAGGGTTAAAGCGGATATTAAAGTCTCCTAGCACTATAAGATTTACATATTTCAGGTGAAGCGAAGCCACAAGTTCCAGGAAAGGTAGCAGGAAATGCGTATCAGGGCCAGGCGAACTACAGACCAGCAGAAAATGAACAGTTGAAAGCAGAGATTTCCAAGCACACTAAAAAACCTTCCGTGGTCAAATTGTGGACTGCTGGTACAGTAGTAACCTTAAGGGTGGCTTTAATATAACAGCTTTCCCCACCCACACGGTGCAGCTCTGTCTTCATGAATGATTATATACCCCTCAGGCAAGAATTGGGGAAACATGTGGCCCGAGGTGGCTGTTAGCCAGGTTTCCATAAGACAGAGTATATCTGGACCATCGTCACAGATAGTGCCGTAAACATGATCAGCATGTGCAACCAGGGAGAGTGAATTAAGCAACAAGGCACTTAGAGGTGTGTTAGAGCTGGAAGAAACCACAACTTCACTTTACTTTTATTTATTTATACCGTGCAGTCCATGGACCCGAAGGCTTAAGGGCGTCAATACAAAAAACAAAACAGAACATCCAACAGAAAACAGAAGGCAAAGTAGCAGAAGGTAAAGTAGAATGGAAGAAAATAATTAAAGAGCAATGTTTTCAATTTCTTTCTGAAAACTTCAGTCGATTTCATGCCCCTCAATTCTAAGGGAAGCGCAACAGGAACGCAACATGCCAAATTAAAATTCAGGGGAAAAACAGTACCTGCCGTTGCCATATTTAACAGACTTGAGAGGGAGTAGTGGAGAGAACACATAGGAGGCCAGCCCCTGGACCCGCCCATGACCTGTAAGGGCCCTGACGGGTTTAATTTTGGCCCAACTTTGGCGCAACGTGCCCTTTCCCACTATTTCCGACCGCTGCACTGTCTGCATACTGCTGCCCTATATAGGGACATTGTATAACCCTAGCCAATCCCCTCCCACTGCAATTAACAGAGAAGAGGGACTGCCTCCCCAGTGAGTGTGAGTAGGAAATAAAAATAGTCCTGCCAGTTCCGAGCACAAGCCTTGCGGTCCCCGGAGAGGCCGCACACCCTCAGACCTGATCCAGAGATGTGATACAAGGAAATGAATGCAAGATTAAAGGCAGGCAAAGCAAATTAATTAAATAATAAAACCCTTATCCAGTTAGCGTGTATGCGCAGTATGCAGTGGCCAGTCACCCGCCGTTGCCCGGGTGAAACCCATGGTTAAAAGGAAACTAATGATGAAAATAAATAGAATAGAACAAAGGCAGAACCACAAATAAAAGCACCAAGGCAATTGCCTACCATGTGCATCCACAGGAGAACTGCAAGACAGGAACTTAGAAAGCTCCAAGGCAGCCAATCCCCTCCCACTGCTATGAACAGGGATGAGGGACTGCCTTCCCAATGAGTGTAAGTAGGACATAAATCTAGGCCTGCCGTTTAGCACCCGTAGAGCCCTGGAAATCTGAGGGAATCAAAGACATGCCATTGAATGATCTTGTGTGGCTGAATACCACTTGTGCCTCTAAGAAGTTGAACGCTGACCACTATGGATTTTGTGTAACTAGTTAGCATGGAGGAGCCTTGTTCATGATCAGAATTAACCAGGCAAGCAGCTCCACCAACTAAGAAAACCCATGCACCACCACCCACAGAATCAAGAAAGAGCTATTAATCTGTCAATCATTTCCGTGCCCGAGCCGGGCTATGGTTTCCTGTAATAAGTCAAATTAAACTGTCGGCTCCACTCCTGGTGGTGCCTTTCCATCAATTCCTTTAAGATCCAACTTTGCAACCATAATCCAACTGGATCCCAAAGACTTTGGTTTCCCAGAAGCTGCTTGGCAGGTCAAGGGAATAATGCTGCCAGATCACTTTTTGGCACTGTTTATGATAGGAAATACTACGGTCCATGAATATCACCTCTAGCGGCACAACACGAATGCCCCCCGGTCGTCCCTCTTAATCATGACCCCCGTTCTGAAAACAAACAAAATGGAACTGGAGTCCTATTCCATCATTTCTATCTAAAGTATTCAGGTGACCGGCCTACTTTGAACACTCTAAAGTAAACGCTTAGGTCCCCCCAGGACAGTAAGTAAAGAGCATTAAGGGGGCACTGAGAGGCAGGAGCTGGGGCAGGTGTTAATGTACCTCACGCCGGACTAACAGCTCAATCACAAGATCCAACTGAGACCTTTTTAAGTGCAGCAACTACAACATACACTGTTACTGTGGCTGCTGGTAGCAGACTTGCCCTCCAATGAAACCGTGTTAAAGGATTTAAAGAGTACACATCAGGGACGTCATTTCACCAAAATGCCAGGGGTAGCGGAAGTGACATCACCCGACCCTTGACCCCCTGATGAGCTCACAGGAAGTGATGTCATTAGACCCCGCCCCAAAGTGATATAGCGGGTAGCGATGGAACACGACATTTCACCCGTTGACAAAACAGGAAGTGGCATCACATAGCGTTGTACACTATGAAAAATATAGTTATGATATCACTATATGATGTACATTCATACAAGAATGGATCGCCATATGTATCATTAAGTTCAGTGTTTATTGGCCCGTATTACCAAATGACTGTGTATGCAAGCAGACGTCCATGACCAAATGATAAGCGTAAGTGCTATATAATAACACATCATTAAGCGCTTTATATAGAAAAAATATACACCCAATATCACCCAACCTGTGTTGGTACTCATTTATCGACCTCAGAAGGATGAACGGCTTAGGCTTAGTGAGGCGTTTAAGAACAGACTAAATCAGTGACTCACCCCCTGAAGTGTGCCTGAAATAAACATTTAATGAGGCCAGCAATTACTGTATAGAATTCCAGAAAGACACATTATTTGGTATTCCTATTCTTTCTTATTTAGGGTCAGTGCTGAAAGTGTTAGAAGAAAAATAAGAACAGGAGTGCCTCAAGTCTTTTTTTTTAAGGGGCCTGAACAAGAAAGCCAGCCACCCCAGAAGTAAAGAGCCACAGCCCAGGAGCTTGCTTAACTTAAAAAAAAAAAAAAAAGAAAAAAAAAAAATGTATTTTTTTTTTTTAGTAGAGGTCGCAAGGGACACCGCAGAGGTCGCAAGGGAGACCACAGAGGTCGCAGTTGCGACCCCTGGCGACCCCCAAATGACGTCCCTGGTACACATTCCAATTACAGAGCCTAGAAAGAGTCCTGTATTATCAATTTCCGTCACTGCCTCCCTGAGTCAGGAGTGGGTAATTTGTGTGACTTCCAACCTTCCTTGGATGTCGTAGTCGTTTCTCAGGCTCCCTCTCTGGAATTGAATCCTGATTCCCCATTACCGGTGATCACCCAAGAAGGCAAAGGAAGTACCTTTGGAATTTGATAGGGCAGACATCAGAATGTATTGTTGTCATCATGGAGATGTGCAATCTGTCGAAGCTTAGCTAGAGTCACCACAGCGGCTGTGTGAGCCGGGATTGGTCCAGTTCTGATAAATGCACACATGCCTAGAGGTCAACATTTGTAGGCATGTATTCACTGTAGATTTACCACAGATAGCCAAGTATCAGATGGAGCCAGAAAAGGAACCATCATCAATTCAATGAGCCATTTGCAGTGTCACTGTGTTCTTACACGTGTATGGCTCAATCTTTGAGACAAGCATATGTTACTGGCAGGATCAATCCGGTAGCCAGATTGGCTGGAGGGTGATCGGCTGGAGGGTGGCAATGGGAGGAGCCTTGTACCCGCCTTGGGCTGACCTTCAGGCCCTCTGGGCCATCTGTGGGACTCAAGCATCAGAGCATGCCCCCACCAACACTTAGGGGTGGACAGGTCAACCACGTGGGCACTGGCAGCCCAGTCTGCTCTGGGAGTGGGCTGGGGGACATAAGGGGAAAGGCTAGGCCCAGGTACAACTTAAAGTGGGGGGATTTCCCGATGCACCACCACCGGTGTGGTGACGGGGGGGGGGTTGGCACCCCATGGAACAGTTGTTCCGAACTGCTGTAGAAACTCTCTCGGTGGACAAAGGACAATAGCATGGCTTAAAGGGCCCGCACTGGGTCTGATAACACCTGACCCCGTCAACTCTGATCTGACCACTACCAGGATGCCCAGCCTTTGCTCTGCTTGGAGGGAGTAGCCACCCGCATAAAGGGACCATCCCTGAGGGGGCATACCTTTGAAACAGTCCCATGGCTGGGTGAAGCTAATTGCTTAAAACAGCAGCAGAGGCTGGCCAAGCAGTCCAACCCTAGACAAACCAAGTGTGCCAAATCGATCCTGTGGAATGCAGGGAGGCACACGGGCAGGCTGCCCTGCCATCCTCGAGGAAGTCAGCTGAGGTTCTTCTTTCAGTCAGGCACCCTGCAGAGTGGAAAAAAGTTGGACCCTCAGAAAACTACAAGAGGCTTTTTTATCCCACCACTGTTGGCTGGCAGGGTGCCCCCAGCAGGCCAAAGTGTGCTGGGACATTGTGTGGGGTGTGGCCATTGACCAGCTTGTAGGGGTGTTGTGGTTTTACCACAGGGCCTGGATTGGGTAGCGAGAACCAAGTGGAGCACAGACAGAACCCATATACACTATCTATAGTTCTCTGGGGAACTAAGCTTTATTGATGTCTGTGTACCGTGGGTGAAATAGGTGGAGTTCCTTATCAAGGCTTGAACAGGGGCTTTAAACATATTAATACAAGTCTATGGTTGGCCCAAACATATTAATAAAAAAAGAGAAAGAATTCAAATTTGTGAGCACAAATTTCAACAGAAATGAACAGTTTAGCCAAAACATTAATTGATATAATAAACAAATCGGATTGAGCAAGTTTGTGGGAGGGTTTAAACAGAGATCAAGTATCAAACAACAAGTGGATAGTTTTGCAACACGAGAGAAAGAAAATAAAGAAATAGAAAAAGAAAATGAAAAATAATCAAATATTATTAATCACATAATATTATAGAGATTTCACTTTCTTCAAACCAATACATTGTATATTGGTTTTATCTCTGAGTTGGTGTAACTCTTGCCAATGATTGGCCAATGGCAATCTCATATCTTGATTATTGAGATTTGACAGATGTTCCCTTACACAGATAAGTAGTGCATGTATCATTCTTCCAACATATACATTTTAACATATACAAATAATGGCATATATCACATACTTTGTGTGGCAATTTATGAAATCACCAATCTTGACTTCCATGTCTCCATTACAAAAGAAATGAGCGCTGTCAGGATGTGCATGTTTGCACATAGTACAGTTTCCACATTTCAAAACTGAGGTGATCGTTTTTGTCAGCTACAAATCATAATGCTGCATGGAGTACACCATATGTACTGGAGATGGTGAGATTATTCAATATATTATATAAAATGAATCAGGTAATCGGATAACCATAATGGCAGTTCTTTATGTGATCGACGATTTTACATGAAGTATAATGCATATAACTGGAATTAGAGTGTTAGAATAGTACACAGGAATGGTCTGATAGATAGAACTTTTAATGCAATAATCAATCGTACTCACATGTCTAAATCGATGTAGCCACGTAATGTAATATACAATCTACAATAGGCAACGCCAATGAGCTATTAAAGAAGAGCGCTACATTAAGCAACGTAAGGGCTGACACCCTTCAAAATCCAGAAGTAATATGCCTCTGTATTGTTGACATATGGAAAGTGATTCATGTGATGTCACGCGTCGTGTACGCGTGATGTCACTGTTACCCTATAAATAATAAACAAAAAGGCAACCGTGTGTTAACCACACATGGCATGGCAGCCAGTATATGGATGATTCCTACAGGATATCCCTTTCAATAAATCAATTATGAAACCAAGAAAGCTCTTCATTTAAAATAATGAGTCTCTATGCAATCCAATCTGTTCACCCACTCCAAAAGAGCATAATAGCTTAACATTTTTCTTCTTTTTGCAGCCATATATATTCAGAGCCCACCGCAAACATCGGTTGACAATCAGAAAGCATATTGGACCACCAAACGAAAATTAGGGGTGAGCATCTGATAAAAGTAATCGAATTTTAGGTATATATGCAAATTATTATGGTCATGAATCTCAATTGGAATCCAGCATTGAATAATTTCACTTCGAAGACCAAGGGCCTCATTACAACCTTTCAGGTCTGGACCGCGGTGATTCCGTGACAGCGGTAACAAAGTTTCCGCGTCCGCAAGGTTGCGGAAAGACCGTCCGATTACGTGCTGTCAGACGCGCGCACCACACGGACGTGGAAACGTTGTTACCGCCATCACGGAAAAAGCCACGGAAATGGACATAGCGCTGCCACAAGTAGCTCAAAACCAGTGTCCGCCACCGTCGCCACGGATACGGAACCGGAAATACCATGATCGCCAAAACAGGAAACAGAGAGGCGGCCATCATATAAAGCACAATCCATTGCCATCCAGAGTCAGCACAAGCAGAATCCACACTGTGAGAAGCCAAAAGGGACCACCAGCATGTCTGCCAGGATTCCAGCCAAGAGGCAGCACAAACAGCGATTTAGTGAGGCGGAGCTAACTGTTCTGGTGGAGCACATAGTGGAGCATGCAGAGATGCTGTTCAGTGCCGATCAACGGCGTGCCACACAGCAGCGGAGGAAGGAAGTGTGGGCGGAAGCAGCACGCAAGTGCACCGCTGTGGGCGTGACTGTGAGGAGTGTAAAGGACTGCCACAAGCAGTGGGACGACCTCAGGCTGAGGGTTCGGAACCTGATCTCCACACACAGCCAACGCAGCAGTGGGACAGGTGCAGGACTCCCTTCCCCACTGAGGCTGCAAGCATGGGAGGATCGTTGCAGCAGTGTCCTCGACCTTGAGGGCATCTTTGGGATCGGGGAGGCTGAGGCAGGAGTGAGCCCACCTGCAGATGCTGGTAATTGGTAAAACATGAATGCCATATGAGTATATGTTGATGGCATGACTGGGACAAAGGACCCATTAACAACCCCTCCCCCCCAGGCAGTGCATGACTGGGCCAAAGGACCCATTAACAACCCCCCCACCAGGCAGTGCATGACTGGGGCAAAGGACCCATCATGATCCATATGGCAACCAATATCACTACAATGCATACCCCCAACACGCAGATGCATGTAAATGCCACTATTAAATGATCAACCTGTATGATGCATATGATGCACCCATCAGGCACCACCACATAACTAATTGCATGTCCTCTCTGTCCCCACAGCCGTATCAAGTGACAGTGATACTGCACAACAGCCCAGGCAATCAGCACTGGCACGTGTCCAAGCCAGCGCCCCTGCACAGGAGGATGCTGCCAGCAGTTCGGCATCTCTACCCCCAGTAGCAACTGCAACACATGTGCCGGGCACCATCACCGACATCCCGACCATCTCCACGCTGCCTGATGCAACACAGGTGCCACGGGCACCCATCATGCCCACCCAACCCACCACAGAAAGCAGCTGCATTGCAGGGGAGGCGGCATCTAGTGACAACAGTGCCCCGGCAGTGCAGTCTGATATTGGCCCACAGGGGGAGATGCCCACATTGGATGACTTTGAATCCTTCCATCAGCTGGAGTTCAGCCCCACATCACTCCGAAGTCCCATGAGGTCACCCACCCCATCAATGGCAGAGCTAAATTCCTGCATGCAGCGGATGGAGGAGCAGCAGGCTACCCTCACCCAGCTGGTGGAGAGGCAGCTCGAGGAATCTAGGCTGCAGAGGGAGTGCTACAGCACGTCAGTACGTCGCCTCTCAAGGTCCATTGGACGCTTTGCCAGCACTATAGTCACCCACCACAGAAAGCAGCTGCATTGCAGAGGAGGCGGCATCTAGTGACAACAGTGCCCCGGCAGTGCAGTCTGATACTGGCCCACAGGGGGAGATGCCCACATTGGATGACTTTGAATCCTTCCATCAGCTGGAGTTCAGCCCCACATCACTCCGAAGTCCCATGAGGTCACCCACCCCATCAATGGCAGAGCTAAATTCCTGCATGCAGCGGATGGAGGAGCAGCAGGCTACCCTCACCCAGCTGGTGGAGAGGCAGCTCGAGGAATCTAGGCTGCAGAGGGAGTGCTACAGCACGTCAGTACGTCGCCTCTCAAGGTCCATTGGACGCTTTGCCAGCACTATAGGCACCCTGGCACGCCATGTGCGGGAGGGCAATGAGAACACCTCCAGGCTCATAGAGTCCATGTTGATTGGCCAACAGGCAAATATTGCACATATGCCATCTATTACTGATTCTGTCCCATCCAGCTCCACCACTGCCAGTCCAAGGAGGCGCTCAAGTCGGCTAACAGGGCTCTTGGGTAAGGATGCACAAGCACAGAAGCGCACACGGAAGTGATGGAATGTGTGTCGGGCACTGCAGGACACATGTGGACTTGAAGGGTGTGAGGGGTGGGTACGTTTGGGTGGTGAGGGAGGTCGTTTGGGGGGTTTAAACATTGGGGCCTGGTTGGGGGTGGGTACCTTTGGGTGGTGGGGGAGGTTTTTTGGGGGGTTTGAACATTGGGGCCTGGTTGGGGGTGGGTACATTTGGGTGGTGGGTGGGCACGGGTGTACAGCTTCCCTAACCATTGCACCTCCTTCCCTGTTGTTAATTCATCAATATATCATCATTTAAAAAAACATACATGAGTGGACATCTATCATTTCATTTGCAGTACAACAATTCATTTATTGGCATCACCATATCCATGCATTGCTGTGAATGTGCTGTGTCTCAAAAGTAAATGCGAATCAGTTCATCCCGTGCTCTTTGTCCATCTAGTGGACCCCCAGGAGGAGGTGGTGCCATCCCATCCCCATCTCCATTCCCATCCCCATCTCCATCCCCATCTTCTTCATCTGCGTCTGGGGGCATTGGGATGTTCCTGCGCAGGCAGAGATTGTGCAGCATGGCACATACGAGCGTGATTTTACCCGTCTTCACTGGGCTGTACAGCAGTGATCTGCCAGATCTGCTCAAACAGCGGAACCGAGCCTTCAGCAGTCCGAATGTCCTCTCAATCAGTGCACATGTGCGGACATGTGCCCTATTGTACGCCTCTTCATGCCTGTTCCTTGGCCTCCGTACAGGTGTCATCATCCATGGCGTGAGTGCATATCCAGCATCACCTACATGGGATGTAGATGGGGAGACATGTCAGTGTTTGTGGTATCATGTCTTCATCTGATGCTGTGCTATCTTGTGTCATTGTTCATTCATGCATATGTGCCATGCAGTGGTTGTTTGTGTTCTTTGGCCATCACAGAGGACGTTGGCAACTGGACATTGACCAACGCATTGGTGTGCATGTGTACTCTGACCTGCGGGTGACATTTGATTGTGAGTATGGCATTGTGCAGTGATGTGAACACATGGCAGAGTCACTCCACTGTGATGAAGTAGTCGATGCAGGACGTCTCATGTACAGGCATCATGTGCATTGGGAGGGCAGTGTTCCAAATTGTGGGTGGGTGTTTGCAGCAGCACAAGGTGTATGGGACAGTGATAGTATCGGCTGTGTGTGTCATGTGGCCGGGTTTGTACAGGCACACTGTGGTGACCTGTCATGTGTTGCTTTATGATGTTTAGGATCCACTGTATATTCAGTTGATGGCCGGGGGTGCGGGGGGGGGGTGATGCATGTGCAGTCACAGCAGCACACTCACATTGCTCTTTGGCCTGGACACACACACACCACTTCAACATGATTGGTGCATTGGCAGCTGTACTCACCCAATAGCCATGTGCTTTGTCCGGCATAGCGTTCCATGTACCGTGGCAACGTGGAATTCCGCAGTACGATTGAGTCATGGGTTGAGCCTGGGAAACGTGCGCAGCAGTGTGTTATCAGTTGCGTGGCATCACATACCATCTGTAAATTCAGCGAGTGATATCAATGTGGGTGCAGTCGACTGCACCTATGCAATTTGGCATGCCTGCTATGGCATGGAAGGCCAACTTCGTGGCAATGACCTCGGGGAGGGTACGGGGTAAGGCTATCTATTCCAACACATGGCGCAACAGGGCATCCAGTACCTGTACCAGGATTTTTGAGAAACAGGGTTGTGATATGCCATGCAGCTCACCAACTGTGTGTTGATAGGTGCCAGTGCCAAGGAAATGCAGTACAGACACAACCTTCAGGAGGGGGGGATGGTGGTGGGGGTGTCTATGTGGCTGCTGATGTCATCCTCAATCATGGCGGTGATGTGCAAGATTGTTGGACGGTCCAGCCGGTATAGTGTGTGGATCTTTCCTGGGGTAAGGTTCCAGGGTGAGGCCCTGATGCATGGTACTGCAGGCTGCCTGCGGGGTTGTGCTGGCTTGACAATGGGGTTTGCCATAGGTGCAGGGTTGGCTGGTTGCCGCCTGTGCCTCGTACGCCTCCGCCTCCTCATCAGCACCATTACTGCCATCATGTGCAGTGCTGCCTGTTGGTTGAGTGGGCCCAGTCCCAATGCTATTGGAGCTGCTGCCTGCATGGTTCTGTTTTGTGTTGGGCTGGGTGTGGCCCTTTTGTAGGCTCCCAGTGGGCTGCTGGGTCCAGCTAGGCTGATTTGGTGCACCTGTGCCCTGATTCAGTTCAGCAGGCACTGTTTAACGTCATGTCCGTGGTGACGGTAGTACCGCCACCATGATCACGGTTTTAATGCAATTTTTCCGGCGGTGTTTCCATGTCCGTGCTAGTTGTGATGCTCGCGGTGTTTCGTATAGCCGGTAACGGAGGGGTTTCCGTGCAGGCGGACTTTATGGGACCCTTAACTCCGTGGTGGCGGTTGGGGGTGGTGCTATTTCCGGGGCCACAGGTCATGATTGGGCAGACGCGGAAACGGTGCCGGTATGGTTATACCGCAGGCGTTAAATCCGGACCGATGTACTTGTAACGAGGCCCCAAGTGTTGGAATTAATAGATGATGCATTGGGAAAATGGTACAACCTCGATTGCAAAGTGTGTGGTGACCTCAATATTCAATGTTTTGAATCGTCAAGAGATCTCATGCCCGCTCTCCCATTGAATACTGCCTCTGCTCTAGTGAGATGTTTGCAGGGGAGAAAAGAACTGGACTCACAAACTATAAAGCTAATAAATGGTCATCTGCGCAGGGATATTCCTCCACTCCCAACGTGGAAGAGGGGTTCAGGGGAAAAAATCCTAGATTATTTCTTTGCCTCCGGTACCATCTATGAAAATTTAATTGCCATGGAGGTCACGTAGACCGTCAATAGTGACCATAACATCTTAACAATTACTTGCGGCCACTGGTTCACGCTTACCTACAGACAAATGCATCAGAACATTGAAGTAAATACAGGACGCACAAGTTTGAGAATTGTACCAGAGAACATACCTAAAATGACTCAAACTTTGAAGGAAAATAGGCCACATGACCAGAATGAACAATCAAGTACGATAGATGACTACTCCACCGTTCTTTCAATGTTTGGGGAAAGAAGTGCTTGGGGCTCAAAAACAGTATTTGTGAAGCGACACTGCTATGATGTAGAAGTTTCTATCAGGAAAAAACAGTTACGCAAAGAAGTGAGACGACTGGGAAAAGACCCAACATAAGGCTTGAAACTAACAAACTTAAACAGAAATTTAAAAACGGGCTCAAATCTCATAAACACCTAATGACACAAAGAGACTCTGGAAACATGTTAAAGATGATTGCCGCTAAAACACAACGGAAATATGGAAAACATTTAACAACTTGAATTTCCCTCAGAAATCTGTATTATCTAATGCTCTTATGGCCGAAGCCTGGGCTACCCACTTTAATGCGCTATTTAAAAACCGTGGACTAATGGATCAACATTTAACATCAAACTCCTGAGAGCAATGGTCACTCAGCATAGACAAAGATACAATTCTGTCTTTCATTCGTCTCGCTAGTTCATCTAGGGCAGCGGGGCCAGATGGTATCACCAATCTAATGTTGAAGAATAACTCAGACGAATGGGCCTCCTTTATCGAGGAACTCTTTCATTCCATAAAAACAATGAAGAGGATACCAAGGCCATGGACACACTCAATCAATGTACCAATCTTCAAAAGGGGCGATAAAACTGACCCTACGAACTACATGCCTAACGCCCTTTTGGATGTAATAGGAAAGCTATTTGCAGCAGTTATCTTGAAGGAGCTTATAGATTGGAGTGAAATTACAAACCATTGAGATGTCTGGCAAGTAGGCTTTGTGAAAGGCATAGGTACGGCCCTCAACTTATTCCTTATTCACTTGTTAAAAATGAGGGCCAAGTAAAAAAAAAGAAGTTGAATCTTCTTGGCCTCAATTAATCTTGCCCAAGCTTTTGATCTAATCAACAGAGACATTCTCTGGTCAAAAATGGCCCGGTGGAAATGCCCGAATATCATACTTAAGCCTATAAAGGCTTTACATACTAGAACAACTATCTCTGTTAGACTAGACGGCTTGGGACATCTCATGCAACCAATAGATACTGAGAACCGTCTCAAACAGGGGCGCAGGTTAGCACCAGCATTTTTCAACTTATTCATCTCTGATATTGATACCACATTTAAGCAATATAACCAGAGCGTCAGGGGCATTACGGAGTCCGTTTTCCCTTTCCATGGCGGACATCGGGAGCGGACGTGCTGGAAACACAAGTGTTCCCAGCGCGTCCGCTCCCGAAAAAGGATCAAAAGGAAGGTAAGTGGGGTTGGGAGGGTGGGAGTGGGATCGGGGGGGAGAAAACAAAAAAACAACAAAAAAAACCTACCTGCGTCCCCGGTGAGGGACGAGGGCAGCCTCCAGCTGTGTGGAGCTCCGAGTCTCCTCACGGCTGGAGGCTTCCCTCGTCCCCCGCCGGGGACATAGGAACAAGATTTGACGGTTTGAAGATCAATGTAAAAGAATCTAGGATTTTGACCTTGGGTGCAAGGTCAGGAGGGAAAAAGAGCTGTTACAGCTGGCAATTGAAAGGGAAAAAGATTAGAGGTTGCCTCTTTGAAATATCTTGGTGTGGACATTGGAAACAGCGAGATGGATGTGCACTATGAAAGCATGCTACGTAGTAGGGCGAACTGTTTGGTAGCACAGGTAAAACTGATATTAAAGAGGTACTGCAAATATACAATGATACCAATCATTGATTTTTATTGTAAAAGAGTAACTCCCATCTTGACGTATGATTCAGAAGCAATGTTGGTACTACCACACAATTTATGGCCAAAACTTGAAGGGCTCTTTTGGAGGAAGGTACTTCCCCTGCCAAACGCGACACCCATTCAGGATATCAGAGTACAACTGGGTCTAAATTCACTCTACAAAGTAGTCATTTGAAAGACCTTGGCACTTTTTAGCAAATGTCTGAGTGCGCGATGGGAAGGAGGCATGGCAGTCCTGAAAAAGGCCTTGTGGGAAAAGACCGAGCCTCTCCTGGATCAATGGAGTTTGATCTGAAACTCCCTACTGGTTTCCGTAAACGCCACCCAAGAGGATCATCTGAGAAATTCAACCTCAGTGAAGAAAAAATAGATGGACCTGGCCGGATTAATTCAATGGAGGCGAAGGACAGATGTACAATCTATGGCAGGCCTACCACAGAAGTAAGGGTGCAGGGTTCCCTCCACGCCTATTTAATTGAATTTCTGAGTAATCAATTTCGGCATCAATTTATGTACTTTTGGCTAAATCTGTTTCCTATGAAGGAGATTACAGAGGTAAGAAAACCGAAGGCAGAGAGGAACGTCTCTTGCAGGCTATGTGTGGACTCCAACGAAAATCTGCAACATCTGGTGTTATTTTGTCCTGCATTTAAGGAGGAACATACTCGACTTTTGGGAAAATTCATGGCTGAGTACACAACATTTGACGCAGAAGAATGATGGATTATGTTTAACTTGGGCGCAAAAGTATCTCCGTTGTTGGCTTTATTGGCATTCTTGAATATCACTCTTGAAATGCTGGTTGAATACGGAGAAAAATCAGATCCATAGTGACTTAAGGGCTGAGGCATTCATGAAACCAAGGGATGTATTTCAAAAGATGATTTAAGAAACTACTGGAACACGTTTATTCCCCCGTTCAGTTTATGGACCCAAATAAGGATTAGAGTTTTTTTTTCTTTTCTTCTTTTTTCCCTTAATCGTGCATAGAATTGAATTTTTGTTTTGTTTTGTTTATCAAGTCTTCCTTTTTTCTCCTTCTCGTTTTCTTTTTTCTCTATATTTTGGAATTGTTTTATAATGTAAAGAGGAGACAAATTAATTGTGATTTCTTTTTTTATCTATTGATATGTAATGGTAAAGATTTTGTTTTTAAACCATATGCCTAAAAAAAATATATATATATATATCAACAATCAGCAGAAGATCTAATTAAAAATGATCACACTCCATCAACATTAGATTTTGGAGCCAGCAATAGTGCTGCTAAAAATCACCTTGTCTATTCGAATCATGAAGAACTAGGGAGAGTTTTGCATCATTTGCACGCAGCAACATTAAGAGGGTAATTCATGGAAGATTTGCGTCGAAATAAACGGGATTTGTGCCCCATTTTGACCTCAAATCCCTGTTTAACAAATGGGGATTTAAGGGCAGAATGGCGCACAAATCCTGTTCTTTTGGCGCAAATAATCCATGAATTACCCCATAAATTGGGTACTAATAGTAGAAATTGGGCCATGGGAATTAGCAATATATAAGCATCTACACGTATTGTTAATCAATGTGCATGCAACCACCATATCAAACAATTGCAAGGAAAGGACTGTAAAATTACCACAGATGAGGTGATGTCACCCAATGGCACTGGACTGAAGGATGATAATATTATGTGATCAATAGTTGTGATTCATTTTCATTTTTTCTTTCTTTCTTTCTTTCTTTCTTTCTTTCTTTCTTTCTTTCTTTCTTTCTTTCTTTCTTTCTTTCGTTCTTTCTTTTCTTTCTCTCGTGTTTCATATTTATCCACTTTTTGTTTGATACCTGATCTCTGTTTAAACCCTCCCAAAACCCCCATCATTCCTATTTGTTTATTATATCAATGAATGCTTTGGCTAAACCGTTCATTTCTGTTGACTTTTGTACTCACACAAATTTGTATTGTTTCTCTATGGTTACGAATATGTTTGGGAAAACCATGGACTTTTGTTAATATGTTTCAAGCCCATTTTCAAGCCTTGATAAACACCTTCCTCAATCCCAAGGGTACTTTTGATTTGACATGTTTTCATCCAAAAGGAGATTACCAAAGATTTGCTTGACTATATTATTGTATTCCGCATTTGAGATATAACACACAGATGTATATTTACAAACCAATAAGTGTATAGGACAAGAGCAGGTCTTGGCAAAAGTGTCCAGCCTCCTTATGGATCCAACTGGAACAACATTTCTAAATGGCACCCATCCTGACTTCCAGAGGAGGTTGGTCATCTGGTCCTTGCATTCATTCCCATGGCCCACTACCAGAGGGCCGGGGTCGCCAAGCCCGGCCCTCTAGTAGTGCAATGCATTCCAATGGGCCCAGGTGGGAAAGGCCTTAGACGCTGTGGCAAAACTGCCAGGTGTTCTGATGAGGGGGCTGCTGGGCCCATGGCTTGACTATCAACCGCTAAATGCATTACAGCTTTACACGGCCGGTGGCCCGAGGGTGCTGATGGGTACACCATAGCTGCCAAGTTGTCAAGTTCCATGCAGGACTCCTCGAGCTTGTCTCAATGCACACTGCATGCCTATTCGAGCAGGCGAAGAGTTTTCACAAGCCCTGCTCATGATGTCTCCCTCTGCGCCATTGCTGCTGGACCTGCTCACCTTCACACACCACAGCTGTTTACATGCTTCTGAAATGGGGAAGATCCACTGCTGCCCACCCACTCCTTCCACATGCATGTCTCTTATGACCTCAACATGCCCCTGTCCATTCGTAAAGATGCTCTTCAGGACTTCGAGAAAGCAAACTAGCCAACCAGAGGATACACAAACATGAATTCATAGGTAAGGTAACACACCCTTCTCCATCAACATTCCTTGGCCATATCAACATGATACATGACACATGAGAAGAAGCTACTGACATCCGAGACCTGCACCTCATCAGCAATGCACCACACACTAAACACATCACCCACATGCATCAATGTCAAATGGATCATCCACCTATGTTGAAAGAGGCAATCAGGTGTTTTGCATGCCCATGCAACATGGGCAGGGGAACACCAAGAAACAAAAGAGGCCATGGACATGCTACCCGGAGTGGCCCCATATCACATTTCAACTACAAGGCCAACCCGATTCCAATGAGAAAATAAGGAAACACCACACAAAGGAGGCCCAGGGTGCACAGGCCTACCGTGAGTTCACCAGAGTACCCAATAGGCCAATCCACCCCTGATCATAAAGGGAACACTGGACATGACACATGGCAGAAGACGGCATGCACAACTGATATGACAGGAGTGCAAATGCAATTGCACAAATGAAACTGAGCTACTGCATTAACTCCCACCAGAATCATTTACACAGGTAAATCCCAAGGTGATTGTCTCCAAGTAAGTTGTGGATGTGCAACCAGAAACCCAAAGCACATGCATGGATGATCAAGGAGACAGGCACAGACATGCAGGCAAGCTCACATCTTCAGCGACAGTGACAATCACCAAAAAATCACCAATTCACATCATCAATGCAAACCCTGTGTGTGTCTCAGCATGTCACTATTGAGGTGCATACGTTGTCAGCAATAAACAAGATTGACCATGCACAACTGTACCTGCTGGTGCAGCTGTGGTGATGTGAATCCCTCACCACCTCAAGCTAACACTGAGCTTTGAATTCATGCAAGGAGGGTCAGTGTCCAGCAAAGGGAATGGGGACTAGGTGGAAATGGGGTGCTGGGTGGTCCTCTAAGGGAGTGTGGGTGCTGGATGTGGCAAGATATCTGTAACAACATAGGGCATAGGTTTGGACCATCTAAAGGAGTCAGTCATACAGACTGCACATATGAGAACTAATGTAGAATGGGATGTGCACCTGTATGTGGGAGGCTGTAGCAGTCCGTATCACCACGTCAGTTTACTACAATGGCCCTGACATGAAGGAAAAAAAGAAGAAAATAAAGTTAACCTTGGAAGGGGTATAAATCAAATAGAATCCACCCTGGATGAAGACAAAAAATAAAAAAGTCCACCTTGGACGGGTGTACAAATCAGAAAAGAACACAAATAGTCCATCCTGGAGGGGGTGGATACACAAATGTAAAAGAATAAAAAATCAAAATGCATACCCGTCCATGGGCTCATGGACACCAGGGCACCTGAAGAAGAGGTGGCATGGGCAAGTGGATAGGGGAGTGTGTGGACATGACCAAGGGACACAACTGCATGGTTCAACTGGGACTGCCACCCTGTCGTGCATCCTCGGATGGTGCACTCAGTGTTTATGGTCTTTGTATCGAAAGAAATGCATTGAAAGAC
The DNA here is from genome assembly GCF_040938575.1 of Ambystoma mexicanum. Taxonomy (NCBI): domain Eukaryota; kingdom Metazoa; phylum Chordata; class Amphibia; order Caudata; family Ambystomatidae; genus Ambystoma; species Ambystoma mexicanum. The sequence goes on along the minus strand of NC_090937.1, from coordinate 799,149,800 downwards.
AAATGCATCAATGCAAATCCATTGAATGGAAATCCATCGAAATGCTATCTTTTCCATGTAAAAGTACATTTCCATTGAAACTTGTCCATCCAATATAGGGATGGACAAATTTCAATGGATATTTGCTTTTAAATGTAAAACATAGCATTTTGATGCTTTTATTTCCCACATTAAAATGTTACAAGGAGCTGTCCAGTGCTGAAATTTCAGCACTGGCCAGCTCCTTGTAACGTTTTAATGTTTATTGTATATTGGGAGGTATCCCCAAAAAGCCCCACCAACCCCCACGCCCACCCCCCTTAACCCTCACCCAACCCCAACCCTAACCCAACCCTAACCCTAACTCTAAACCCAACCCTAACCCTAATCATAAGTCTAAGCCCAACTCTAGCCCTAATTCTAACCCTTGCCCTAACCCTAACCCTAATTCTAACCCTTGCCCTAACCCTAATAACCATCGAAATCCATCTAATTTTATTCAATGAAAATGCATTTCGATGGAATGGATTTTTGATGAATAAAATTCGATGGAAATGATTTAGTTGCATTTGTTTTTTATGTAAAGCCTAGATACCTGCACTTGGACCACTGTGAAGAATCCTATGGATCTCTCACTGAAACCATGCCTAAAGTCTCCTCGTAGGTGGCCATGAGAAATCAGACGCTTGCTGATCCCAACCCTGTGGGTGGTGTACTGTTGGAGTATCACCTCGGAGGAGACAGAGCACAGGGTGGTGATGAGATTCCCTGGGATGAGACACAGTATTTTTCCTATGGAAGGAAGAATCTTCCCAATGTATCTAAACAGGTAATGACTTATTGTCATTTTAATGTCCCTAACCCTCATATTAGACCTACCGTTGTGGACCCAAATATTGTAAAATCTGAACCAACTTTACCAAAAGAAAGATCTTTTTGGGTATCCCAGCTAAACACCTCCCTCAATCACAAGTGTGCAATGTAACGGAATATGGAAATTTTGTGTTCGGCAAACTACCTTCCAATGTAAGAGCTAATTCTCATAGCCCATCTTTTAATAACATTAAGGGAATTAAATCTACCCTTAAAAGTTACTCCAAAAACTACAAAAGCTAACATTGTTGAAGGGAACTACAAATCCCTGAATTCTAGAAGGACTGAAACGAGGAAGAGGGATGAGGAGGCATGCAGTTGTAACAGTCAGGCAATTAAGCCTAATAGCCACTGCAGTAGTCATGCAATTGAGCCTAACACCCCACACCTGAAGGAATCTGAGAGGCATAAAAGACCTCCTCAGTTGCAGGCAGCAGTAAGGTGTGGAAGGAGCTGGAACATTAGATGGAGTGCAGGCTGTACGAGTGGAAGCGAAAAGAAGGCACCAGGCTGTCAAACCAAGCAGAAGTGCGAGAAAAAGATGGATGCTTGAATGTGGAAACAGCAGATTTCCCCTGCATGTTATGAGAGAGTCCTGTTCCCCCAAACTCTGAAATGCACAGGCTGTGCAATGGAAGACATGCAGGAGAAATCATTTTCTGCATGTGAGCAAGATTCCCTTGGTTGCTGAGCTGCGAATGTGCAGGAGACTGAGGCAAGAAGAAATCATCAAGCCAAGGGTCTGAGGAGTAAGAGAAACTGCGAAAATGTATGGCCGGAAGGGGACACCTGTTCAGAAGAAGGGTGTGGGTCCCTAGCTAGACAGAAGCAGTAGAAGATGTGGTGGAAGTTGGGAAAGCAGAGCAAGTGTATAAGAAGCCGGTGAGTGAAGCACAGCATTCTAATACATTGCCTGAGCCTTGCCTGTAACAGTAACCAGCTCCTTAATAACTTGCATAAGGCTTTATGTGAGTAGAAGTTGTTTGTTACATTCAGAATACTCTCGACACTGGAAATGTAGTGCTTGCATGTAATGTGAAAGATCTCTTATTCGCGTGAGATGCCAAACGTTTCCACAATCCAATGTTCCATTATTAAAAGACTGTGTTCAAGGGAGTGGTCGCGTGTCCCTAATTAAGGAGACGGAACGCTGCTTACCTTATTATCGAAAACTGAACTTTGACAAAACAAGAGTTACAATCTTTAACGTGGGAAAACTACATCAAAGAGTGGTCACGGGTGCCTAATTGGGATTCCCAAGAAGACCTGAACTCTAACCTTTATCTTCACACGAGAATACAATTGATATGTCCATTTTTAACACTTGAAATGTACTTCAAACTGTGGTTGCATGCTCCTAATTGTAGTTTCTACAGGAAGACAGAATCTTACACTGTATCTAAAGTGACATACATTTCATTCATGCGAAGTTAAAGAATATAAACTGTTGAAGAGTAGAACAAGCATTGCCCATGCCAAGAGCCAAGAGGCACCCTGTGATGCCGGAAATGTATCGGAGGGACAGGGCCTCTGTATCCTTGTCTGTAACTGCCTTTTATCATGTGTTCTGTTGTATTTCCGCGCAGGAGTTCATGTGGGACTCCTGGCGGTGCAGCTCTCTCTCTTTTGGTTTGGTGAACAGACCCGTGGGATACCCTTATGGCACCCATGGTTGGGGGTACAACCCTGTGCCCCTAGTGTATGTTTTTGGGCACCTGTGGGTGGCCCAAAGAGCAGGGTATGGGCTGGTGGCAGCTCCATGCTGAATTTGACAGATGCGCTGAGTATCCTCCATTTTGGGATACCCAGGCCCTGCCATTGGAATCAGTTGATTCCAGATGCAAAACAAGATGGACCCCGTGGCCTCTTGCTTTCTATTACCTATTACCTTGTTTTCCCAAAGTCCTGAGAAGCCCTGACTCTGTCCCTTCCCCCTGACTGGCTGTTGGGTGGAAGTGCCATATATGGTGTTGTTGTGACCAATATGCACTTCTTGTTGTGGTTGTCTGGTTTCTGGCATGAAAGACAGAGACTGAGACAGCCCTGCCCGAAACTGGCGTGAATGCAGTGTGTTGTGATTTGATTTGATTTTTGATTTTGATTTATTTCTTACGCGCATCAGGCAGATAACTGCATTCCGGCGCAGATGTTAACTAGAGGATGACCATTTCACTGTGGGGAGTTTTAAGTGGTAGCGGCCCTAAGGCAAGGAATCATTTAAATAGGAAGGTTTTCAATTCCTTTCTAAATCTTCCCAGCGTGTTACAAGCTCGGGTGCTAAAGGGCAGCTGATTCCAAAGCTTAGGCCCAAATACAGAGAACCTTCTGTCTCCTTTTGAGATATATTTTGTCCTCGGGACACATAGCAGCAATTTGTCTTCCGAACGAAGGATTCTGGTTGAATGACTGGGTACTTGTCCAAATCCACATTCCTTGTTGTGAGTGTCTGAGAGGGAGGAGGATGGCCTGAATGCACTGTGTGCCTGATTGGCTGACTGACTGCATGAATGCCCTTCTGTATGATTGGCTGCTGAGAGTGACCCAGCAGTGTGGATGAGAGACAAGATAGTATATCTGGGGACCTCTCACCACTGGAAATTGTTCAGAAGCGTTCAGAAGCTGTGTCTTCATATTAAGAATAACTGGAACTGCTGATCCTCGACGCCCAGCTGGAAGAAGACTTGCTGTTGCATTTTCTTCGACCAATCTGAAAGCTGCTGAATCCGTCGAAGACTGATCCGAGAGAGGACCTGGTAAGGCGCCCTCTTCCCGTGCTCCGAGGGACCATCGAGCATCGCTAACCTTTGCCGAAGCTCCCTGGAAGTCAGACCCTCGAAAGGCTGCCAACCCAAGACGGGACCGCTGAGGAGAACAAAGCAAAGCACGCGGACTTCGCCGCTGTCGAAGTCCATTGCCGTCGACCAGGGTTTGCAGGTTTGTGTAACCGCTGGAGGCCCATCGAAGTTGTGTTGCCCAGCCGTGGGGACCACTTGACGCCGTGCCGCCGACGACCGGAGCAGCCCGCTCCTTTGCCTAAGAACATTTTGAATCCAAGGGCTCCCTTGTCCGCAACTTCAACCGCTTTGTCCCGCCGGAGAAAGTCGAGGACGACCAACACGCCGAGGAGAATCCGCCGGTGGGTTTCCCGCCACCTGAAGGCCACAAAGACTTTGATGACTTGACGCCCTCATTGGGCCACAGTTCTTCCGAAACTCTTTGCGGTCCTGAACAATCTATCACCGAGGTGCCCCACACACCTCATCCTCGTAGGACGTCGCTGTCGAGCACCGCCTGGATCGACATCGGGGTCTCGGCACCCTTGAACTTCTCATCGCCGCCGTCGACGACAAGTTCACCATCTTCGACGCCTCTCGACGATCCCTGGCTCCTGCTATAAAGGGAGTCACTCAAGAAGGATCCTTCAACACGTCTTCGAAGAACTCTACTCCACCAGGTACATTGAGGGGGTAAAACCTTAATAGGAGGAACTTAGACTAGTGAACAACATAGGGACTGGGCTTGTGCTATATATCTTTATTTTACAGGTTGCCCAGGTGGGGGGATCTCCACACAGAACTGTGTCTAGGTAACGGGGCCAGTATTCTGCCAATTGTTTCAACCATCTTGCGTTCCTTCCTATCTCTATTGCTGGTGTCCTCGTTATTGATCTGTGTGACATTTTAACCGTACAGTTGATGCACTTTAATGAGATTTGATAACATTGGTGGTACCACTTTAGAATTGTATATATTTATCATTGTTGATTTCCGAGTATAAAGTGCGTTATTGTGATCGTGTACATAAATTTGAATATTAATTATATAAAGACTGCGTTTTCAGTAATACAGTGTGTGGACATTATTTTGTGGGGGTTCGGGGACTACACTGTACTTAAGAACCAGCCTGCATCACCTCCTGAGAAGCTAGGCCTTGATTGCTCGTCCATTGCTACCGTAATAGAGAATCTTGGCTGGAGTCTTCTGTGCCTCTCCTCTGCCATATAGAGAGCAGAAGTACAGACACCCCCCTCCAGTCTTTACACTGGTGGCAGCGGTGGGATGCTTATGGTTTTAAGAATCAGTGTATAACCGTGCCACTTACAAAATATCTGCACTTTATTAAATTAAGGTTTGGTTGTGTACAAAATAACTGCACTACAAGCAATGGAGTCTATTGCAAATTGTAAATTGACTCGGATGAGCTTAGAGGCTCTCCAGAGTGCTTGTGAAGCCAGGGAGTTAAACTTTGTGGATAAGTCTAGGGCTGAGCTGATAGCTGCCCTGGTGGGCTACCAGACTGATGGTGAAACTCTTGATGAGGGGGGGTATGCAACCAATGAGGACTCTGCCCCTGGGATTTCTTCTGAATCTGTTTCTGGGAATGCCACCATTCCTGCTGCCTCTATTCCAAACCCCAGCAATTCCTTGGAGCTTGAGTTATTAAGGATGAAATTGGCCTTTGAATATCGCAAGTTGGAAATAGATGCTGAGCTTAAGAAGGAGGAGTTGGCTCAACAAGTTGAACTCAAGAATAATGATCTTGAACTCAAAGACAAGGACACTGAATGTCAGAGAATCCAGCTAGAGAAAGCTAGAGTGGAGACTTCAGCGAAACCCAGTGAGAGTGTCAGGTCCCCAGCAACTAAATTTATGAAAGATTTGGTTGGTGTGTTTGTGGAGGGTTCTGATATCCTCCAATGGATTGAAGCATTTGAAATGGCTTGTGCAATTCATGATGTTGACAAAAGAGATTGGGCTAAGTGTTTGTTAAGCAGAGTGCCTCAGACTGGGTATGGCTGTATTCTGAAGCTGAGTGTGGAAGAAAGGGGTCAGTATGAGTGTATGAAATCTGCTTTGATTGCCAAGTTTGGCAAGACACCTACCCAATACCTTAAAAGGTTCAGGGATTTTAAGAAAAGAGAGAATGTGTCTTGGGTTGACTGGGTGAGTGCTGCGCACATGAACATGATGGGGTGATTGATGGTTACAAGGTGAAAACTTTTGTTGAATTGTCCCACCTGTTGTTTTTTGAGCATTTTTCTGAAGCCTGTTCACCGGATCTGCATCAGTATGTTGCTGACCAGAACATTTTGGATCCCTTTAAGCTGGCTAGGCTGCCTGACAAGTGGGTCTCCCACCGGGTGTCCCCTAAGGACTCCAGTAGGAAGGACAAGGACAAAGAAAAGGGGGCCTCTCAGAAAGCTGAGAAGTCCCAAAAGCAGTCACAGTCGGGTAAACTTAAACCCTCCTCTCCTAAAACCCAAAAATCTAGTGGGGATAAGTCATCTGTGGGTGGGAATAAGAGTAGTGGTCCACCTGCTGCAAAGCAGGCTCCCAGTGGTTCCAGTACCGTACCCCGCACTCCTGGCACTTGTTGGGATTGTGGGGCTCTCGATCACAAGAGGGGTGACTCCAATTGGAAAGGTAAGGCACTTACCTGTCAGCCTGACCTACCCTTACCCCATGTCTGAGGTGGAGGCCACTGTCCTCTCCTCCTCTACAGGGATCACATTTGGTGCTCCTGTAGAGATTTCCTAAGTGTCCCTTGGGGCCTGGGACCAGTACGCAGAAGTACTGGCGACTATCCCACAGAACAGCCGTAGATTTTTGAGAAGTGTCCTCCTGAATGGCCAGCCTTCTACTGGTTTGAGAGACACTGGGGCGAGCATGACAGTGGTGGACAGGACCCTGCTCAAGCCAGAGGACTATGTAGGTGCTCCTCTGAGAACCACCAGGTTAGCTGGTGGGCCTCCCAAATTATCGCCTGTAGCCTTAGTCACACTCGTAATTGGAGACAAGAGAGCAAAGCTTCCTGTCCTGGTTCAGGACAATATCCCTGCTAACATTCTGTTAGGAAATGATCTAGTAGAGTTGGGATTGATCTCGGATAGTCTTCCCATGATTGCGGCTGCGGTCACTAGGTCACAGGTGACCCCGGGTCTGGCTGTGAGTCAGGTACCCGAGCCAAAGGCGCGGCCTAAGGCAAGACGAAGGAGGAACAAGAAGGCCACCTCTGTGGAGGGAGCTCCTTCTGTTCCTGCTGTTCCTACAGCACCCATTGGGATTCATGCTCCGGACGGGCTGGGTCCAGTGGTAAACCCCGTCTCAACTCCTGTGGGAGAAGAGTCAGAAGACTCTCCTGTGGGAGAGGTTCTCAACCCGGAGGATCATCCCGATCTTCAATGCTTGTTAGCTGAAGGGGGGCCCTCCCGGGCAGACTTCTGTGAAGGACAGAGAGAGTGCCACTCTCTCGAGGGTCTGAGGAAACAGGCCCTATCCCAGGTGCAAGGAGAAGTGCCTAGGACATTCCGGATTTATTGGGAGGGTGAGCTCCTTGTTAGTGAGCCCACTAAGCCTGAACCTGGTGCCCTCAAGAGGTTGGTGGTACCCCAGGTTTGCAGGCCCTTCCTACTGCAGTTGGCACATGAGGTGCCCTTGGCTGGTCATCTTGGTACCAAGAAGACTAAACAGAGGCTCTCTGCCCATTTCTACTGGCCTCGTATGGGAGTAGAAGTGGAGTCCCACTGCAGGACCTGCCCAACTTGTCAGTTGTCTGGCAAGACTGGAGGCAGTGTCATTGCCCCACTGCAGCCATTGCCAGTGGTTGGCACACCATTTGAGAGGGTGGGCATCGACATTGTCCGTCCCCTGGACCCTCCCACTTCAAGTGGACATCGGTTCATCCTGGTTTTGGTAGATCATGCCACCAGGTACCCTGAGGGTATATCCCTTTGGACTGTAACGGCCAAGGTGGTGGCCAGGGCTCTCCTGGGCATTTTCACCCGTGTTGGATTCCCTAAGTAGGTTGTCTCTGACAGAGGATCCAACTTCATGTGTAGTTACATGAAGACCATGTGGAAAGAGTGCGGAGTAACCTACAAGTTCTCCACCTCTTACCACCCCCAGACCAATGGTCTGGTTGAGAGATTTAATAAAACTCTCAAGGGCATGATAGGTGCCTTGGAAGAGCCCCTAAGGAGGAAATGGGATCTCCTCCTGCCATGCCTGTTGTTTGCTTACAGAGAGGTACCTCAAGAGGGTGTTGGTTTCAGCCCCTTTGAGTTACTCTTTGGACATCCCGTGAGGGGGCCCCTTGCCTTGATCAGAGAAGGTTTGGAAGCCACCCCTGCAGGTCCCGCCAAGCAAGTGGGGGACTATGTGTTAGGCCTCAGACGGAGGATGACACAGATGATGGGTCAGGCAACAGCGAATCTCAAGGCCAGCCAGGAATTGAACAAATACTGGCATGAACTTAAAGCATCGCAAGTGGGTTGGACTCCGGGACAGGAGGTCCGCGTGACGGAGGTCCTCGTGAAGGAGGTCCTCGTGCCCAAGCTGCGGGCATTGGCAGATAAATGGACTGGACCCTTCAGGATAATCTCCAAGATGGGCAAGGTCAATTATCTGGTTGACATGGGAATCCCAGGGGTAGCCCCTCAGGTATTCCATGTTAATAGGATCAAGCCTTTCCACAGGCGAGCAGAAGTCTCATGTCTCTTGCTAGCTTCAGAGTAAGAAGAGGATGAGAGTGACCCCCTTCCTGATTTGCTGCATACCAACCCTCAGGATGGCTCAGTGGAGGGAGTGCACCTCTCTCCAGGTTTGACAACAGAGCAGCAGAGGGCCTGCAGGACTTTGCTCCAGCAGTATGCCTCTCTGTTTTTCGCTGACGCCAGGCCTTACACCGTGGTGTAAGCACGAGATTGACACTGGTGATCGCGTACCTGTCAAAAGCAGGAGCTACCGTATGTCAGACACTGTTAAGAACCACATCCAGGCTGAGGTCGCCAAGATGTTGGATCTGGGTGTTATTGAACCCTCAAACAGTCCCTGGTGCAGTCCCGTGGTCGTTGTCCCCAAGGCAAGTTCCCAGGCAGGTACCAAGGATAGGAGGTTCTATGTGGACTACCGAGGAGTCAATGCCATCACCAAAACTGACGCGCACCCATTGACCAGGGCTGATGAGCTCGTGGACACCATAGGTGCTGGCAAATTTGTGAGCACCTTTGACCTCACCTCAGGCTATTGGCAAATAGCTCTGACGGACCATGCCAAGGAAAATACAGCGTTCTCAACACCAGAGGGACTCTACCAGTTTAGGGTCATGCCTTTTGGGTTGAAGAATGCCCCTGCCACCTTCCAGAGATTGGTCAATCATGCTCTCAGTGGGCTGGAAGCCTTTTGTGTGGCTTATTTAGATGACATTGCCGTCTACAGTTCCACTTGGGAAGAGCACTTGACACATCTGGGTAGGGTGTTGCAGGCCTTGAAAGGGGCTAACCTCACCACCAAGGCCACCAAGTGCCAGATAGCTCAGGGGAAAGTCACATATCTTGGTCATGAGGTAGGAGGGGATCAAATCCAACCTCTCCCCAGTAAGGTACAGTATGTACAGGACTGGGAGACTCCCACTACTCAAACCCAGGTGAGAGCCTTTTTGGGCCTCACTGGGTATTATCGCAATTTCATGGCAGACTATGGAACCATAGCTGCACCCCTGACAGCTCTGACTTCACCCAAACAGCCTAGGAAGGTTAATTGGACTGAAGACTGTCAGAGGGCCTTTGATGGCTTGAAAGAAAGTCTGTGTAGGGCACCTGTGTTGTGTGCGCCTGACTACAGCTGACCCTTTATCGTCCAGACGGAGCCTGAGACACCGGAATTGGAGCTGTCTTGTCCCAGTTAGATGACAAAGGGAGAGAACATCCTACCATATTCATCAGTAGACAACTCAAGGGTAGAGAACGTAGGTGGGCTACTGTTGAAAAGGAGTGTTTTAGTATAGTTTGGAGCCTTAGGCGTTTTAGGCCCTACCTTACGGCGTCTACCTTCAAGGTCCAAACAGATCATAAGCCCCTGAAGTGGCTTATGCAAATGAAGGGTGAGAACCCGAAACTGCTCAGGTGGTCCAGTAGCCTGCAAGGGCTAGACTTCACCATAGAGCACAGACCAGGGAAGAGTCACGATAATGCAGATGGCCTTTCCAGAAGGTATGTTGACCGTCTGGATGAGGGTGTCTATCCCGTGGGAGATTAGACACCCTCCACCTCAGTTTGGGGGGCGACTGTGATGCTGAAATGCATTGAAGGGACAGGGCCTCTGTATCCTTGTCCTTTACTGCCTTTTATCATGTGTTCTGTCGTATTTTCCGCACAGGAGTTCATGTGGGACTCCTGGCGGTGCAGCTCTCTCTCTTTTGGTTTGGTGAACGAACCCGTGGGATACCCTTATGGCACCCATGGGTGGGGGTACAACCGTGTGCCCCTAGTGTATGTTTTTGGGCAGTGCGTGGCCCACAGAGCAGGTTATGTGCTGGTGGCAGCTCCATTCTGAATTTGACAGGTGCGCTGAGTATCCTCCATTTTGGGATACCCAGGCCCTGCCATTGGAATCAGTTGATTCCGGATGGAAAACAAGATGGCCTCCGTTGCCTCTTGCTTTCTATTACCTATTACGTTGTTTTCCCAAAGTCCTGGGAAGCCCTGACTCTGTCCCTTCCCCCTGACTGGCTGTTGGGTGGAAGTGCCATATATGGTGTTGTTGTGAAGGCCTGGCCAGACTAGCTGTAGCCTTCCCAGTGATTGTATGTTGTGGGTACCTCCTGTGGGTGGGACCTGGGTGAATGGAGTGTGTGACCAATATGCACTTCTTGTTGTGGTTGTCTGGTTTCTGGCATGAGAGACAAAGACTGAGACAGCCCTGCCCGAAACTGGCCTGAATGCTGTGTGTAGTGTTGAATGGCTGGGTACTTGTCCCAATCCACATTCCTTGTTGTGAGTGTCTGAGAGGGAGGAGGATGGCCTGAATGCACTGTGTGCCTGATTGGCTGACTGACTGCATGAATGCCTTTCTGTATGATTGGCTGCTGAGAGTGACCCAGCAGTGTGGATGAGAGACAAGATAGTATATCTGGGGACCTCTCACCACTGGAAATTGTTCAGAAGAGTTCAGAAGCTGTGTCTTCACATTAAGAGTAACTGGAACTGATGATCCTCGACGCCCAGCTGGAAGAAGAAGACTTGCTGTTGCATTTGCTTCGACCAATCTGAAAGCTGCTGAATCCGTCGAAGACTGATCCGAGAGAGGACCTGGTAAGGCGCCCTCTTCCCGTGCTCCGAGGGACCATCGAGCATCGCTAACCTTTGCCGAAGCTCCCTGGAAGTCAGACCCTCGAAAGGCTGCCAACCCAAGACGGGACCGCTGAGGAGAACAAAGCAAAGCACGGGGACTTCGCCGCTGTCGAAGTCCATTGCCGTCGACCAGGGTTCGCAGGTTTGTGTAACCGCTGGAGGCCCGTCGAAGTTGTGTTGCCCAGCCGTGGGGACCACTTGACGCTGCGCCGCCGACGACCGGAGCAGCCCGCTCTTTTGCCTAAGAACATTTTGAATCCAAGGACTCCCAACGCGCCGAGGAGAATCCGCCGGTGGGTTTCCCGCCACCTGAAGGCCACAAAGACTTCGACGACTCGACGCCCTCGTTGGGCCACAGTTCTTCCGAAACTCTTTGCGGTCCTGAACAATCTATTGCTGAGGTGCCCCACACACCTCATCCTCGCAGGACGTCGCTGACAAGCACCACCTGGATCGACATCGGGGTCTCGGCTCCCTTGAACTTCTCATCGCCGCCATTGATGACAAGTTCACCATCTTCGATGCCTCTCGACAATCCGTGGCTCCTGCTTTAAAGGGAGTCACTCAAGAAGGATACTTTGACGCGTCTTCGAAGAACTTTACTACACCAGGTACATTGGGGGGGTAAAACCTTAATAGGAGGAACTAAGACTAGTGAACAACATATGGACTGGGCTTGTGCTATATATCTTTTTTTACAGGTTGCCCAGGTGGGGGGATCTCCACACAGAACTATGTCTAGGTAACGGGGCCAGTATTCTGCCAATTGTTTCAACCATCTTGCGTTCCTTCCTATTTCTATTGCTGGTGTCCTCGTTATTGATCTGTGTGACATCATTTTAACCGTACAGTTGATGTACTTTAATGAGATTTGATAACATTGATGGTACCACTTTAGAAGTGTATATATCTATCATTGTTGATTTCCGAGTACAAAATGCGTTATTGTGATCGTGTACATACCTTTGAATATTAATTATATAAAGACTGTATTTTCAGTAATACAGTTTGTTGTTGGGTGCCTTGACCCACGTTCAAGTTATTATGCTGCAACATTTGGTGCTGTGGGCTTAGAAAATCCAAGATGGCCGAAAAGCCCACATTTGCGCCAGAATCCAGGAAAACCGCACAGTTTTGCGCACACCAAAATGGTCACCTGACCTGCCACCCACCAGTGCGAGCGTGATGGGCCAGAAGCACCATGAGTGAAACGTGGTGCCAAAGGAAAAACAGCAGTGCCTGTTAGCTCAAAAAGCGCTTTGAAATCACCTTTGTTTCTCTGAAATGCAAGCTAAAAATGCCTATTTTAAACATTGCAAGATATTCAAAAATCTCACTGAACACCCGCAGACATTTGGCAGAATGTAGTCTTGTGTGCATACAAAATCTGGAAACATGAAGAGCCTAAAAAAATGTTTATAACAAAACTGGCTGAGCTGTGGATGTCAGCAAATTAAGTGAAATTGGATTTAAAACCACTAAAATCGAAATGTTTAAAATAAATGAGTGACCTACTTTTGAGTGTCACATAGGTTGCAACTGTTTAAAGGTCATAGTTTTCAACTTAGAATCAGCGTTCTAGCTGCATGTGTAAAAATTGTAAGTTTGATTTGAATGAAGAAAACTGGAACAAAAGTGACATTTAGCTGAAGCCTGGCTTGAAGAGATTGAATTCTGCCCGGCAACTACCCCCGACAGGAGTTGAAACTTGCCCAGCAACTGCATTTGCAGGCCTGGCTGCTTTCTGCTGTTCCCACCAAAACGAGATTACACCTTTCTGATTGAATCAGGGGAGGAGCACCTGGGAGCAGGGAAACAGAACAATGAGCTTTCCTTGTCTCAGGCAAATGTTAAATTAGGGGGGGTCGTAAATGGCTTCCTCTTGGAAGAAACTGGGAGGAGCAGTGCCTCTGTGAGCAACCTGAGTTGGAGGAAGTGGACAAACCAGAAATTCCACCATGTGCTTTGGGAAACCACACCCCTCTGGGCCAGAGCATAATTTTAAAAAGATGGATAATTCATAGTACGGACTTGTCAAAATTATATAATTAATATCATTATTCTTGTGATTTTTTATGTTCTGGGGGGTAGTAGCAGAAAATAAGGTATTACTCTGATTGTCTGTATGTTAAAAATCTGACACTTTATCATCTGATGCCCACATTCCTTGTGCATGTTTGTGTAAATTCTGGAAAAGTTTAGAGGTCCTGTTCTTGTTGAAAAGGGCAGAATTCTGTCATAAGTGGACACAACCTCTTACAAAGACTGGGATTGGATGGTTTGGTGCTACAGAAAATATGTTAACTGGACATATAATATTAGAAAAATGGTACATAGATAAATATGTATTTGGATCAAAAATAGATTTGTGTACAAATTGACAAGGGGAGTGTTCTTTCTGTATGCCATAAAATGGATGCCAAATGACACTCCATTCCTTCCCCCAATCAAGGGAGAGAGGAGAGCTTGGTCAATGATAAGTGGTGAGGGGCAGGCTTAGTTATGCCCACGCACACACCCATTTTCTAAAGACATAAAAGGAACACTGAAACCCAGGTAGAGTTTTCACTTTCCCCTTTCTTGCGAAGCGCTTTGCCGGACCAGACAATATCCAGAAGGACCATCTCCAGAACTTAGAATCCAGACTTCAGAACTTGTAACAGAGAGGCCTGAACGACCAGCTGAATCCTTTTTCAACAGGCCTCAAAATCTTTTGCAAAGTATTCAAACCGCCGGGCTGAGCTGTTTGATTCTGGCTAGAACCCTGTGCCAGCACCCAGAAAGCAGTGCTGTATCCAGAATCCGCTTGATCCAGACCAGCAGAACCAGAGATCCAGACTGCCGTGCAGTGCCGAGTGCCAGACCAGACTAGCAGAGCAGAGCTGACCCAGAGAGCTGTGACTTCAGAACCACCCGCCAGGAGTCCAGTCCAAACCTGACCAGACCTTGACGGCCTATTTCAAATTTATAGTGTGAGTACTCAGCCAGAATTGTGCAAACCAATCTCTTAGTTTAAAATAATCTAATTCAAACCATTTCCACCAATCTAGAACTGCATCATAGGATTGTGTGTCCATCCTGTTGATCCAAAACCTTCCACAGCGCATCTGTCATTCTGAAACTTTAATTTCATTTCTGAAAATCTATCTCCACAAAATCGTCTGTATCTTTTGAACCGCGTGTGCTAGGAACGAATGCCTGCCCATCCCCAATTATCTGACTCTACGCAATGTTGCAATGTGAGGGTCTTGCCATTGGTTCTTTTCCATTTCTACCCACCCCTAAAATGCTAACCTGTGGTTGGCTAGAGCTGATGTCCCCAGGCCTGGGATCCAAAATGGTTCTAAGCTCGAGGTGTACCTTTTCAAGGTAACAAGAACAACTATGGGCCTCATTACGAATTTGGAGGTATTCATGCCCTTGATAAGGGCATGGCTGCCTCCAAACTCGGGCCCGTGGTCCCTGAATGGGGAAATACTGGGCCCTTCCGACTTTAGAGGGCCCGGTATTTCCCCATTCAGGGAACCCGGACCCGGACCATCCCCATTCCCATTTGAGCCCCCATAGGGCTCAATAGGAATTGGGAGCATGTTAACAACAGGCCCGTTAATGATGGGCCTGTTGTTAACATGCTAGTCCCCTCGTGGGACCCGCAAAGGACGTCTGGTCTGACCATACATCCAGAGCGGGTCCCGCGAGGGAACCTCGAATTAGGGCGGAATCGGTTTAATTATCGCCGGCACCTTTACCGGCGCCGTTAAACCCATTCCGCCAGGGTCGTAATGAGGCCCTATGTGTCTGCATTGTAACATGTGTGCACCACCATAGTCTATGAGAGTGCCCGTTCACATCATGCAACTCTTGTCTTCTCGTTGTAATGACTTTGCTGCAAGCTTCTGTCTGGCGGCGTGAGATCGCTCCTCTTTCCCAGCACCGGTTTCAATTTGTCATCCAAGCCTGGCGAGTCACGTGTCTAGAGACAGGGTTTGAGCCCCTTCTGAGCTCTAAACTGTTATGAATATTGAAGAGTTATTTGCATTTACTGGAGCTGGTTTTACTGCCGTTCAGGGAATGGAATGTCACTCGTATCTCTGGCTTTGGCAGCAGGCCTTGTTTCATACATTGCTCTTCTGTCCTGCTTGAAGTCACTCAGCTCAGCTCTCTCTGAGGGTCTGTGGCCTGCTGTGATTTCCTAAGACATATCATGGCCCCTGTGTGCTTGTGCTACTCTATATTCTCCATATGTTAATCACACTGTACTATCAGGTCCCATGGGTGCTCCTATAGTTCCATAAGGTTAATTGCATATAAGCATCTACAAGCATTCATTCAGGATCTCATGCTTCTTGTATTTTCTGCGTTGCTGTGTTTAAACTAGTGACAAAATAATAAAGCAATGCCAGTATGTACGTGTATCTGTCCTCTAACTGTAGAGCTGCACATCCGTGTTCTTCATGTAATCGAGTGTGTGTTTCGTGGTGCGGGTGACATGTGTGCTTCCTGTCTAACGCTGCCAAGTTGTGGTGTCTCTAATCACTTCATTGGCTTCAGTTTCTTGGCGCTTTAGTCAATACTGTCAATAAAAGTCTCCTTAGTGGCCACCCGAGGCTCCACTTCCACTCGGGGTACTGTTTGCACTGCTCCTGGTCTGTAGGGTTGGCTTTGTGGGTACCTCTCGGCATAATTGTCCACCATAGGAGAACTAGGAATTGGTCTGAAATTGTATGGGTGATTGTGGTATCTCCTGTTCATCTTTCGGCCATGTGTTTTATGGGTGGGGAAGCAGGAGGTGGATTCGGCCATCCCACTTCAACTGTAACCATTAAGGCACAGATGACTAACATTGAATGATCTGTGCAATCATGTTAGTGCATATTAGGCCCTGCAACATGCCATGGTTTGGAGGATTAGGAGAACATACATACACACAGACATGAACGAGGGTTGTAGGTGAAAGGGTTGACTGCAATTGATTCGAATGCAATAGTTTAGAGTCAAAAGGACTGGAAAAAGGTCGCATTTTTTTTATTTTTTTGGGGGGGGTCCCCCCAAATCCCTGTTTTTGGAGTAAAAAACACTTTTTTTTCCTATACGGAAGCCAAAAAAAAAACATTTTACAAAAGGCATTCGACCATTTTTTTCCGGTCCTTTTGACTCGAAACTGATTAGAATCATTGTATTCGACCCTTTGACTGGACACCATGAACGAGAGTGGAATTCTCACCATTGGGCTTATGGAGGTCTGTGCATCATTACTGACCACCTACTATACTCCAACCTTGTCTTCTTGCAACATGTGGAAGTCTGACCTCTACTTCTGCTTACCAAACATGCATACAATCAAATGTATTGCCATAATCCCATTACCTCCATCACCACAAAGTCCTCGGCCAGATGAGTGGTTAGCCACGCTCACATGCATTTCTATTACGTGTCCGGAGAATGTGACATGGAATGGCCAGTGCATGCTTGCATGGTCACTGGACCATTGAAACTCCAAATGTGGAATGTACATCACTCAAACACCTATTGGCCAGCCACTGGAACTCCTGTCTGGAACATAACCTTTTGGTCCTTTGCTCTGACATTGTCGCTCTTCCATGTCCCATGGTGTCTACAGCCAGTGAATGGATAACTCTGACATCATCCACATCCTGGTGTAGTTCCTTGTGAGCCATTATTTGCATTGACAATGCACTATCCACATGCATGACACTGTGAGCATGTCCGATGAGATGTGTCTTGAATGCCATTACCACACATAGGTGTTTTGGCATAGCTGTGAATTTCTGTTTGCAGTGATGTGTACTGTGAGATCAATGTCAACTGCAAACGGATGCCACATATTCACCTCCTGGAATGCAAGACATTTGATGGAAGTGAACATGGTAACATTACTGCAGTACCCATGGATGGGTGAGGGGGACCTCAGCCCACTGTACCTCAACATTTGAAAGCATATCATGCGTAGATATAAGCACATATGACATCCACACATGACACTCACCTGATGTGGCTGCATAGTTGTCCATGCGTCCCATATCAACAACCTCCTCACTACTGATGAGTTTACTGGCAACCTCTTCAAATGGAGTCAGCTCATTCTCCTGTGGTGATCCACCTTCAGTGGATTGGGCAGAGGCCACATTGCTGCTCAGCGTCTCCTTGGTTCATCGCATTAGGTCCACCATCCTCTTGTGGACCTGCAGAGCAGTGCACCTCTCCACAGGCCTTGATGTGGTCTGTGACCTCCTGCCACATCCTTCCCCTCGGGGTCATAGGAAGGGAACTTTTAAGATGGATTTCTGAACTCTGAAATGGTGTACAAAGGTTCAGAAGGCCAGCCTAGTTTCTTGGAACAGGGTAACCTTCTGGACAAGCCAACCAATCAAGGTAGCATTAGCTGCGGACAAGGCTAGGTCTCAGGAGGGGTGAGGGTGATCGAAAGTCCACAATATATATATATATATATATATATATATATATATATATATATATATATATATATATATATATACAGTAACTATTGGCCTTAAGGAAAATTCAACAAGTAAAGATCCACAACCTGTAACAGAAGAGGGTCAGACAGTGCAAATATACTTTAGGCAATTCTTCAAGCATCTCAGCCCTAACTAATAGGCAGTCCAGTCCCTATGAAGTGTGGAGCCTTGTGCTCAAAAGTACAATCAGCGCGGCAGCACTCAATCGTGCATTAAAGTACACAAAGGGTCTCTTCAAGGGGATGTATTGTCACAGGAAGGGGGGTAAGACGATGAAGAATAGAGTTCCACTATTCGAGGAGGGTCTCCACAAAAGCGCACAGTTAATTCCAGGAATTGGGAATAAGATGGTAGTTCAGACTATACCTATAAAGGTATGTGGCCCTTGGGGGACAATCATGCAGAAAAGTATATCGATGCGCCAGGGGCCACCGGTAAGCGTTGCAAGTACTCACCAACCGTTGACGCAGTCCGAACCAAACTTTGCCAGTCAAGTCCAGTTCGCTTGCAGGTTCGAGTCCAGCAGTTGCGCGTCTCTGCAGCTTTCAGGGGCTGCGTTCCGGGACCTCAGTCCGTGGCAGGACAGTGGTAATTTCCCACTTCTGTGGAAAGGATCGGGCCATTTCCACTGCAGCTTGTCTTAGGGCACAGGGTGGCACAGCAGCAAGGCACTCACAAAGCTCGTCACCACAGCGGGGCAACCCGGGTAGCGCATAGGCTCAGGTTCAGCTGGACTCTCCTAATTCCAGACCTAGGAATAATAGATGTACAAAACTCGGCAGAAGAGTGTATTTTACCAAGAGTTTATGGTTCCCAAAGTCTCAGGTCAAGGCAAAGTTCCTGTACAAGCTGGTCAGTTCACTGGGTGGTCCCAGAATATGTCCGAAGGGGCTCGTTTGCAAGCTAAGCAGGAGGTTCCGAGACTAGTTAGTCCCACTACTCCAATGGGTCAAAGCGCCCTTGCAGGCATTCTGTGATAGATGAGAAACAGGGGCTCCAACGGGACAACAGCGGGGTAAGGGTGCCAAACCTTCCAGCAATCCACCGGCAGTTCCATGTATCTGTTCTTCAGTTCAGGATACTTGGCTCCTTTACTAATTGCGGAGTGAACTCAGAAGATCAACCTGAAATAGGTCTAGAGTACCTTCTCTTATCTGAAATCTGCTTCATGCCAAAATGAAGAGAAACCAATAGGAGATCTGCTCACATTGAAACATTCCAGATGTGGACCAATCATGGACCACAGTGGTCTCAGTCATCTCAGCACACCAGACATCCTGGCATTCAGGATGTGTACTGGAACTAGACAGCTCCAGCCCACTTCCTGGGCACACACACACAAGGCATGCAGAAGCCAGCCAAAGCTTTGGTTTGCGCACAGGTCTGCGTGACCAAATAAGGAATTCCCGAGTTGACCTGGGGAAGGCAAATGGTCAAAATGGCCAAAGGACAGAACAAAGGACCTCCTGGCATGGTCATTTTTAGCACTGGCCACTGTTCTTGCCATACACAGTAAACTCGGTTTGGAACATTGAAAAGAGTCAGAAATGCTTTAAAAGTAACTGCTGCCACCAGCTCTGTCCGGGACACACTTGTACATTCACCAAAAATCCTTTGAGGGTGTCTAGGGCCTTATAAATGCAAAAGAGACCCCAGCGCACTATAATGGAAGGTACATTGTGCACTGATAAAATGTTGCCAAGAAATGGCAACAAACTGAAAGACACCATGCATGCAAGGGAGCACCTGGCAATTACAGTGTTAGGCATATAGGGACGCTGCATGCAGTGTGTAGATTACATACTTAGGCCCGTTCTGCTGACCTTCACAATGCTGCCTCGTGAATCCATGAGAGACACCTGTTCCTCCTGCCTCATGACATTTCTTGCCTTCTCCTACCCTAGATTGCCTCCAAAACTCACCATCTCATGATGCCTATTAGTCTGCTGTGGAGTGCCTGCTATTGCCTCATTGCCTGTTCATCTGTGGCTCACCTGTCAGGCTTTGTGACCACCTATTTTGCCATCTTTGGACTTCCACCTCTCTGTTCCACCACAACAGCTCCACACCACACATCGTCAAGTCCTAGCTGCACCCTACCAGCCTCAGGGGGAGCCATGTTCGCTACATCGACCAGCATCCCCGAGGTGAGGCTGAGGGGTGTCAACTTGACTGCCACCAAAGTTGGTATCCTGGGTAAGCATATCCTGGCCCATTATGACACCCTCTTCGACCTGCAGAGGCAGCTTGGGACGTGTGGACATCAGAAGATCTGGGAGGACATCAGAGCTGCCATCAATGTGGAAGGGGTGGCTGTCTGTACCGTGGACCACGCCAAGAAGCAATGGGATAATCTCAGGCGCTGGAGCCAGGTGAAGGAGGCCCTTGAGGCAGGTGCCAGCATGGATGTGCATCGTTCAGTCCGCAATCGGGTGTACCCTGTCACCTATGGGTAATGGAGAGGGTCAACCCAGCTGCACACACCCAGTTTCTTGATCTGCAGTCATGGACCCATGCTGCTGGTGATTACCCACATGTTGTTCTTCTCTACAGTGTTTGTATGTTCTGTATGGGTATGCATGATTTGAGGTAATCTATTCTGTACATGGCATGTGTTTTGCACAAATCTTACCAGCATGCAGCGTAATGCCAATTCTGGCTGTATTTGATGGCAGACAATTGTGAAGTGGACATGTGTAAGTATGTTCAAGGTCAGTTCTTGGTGACAGTGTGTACATGTGTGCATGAAATGTGAGTTGCTGACAGAAAGTACCCAGACTGGGACAGTTGCCAGATTGAGATGTTGGGGGCAATATGAGGAGGAACATTCATGCATGACACCTTTATGAGTTACTCATTCGCAAATGATGATTGCATCATCCACACTCAGCAGCTAAGACTGACACGTGTATGGATGTCTGGTAATTACATGTTGGTGCATTGAATTTTGAGGAACAGCTGTGTGATCTGTCAGCCCACTGAATGATGGGTCAGACATGGCATGTGATCGTGGCATTTGTTGTGGCTGGGAGCAACCGCATTGCTGGTTGAGCCTCAGCAATGGGTGCCCATATGTGTTGCATGCTTTCATGTCGGACTATCATAGGTGCATTTTGCTAGATGTGATTGGAAGGACAAGTGACCATGCTTTGTGGAATCCAATAAGGACTGGCTTGAGGGGTCATGCATGGGAAATTGAAACCGGACTAGCTATACTTTCATGCGTTTAGCGATTGCCCAGCATACCAAGGACACCACAGCCCTACCACCCGCGATGCCTCTGTATTGCCTCCCAGGGCCACACTGCAGGGGGGCTAATCTTTGCCAGGAGGCCAGGCGCACGGCCCGTCTGGGCACATTGTGATGCTTTGAATTACCAGTTGGCTGCTCTACGTGCCTGGTCATCTGGTAGTTGACCATAGCAAAGTATGGAAGGACCAGGGGGCTGGCCAGCTATGGAAGTTCTGGGTAGTCTCCAATATGGAATGCTATGAATATGAGGAGGCAGGGCATCTTTGGACAGACCTCCTCCTCTTTCACCCATGGTGCACAGATTTCATGTAAGCATAGTTGCTCTGGCTTACTCTAGACAGTGTGTATGGGTCCTGTGTGAACTCCATTTGGTTCTCACTGCAACACCCAGGTGCCACACATCCCCAAGGCAGCCAAGCGCTGTGCCCCACACAATGTGCTGGCAGAGCTTTGCCTGCTGGGGGTGCTTTTTTGAAATGGCAATTTGATTTTGGAGAAAGTAGAATGCCTGGCAGACAAGAGAACCTCAGATGACCTGCACGTCAATGGAATAGGAGCCTGTCCGTCTCCATCCTCTTCAGTCCACCAGATCATTTGGCACACTTGTTTCATCTAGGTTTGGGCTGCTTGACCGGCCTCGGCTGCTGTTACAGGCAATTACCTTCCACCTGCCTTGGGACAGTGTTGACTCGAGAGAATGCCCCATTGGTGAGTGCACCCTTATATGTGTGGCTCTCCCCTCCAAGCAGAGCAAAGGCCAAGCAGCCTGGCAGTTCCCCAGTGGTCATATCAGAGTCGAAGTGTGGACTGCCCACAGGGTCTGGCCACCGTGCATTGGATGTGGGGCCACATGAGCCATGTCCTTGCACTTCTCCACCAAGCTTGTTTTTCCATAGCAGTTGGGATAACGACCGGTCCACAGGGCGCCGGGCCACCCTTCGCTATGCGAGTGGTTGAGGCATGTGTAGCAGTTGCCCCCATCACACACAAACTGTGCCTGGGACTATCCTCTCCCTCCTACCCCTCCAGCTGTTCCATTGTCAGCAGCGCAACTGACCTGGAATCGCAGCCTGCAGGGTTGGGTCATGCTCTGATGCTCGGGTACCTGGGACAGCCCAGAGGGTACAACAGTCTACCAGAGGCCAGCCACCTGAGCTTCTGTTACTTGACTACAAACTGAGATCAGATGTGGTGAACAACTGCTTTTTAGCATATTACTGAGTGGATTAAAATTAAATGACCAATAACAGCGAGTGAGGATGGTAGTGCCCAATGCAAAATTCCCATCCAGCGGCAGACACAGGGAATGTGGCATACAGTGGCTGACACCCCAGCATTGCTTAGGGCACACAAGTCTTTTTGATCGAGGCTCAATCTCGGAACACTTCTAGTCTGGTAGTGGCCCCCAGCACAGTGTTGGCTGGCTTATGCCCAGGACCCTAGATGGTGGTTTTAAGGCTACATTTAAGTGAAAGGTTTGGAAAAGATTAAGGCTACATTTGTTCAACACACACGCCAAGTACAGAATAGAGGATCTTAAGGTAGACACAATCATGTGGGCATAATAGTCTCTGCTAAGTGTCTCCATTTGGGCCGGACGTGTGGCTTGGGAGCCAGAGGGGCTCTTCTGTGCTCGGACAGGGACACCATAGCAGGTGTCTAGCAATGGGCCTGGCTGCAGTAGGAGAGGCTAGGCAAGCCTAACAATTGAAGGCCCAGGCAGAACAAGGAATTTGGTAGGAGTCCCAGGGAAGAGCTACTAGGGCTCCGTAAGGGAGTCAGGGTTCCCAGGTCTTTCTAGAGGGCACTACCCTAGGGAGTCAAAGGCCACGCCTCAAATGGCTGGGGTTGCAGTCCCCCACTTGTGTGCCACTGACTAGACCATAGCAGTCAAGTTTCCCTGTCCCATGATTGACTCCTCATGCCAGTCCTGTTTGTATTCTTTCACACACTTCATGTCTATGCGAGTGGATGAGGTGATATTGTGAGCCATGCTTGGTGCTACTGAAAGAATTTGCCCAAGTGCATTTCGCATGGCCTTGCTTGTAAGATACACTTGGGTCACTGCAGTATTGATAATGTGATGTGGAATGATTTGTTGCCATGTGTATGTGGCCACTCGTCAATCTGCTGGTATACATGTGCATGTCTCATAATTGTGACTCATAATTTCCCATACACTTGTGTGACTGTATTTATTCTGATTGCAGGGCATGGGCGTGTGCGTGTGTGGCAGCTGCTGGTTGACTCATGCTGACTTCATGCTACTGTTACTATTGTGTAAACCACATATACATTGCCACTGTTGACTTATTTAATTATTTTTACATGTGTAAAGCTCACAAAACAAAGCAGGAATCAAGGCACTGAAACTTGAGGATGGGGTGGGGCAGAGGGAAGAGGGATACAGTGAAGTGGAGGAGGGAGTGGTAGCGTTGCATAAACTAAGCTAATGAAAAAGTACCAAATGGTAAGGGTAAAGGAGTCCTGTAATGCGACTTGGTGGGGAGAGCGATAGTCAGGGCTTGGCCAGCTGCTGGGTGTAGCCATGTCTCAGTCACTGCAAGGATGTCTAGGTTGAGGTTCACAATGAGGTCTCTGACAACAGAATCGTGTGCAATGATAGAGCTGGCATTGATGAGGCCACATGAGATTGGCGCTGTGGCAATATTGGGGGTGCACTTCTTGTGGGATCGGCATGACCTGTATGGGTTTGTGCAGGGAGGGAGCCTAGGCATGAGAGGCGGGGGTCTGTAAATGGTGGGAGGGCATCAGGTAGAAATAGGGTGGAAGGGCGGGACGTCAACCTGAGTCTTCTTGGTGCATCTGAGCAAGGCTGAGTGATGATAGCTGCTGGAGGGGGGGCTTTGAGGACCAGTGCAAGGGCTGCAAGTGAGAGCTAGTGGCATCTGATGCGGACCAGTGTGAGGGCTGCTGGTGGGAACCAGTGGCATCTTATGCAACCACTGTCAGGGCTTCTAGTGGGACCTAGTGGCATCTGATGTGGACCAGTACGAGATATGCTTGTGGGAGCTAGTGGCATCTGATGCAGATCAGTGCAAGGGCTGCTGTTGGGAGCTAGTGTCATACGATGCAGACCAGTGCAAGGGCTGCTGGTGGGAGCTAGTGGCATCTGATGTGGGCCATTTGAGGGCTTCTGTGGGACCTAGTAGCATCTGATGCGGACCAGTGTGGGGGCTGCTGGTGGACACGTCTCACATCTGTTGGAGGCTGGTGTAGTGGCATGTCAAAAATGTTAGGGAGAGGAGTAGGCTGAGCAGGGCGTTGGGAGGGTGCTAGGTAGTCAAGAGCATCATGAGCACAGACATACCTGAAGGAACTGGCCTGGGGTGTCTGGAGGATGGGGCAGACTAATAAATACAATTGGGGGGGTTGGCAGTGTGCCCCATGGAAAAAGAGGCACTGGGCACCAGCAGCAGGTCGTAGGAGGAGGTCGAGGGGAGGGAGGAAGTGGGTTGTGGGTGGCAGAGTGGATGGGCCAGAGCTGCGGGATGGGTGGGGTGGTGTATGTGGCAGTAATTTGGAAGCAGGTTTTGGGTTTGCCCAAAAAACCTGCCGATGGCAACGCTGAGGTATGAATTGGCCTTAAGATCTCTCCAGACCCAAATGGACTGGAAGCTGCTCTTTTTGTTTAGCTCAATTATCGACCCTATGAGAAACACACTTTTTGGCTTACTGCACAAAAACCCAGACTCATTTAAAAGTGGAAAAGGTCGCTTTAATGTGACAGGCCAAAGCTTACAACAACTAAATGCTTACCTGGCTCCATGGCCTTACAAACTAAATAAATATTTTAAACAACCAATTAAATAATTAAACATTTTCATTTTCCCCCAACAATTAAATAATTAAATAAAGCCACTTCCTCCCTAACTATCCCTTGGACCCTACCGTCTCCTTACCCCTTTTCCAGGCGTCCCGCTTTCTCCCCGGGGCCATGCCCCTCCAGGCTCAATACCTGTTCCCCCGGGGTGGCCCGCTTGTGCAAACAGCACCACCCCATCCTTTCCCGTGCCATTCCCCCATTGTGCTTCCCTCCCCCCACATCAAAAGGGGCCATGCCCCCGGCACAAGAAAAACCCTCCACCGAGATGTTCTTTCTGCCCCACCCCCCCACCAATTTTCTTTACCTCCAACTCCTTAACCAATCTCCCAGCTAAGAGCCCAAGTCCACCAGATAATGATTATTCCCATAAAGCGACAAGTGTACACCATCCTCCCTAAAGATCATGAATCCTTCATAGACTATTTCCTTATGGTCCATAACCTGTACTGCCACTGAGGCACAAAACGTAACCATCTCTCTATTTATCCCCTTCCTAGCCCGCTCTATAGCTCCCTCACTTCTCGCTCCCTCCAAACTCTCCTCGGCAACAACTTAGTCCCCACTACCGCTGCTTGAGGCCACATTTCCCGCACCCAGACTAAATCCCTTTTCATTTTCCTCCAAAGAGCCACCCCCATATCCCTTACCAGGTCATTCTCCCCAGCATGAAAGCCCACATAGGAAGCAACTGATCCCAGCGTAGCCCCCCCAAACCCGGACCATCTTACCACAACATATTTAAAGTTGCAACCCAGTTGCCTGCCAACAACCCTTTTCTCAGCTTCTTTCCCCGCCCACTTAACCCTAGAATGTCCCACAAACCAGATATTTGACATCTGACCCGACCTCCTAGCAGCATCTGAAAAAGAAATTACAAAATCACTTACAAATCAACAACATCCTAATAAATGCAACACTCCTGCTACTTACTGAAAAATTCTACAAAGACATCACGTTTGCCCCGGTCCCTGACATACCCTTTGTATCTCCCTTACTTCCAGCGTCCCCACCTTTTCACCTACTCCTCTGAATGGCCCAGCCTGCTACCTTCAGATGCCGCACCCCTCCGAAATGAATGAGTTCCAACCTCCTAACCTTTTCCACACCACTAGCAACACCTTCCTCCATACCCTATCCTTCCTGGCCATCTCCTTATCCCTCTCCAGAAACACCCCCGGTTCTCTCCTACCTGTCCCCCTCTATTTCGCACCTTTCACCTAACCTTTAAACAATACACCTAAACCCACTTAGCCCTCCTTTTTCCTCTAAACTATTACCCTCCTTCTCACCCTTGCCCCCACCTTCCATCACCTTATAATATGGCCCTGCGTTTCCCCCCCTGCACCGGCGGCCCAAGTGCACACCCGTCCATGCAGGCCCTTTTCTTTATTACTCCTCTTCGCCCCTGCACCAGGGGCCAAACCTGCACCCTCGTCCATGCAGTCCATTCCATATAACTAATCTTCAAGATCCTTGCGTCCATTACCATCTGTTTCCCACCTGCACCAGGGGCCCTAGTGCACCCCCGTCCATGCAGGCCCCTTTTCTGCCTTACTCCTCTCCACCACTGCACCAGGGCCAAACCTGCGCCCCCTTCCATGCAGACCATTCCATATAAATTCCTCTTCCAACACCTTGCTTCGTTGCTCCACTTTTTTCTCCCAGCTGCACCAGGGGCCCTAGTGCACCCCTGTCCATGCAGACCCATCTCATCACTTCCCCCTGCTGCACCAGAGGCGCTCCCGCACCTCCGTCCATGCAGCGTGAAGCTTACTCACCTTGTCGTGCGGCAAGCGTGAGGGCTTCACCACCGTCAACCATGCCCTCCAAACGACGCCACCACCCCTTAACAATTTCCACAGTTACATCCCCCCTGCGGCCCACCCCTGCCCTACCTACCCGTCTTCCTCCTCATCCCTCTCCTACCCCCTTTGGATCGCCCCCAAAACCTCTCATCAAACCTTGTGCCCCCCCTCTCCTTTTACGATAAACTGAGCCCGACCTACCAGCACACCCCAATTTATCTGGCATGCGGTCCTTCCCCCCCACCTCCTTGCCCCACT
Source organism: Ambystoma mexicanum (assembly GCF_040938575.1). NCBI lineage: Eukaryota > Metazoa > Chordata > Amphibia > Caudata > Ambystomatidae > Ambystoma > Ambystoma mexicanum. Next base: position 799,123,157 of record NC_090937.1, on the reverse strand, counting down.
CCTCGCCCTGACCCACTGTCCCCTGCCTGAAAACAATCTGTAACCGGATGCCGACCCGCACACCTGCTGCACTCGTGTTTAAATTTGCACATCCACCTTGTGCAGCCTTCTTTATTGAACGCCTAACATGCTGTTGAGGGCTGTCCTCGACCTCCTGCCCCAGCCCCCTCATGGGCGGGGCGACCAAGAAAGGGCCGGTACGGCACAGGCAGCCCACTTGCTGTGTGCAATGTCGGGGCAAGCCTCGTCATAGCCATCCATTGCAGCCAAAGATCCATGTCTATCTCCCCCCAGACCGCCTGACTGTTCTCCGCCATTCTCGCTCTGAATTCCTCATCATAGCGTACCCAGGCAAAACCCCCAAAACTCGGGAAAGCCTTCCTAATTACTTCCATATATTTAAGCAGGGCCACGCAACGATCCGGGAATTTTTCACAATATACACTGGCATAAATGATAAATGCCGACGTCCAATTCTCAATAGTCACCGGGACCCTTGGGCGCAAAGCCAGTTCCCTCTCCTCTTCTTTAGACCCCTCCTTTGCTCTCACTTCCCTATGGAGCAATTTAAAAACATCTACAAATTCCCCCACCTGAATCTTCTCCCTGGTCACTGCCATCAAGTGTGCCCCAAACGGTTTTGTTATACCCATGTATGGCAGTTTTTTCCCCTTGCCTTTCACTTCAACCTCCTTTTCTTTTTCAACTTGCACCTCGAGCACCAATGGCTCCACCACCTTGTCCGTTTGGACCTCCACTGAGCAAATGCTCTTCTCAACCCCCAAGGCTCCAATGGCCTGTACACCAACTTCTTTCCTTACCCCTTGCAGTCCAGACCCTTAATTTCCCATCCCCCTTCTTGTGACCCCTCTCTGCCATGCAGATGACCATTCCCTTTCCCGCTCACCTCTTTCAACGCAGGCCGTCTGAGGTCTGGCGTCCACACCGATGCTCCTCATCTCTTTTCTTAGGGGGCTCCTACTGCTGGGACAAAACATGTCAGCAGACTCACCCAGCCAATAGTTCCCCAACCTCTTGCCCCCTGACCACCCTGCACCTGCCTTTCCAGATCCCACCTCAAACTTCTTCTCTCCTCCCCCTTTCCCTTACTGCCCTATAACCTTCTGCCTCCCATTGCCCCACATAATCCTCCAATCCAACTTCATCACCCCTTAAATACCATTGTGGATGCAAGCTCATGCCCGAGTTGAGTTGATCTTCTTCTTGCGAGCCCGGGGCGTCCGCCCTGCCACTCCTTTGACGTCTTCTCGGCGGGGCCGTGGAAAACCCTGCCTGGTCCTCTTCTCCTCTTCTACCATCCTTCACCCTGGAATCCTCGTCGCTAGGGACCGTGCTGCACCCTCTAGGCTCTCCTTGCGCTGACCGAGGAGGGGCCGTTCTAAAACCCTCTACCTCCACCTGAACAGCGGGGGCTGCGCAGCGCCCTCCGCCCTCACTCCTCCTACCCGGGGGGGGCCGTTCCGCGCCCCACTCTAACCTCCTCAATTGATGGGGACCTCTCCCTCCTTCTCCCACCTGCACTCTTCTGCAGGTATTTACCCCCTCTTCCCCTCTGCCTTGTCACCCCCTTCTGTGCCCCATCACCGCCCCCACTGTGGTTCCCTTGATCCACCTCCTTTTGAGCATTCCCAGCTTCCCTAGGGCTATCATTCTCTCCCTCCCTCACTGGCTGCCCACCCGAAATCATTTCTCCCCCGGACGCACTCCTGTCTATCTCCCTCCTCATGTTCCTGCCCCTGGATTCCCAAACCTCCCCTCTCCCCGCCACGGGGGTGCAAGCCACCACTGCCGCGAGAGCCCCATCTGCCGCAGCTCTATGCTGCGGCCTGCCCCCACCTACCTCTCTTTCTCCCGTTACTTCCCCTACCGCCCCTTCCAATTGGGCCTTAGATGCCCTGCTAATTATTTCCAGGGCCTCCCTCAGAGCCCTAGCATCAACCAGACCCTTCTTGCTGGCTCCCTGTCCCACCATAGTGCACCAAATATATGGATGTGCACTAAAATATGCCCCTTGAAAATTTAACTAGCTATCCTAAGCTCCCGAGCCAAAATCTACCCGTGGACATATACCCCCAATGACAAACCACAAACTTTGCCCCGAGTTAAGCACGCACTTGCTATCACCAAAAGGTAACATGTAATACCCAAAAATACTATTCCCAAAATTATTATTATTTTTTTTATTTTTTATTTGTAATAATTTCCCCCCTAAATACTGCCCTATCCCTTAAAACCCCTTACCCTGGCAAATAAAATGCCACGGGAAAAGGAAAACCCCAAAAACCAGCAGCCCAACTAGAAATGGGGCCTAGATGAGACCGTGTCACACTGCCCCCTCTGTCACGCGACGGCTACCGCGTGTATAATTCCCCTCGCAGCCGCGAACAACATGGGACCCGGCGCTTCCCAATTGAAATATCCCCCACAACTCCAGCGGAAAAGAGGCTCCAAACCTAGATGCCCAATATCCTGCCCGCTCCCCCTCCCGGACCGCGTTCACCGGCACCTTATTTCTTAAACCCCACACCCTGCTGCAAGCTGGAAAATTGCCGGACAAAATGCCTTGACAGAAAAACCCTGCACCGGACCGCGGATAACGCTGGTACCGGACCCAGATACAGTAAGAGGGGGTACCTTATCTACGGTACCCCCGGCTACAACAATATACTTATAGGATTCGAAATTATGCTTACTAACTATACCTAACCTCCCCCAATACTAACAAACTATCCCTCTCACCTGCGCTACCCTGCAGCACCGAAGGCCCAGCTACTTCAGGGAAGGCTCGGGAGCAGGCGACAGGACTGATACAATCACCAAGTCCAACCGTCGCCTGCCTCCCGAACCTTCCCTGAACCCTTAAATACCCTGAGGAGGCGCTCTGCCCCCCTCGGCCACTCGCTGGCCGTGTGCAGCGCCAAAAACATCCCCGGGGGGAAACGCTTCGCTTTCCCACCTGGGCCCCCCTTTTGAAGATCTTTTGGTCCATTTACACTTAGACTCTTCTCGAACTCTAGGTGACCTTAAAAAAAAAGCTAAAGAGATTCTCCTTTATTGTGACTGTGATGAATATACACTGATTAATAATCCCACAAATGTTAAACAAGCCTTAACGTCAATGGACTGGATTACGACAGGTGATAAAATGAGGGCTTCATCAATTCCTGCCTCATTTTCCAAATATGGTAAAAAACAGGGTTACCTTGCTAGATATCTAACGAAGTCCTCTGACGTAGAAACTAGACAGAGTTTCCTCAGAACACGTCTCAACCTGATACGGACAGGTTCTGTTTTGAGTAAGTGGGGCCAAGGAGAGGCATCACAAATTCTATGGCCCGAATGTACTGTTCCTAAAGATCAGACCATCAAACATATACTGAGGCTCTGTCGGGGGACTTGGGAAAGCAGGGTAAAATACCTGGCTACCTTTGTTAGGTCTAGTGATCGTCTCTCATCAAGCATGTTTTGGGAAAGAATGATCTCAGGCCATGAGACCAAATGAACACTGAAAGTGGTGAGAGTCTTACAGCAGACGGAGTTCATTGCACAGGATACTTTGTAACTTCCCTCTTCAGGAGGAGAGTCAAATTTATTTTTCCCTTTTATATTTACTGGAGTGACCTTGTTTGTATGGGATCATTTCCTTTTCTTTTTCCTTTTTGAACAAAATGAATTGTATGAAATGGTTAGAAATGTACTATATAATCTGTTGTAAATTAGTCTTAAGTTTGTTAAGTCTGTCTTAAATCTGTACCGAAATGATTGAATTGTACTATTTTATAATTTTATGTTTGATATTAAGTGTAAAAAAACAAAATGTGGTTAAATCACAATACATTTGTTTTTTAAAACTATGTGGCAATGGATTGCGATAGAGCGACATGGAGATAGGGGCATACTGGCACTGATGTACATAGCAGGTGGAGGATGGAGTGGGGCCTGGGGGGCATGGTGTATGGGCCAGCCATGACAGGGAATCTCGTGAGCGAGCAGACGCTATAGCAGGCTTACCTTGATAGGCAGGAGGCAGAGCTGGATCTGCGTCTACGCTAGTAGAAGTGGCAGTGTAAGCGATCAGACGGCGGGACGTATATTTAGAGGATGGCGTCCATAGGAGGTACATCTGCATGGAGTGAAAGATGATAGCACCAGACATTGCAGGACAGGGCCAGACAGGATATGTCTCCGGCCTTAGTGTTGGGCCTTCGTGAGGGGCCGGCTTTGCCTGGCGGCTCCTATAGGCCTCCAAGACTGTAAGCACCAGTGTACAATCACGCTGGTGCAGAGGCGGGTCATGAGGTGACCAGGCCAGCATAGTAGAAGGCTTCGCAATGGCAGCAACCATTTTTAAATGGATTTCAGAGGATTTGACCAGCAATTCGAGTAAAGGCACTGTATGGAATTAATTAGATTTGATCAGCATTTTGATTAAAGGCACTGCATGGGTTTCATTAGATTTTATCAGCATTTCGATTGAAGGCACTGCATGGATTTCATTAGATTAGCCCAACAAATAAAATAAAGGCACAGCAGCCTCCAGCCCGTCGGGGCTTCCCTGTACTACCACATCATCTCTCACGATGCCAGATGAACGTGGTATGGGGCACTTTGCGATGTTCTTTGTCCCCCTTTCCACAGTTGCTGCAGCTGGCAAAACCCAGGGACAAGGCCTCCAGACCCAGGTGCAGACAAAAGCCACTCCCAGTTATGGCCACCTTTTCAGAGATCGGTGTGGCTGGTGGAGTGATGCCTACATTGGGCAAGGCTGCTGAGTGTGAGTATCAGGATAAGATCATTGTGTGGGACACCTCGGCAGTGGTGGGACAGGTTGGTGGTGATGTAGCCACACAGGGGACCCAAAGCATGGAGACCTCTCTGGAGGCATCAGGGCCGATATAGATGGAGGAGGAGGAGGAGGATGTCATTGTAACCCAGCCCATGTAGTCAAGTGGGGCCAACGAGGGGTGTGCAGTCTGCACACCTGGCCCTGAGACAGGAGGATGCGCAGTCCACCATGGAGGGAGTTGCACAACCTCGTGTTCCCGGCGCATCTTCTTAAGTGCTAACCACCTTCAATGATGCCTCAACCCAGACCGAGGCTGCTCGTCCAGCTGATGCGGCCATCCGGCATGAGGTGCTGCAAATGCTGATGGGTGCTTTGAGGTGGCAGGCTCCGATGCGTGATGATGTGCAAGCATCTTATGAGATGTTTGTACAGCATCACAAGCAGATGGACCGCCTCTTGGCACAATTGGCAGCAGCACTTCTTTCCAGAGGACTCTCTGGGCTGGCCACTGCAGTGGCGAGTGGATCTGAGGTATATTGGTGTTCCACAAAGGACTTGGATGAGGGCGGACTTGCGGGTGATGCCTTGGATTGTGGCGTTGGGGTAGAGGTCAGTGGGGGTATTCCGAGGAGGGCAGACCTGCGGGTGGTGCCTTGGGTTGCCAGGTTGGGGCAGATGTCAGTGGGGGTACTGGGAGGAGCCAGACTTGTTGGTGGTGTCTTGGGTTTGGGGGTTGGGGAGGTGCTCACTGGGGCTACTGTGAGGAGTGTGGAATTGTGGGTGTCAATCCTTTCCATATTCTGGCCAGACTTCATGCCCTTGAGGTGTCTGTGGTACCCAAGCTTCAAAATGTGCCCCCACCAACTCTTGGGGGGTGGACAGGCTAACCAAACGGGCACCTGTGACCTAGCCTGCTCCTGGGGTGGAAGGGGAGAGGCTAGGCCCAGGCACAACTTGAAATGGGAGGGGTTTTCCATGCACAACCACTGGTTTGATGACGGGGGTTAACATGTCAAACTGCTGTAGAAACATGCTTGGTGGAGAAGGGGCATGCTTAAAGGGACTGCATTGGGGCTAGCAACACCAACCCCATCCACTCTGATCTGACCACTATTAATCTTCCAGGCTGCTCGGCTTTTGCTTTGCTTGTTGGGGGTAGCCACCCACATAAGGGGGCCCTCCCTGAGGTGGCATACACATGACATGGTTCCAAGGTGGGTGGAAGCTAATTGCAGCAGCCAATGCCCGCCATGCAGTCCAACCATAGACAGACAAAAAGCGCCAAATTGATCCCATGGAGTGCAGGGAGGCGCACGGGCAGGCTGCCATGCCGTCTGTGTGCAAGTCAGCTGTGGTTCTTCTTTCGGCCATGGACCCTGCTATCTAGGATAAATTTGGACACTCAGAAAAGCACAAGAGGCTTATTTGCATTCACTGCCACTGCCCGGCAGGGCGCCCCCAGCAGGCCATGCTGTGGTAGAACATTGTGTGGGGTGCGGCCCTTAACCAGCTTGTGGGGGTGCTATGGTTTCACCAAGGGAACAATGTTGTGCAGAGAGAACCAAGTAGTGCACAGAAAGAACCCATACACACTGTATAGAGTACTTCAGCGGAAGGGGACTAAGCTTTCTTGTTGTCTGTGTATCCTGGATTAGTCAGAGGGTGGTCTTGGTAAAAGGGACAGCCTCCTTTTAGACCCAACTGGAGGGACATTTCTTACATGGCGCCCATCTGGGCTTCCAGAGGAGGCCAGCATCTGGTCCTTCCATCCATTTCTGTGGCCCACTAACAGATGGCCAGGCTCAGAGAGTGGCCATCTGGTGGTACAATGCATTCTAATGGGCCCAGACAGGAAGGGCCCCAGGTGACCAGGCAAAACCTTGAACTGCTGACTGGCCCCGGGAGGCAACCCCCAGTTTATTTGGGCAGGGGAGGCTGCAGGGCCCTTGGCAGGGTTGACAACCGCTAAAAGCATTAGAGATTTGCAGGGCCCCGGAAGCTTCAGGGCACTGATGGGTAGACAAAAGCAGTCAATTTGTCAAGTTCCATGACGTTCTCCTCAAGCCAGTCCTTGTTTCATTCCACAATATGTGCCTATGCGAGCAAGCGAGGTGATTACACAAGCCCTGTTCTTGTTGTCTCCCTCCACAACATTACTGCTGGACCTGCTCACCTTCACACACCACAGCCATGTACACTGTCCTGAAATGGGTAAATTCAACACCTACACACCCAGCACCTCCACATGCTTGTCTCTTATGACCTCAACATATCCCCGTCCAATCATGAAGATGCTTTTCAGGAATACCAAAAAGCTAACTAGCCAACCACAGGATACACAAACTTGAATGAAAAGTCAAGCTAACACACCCCTCTCCCTCAACAACATTCCTTGACCATTTCAATGCAAGCACATCAGGAACATGACACATGATACATGAGAAGAAGATATTGGCATCTCACACGTGCACTTCACCAGCAATGCACTGTACACTACACACATCACCCACATGCATCCATGCCAACTGGATCATCCACCTAGGTAGAAATAGGTTTTGCATGCCCATTCAACATGAGCAGGGGTGCACCGGTACCAAAACAGACCATGGAAATGATACCGAGAGTGACCCAATATCACATTTTAACTACAAGGACAACCAGATTCCTATGAGACAATTTGGAAACATCACACAAATGAGGCCCAGGGTGTAGAGGCTTACCGTGAGTTCAACCAAGTACCCAATAGGCCAGTCCACCCCTGATTGTAGATGAGACACTGGACATGACACAAGGCAGGAGATGGCAGGTACGACTGACATGACAGGAGTGCACATGGAATGCCAAATATTAAATTGAGCTACTGCATCAGCTCCCACCAGAATCATTTGCACAGGAACATCCCAAGGAAACTGTCTCCAAGCAGCAAGTTGTGGATGTGCAACCAGAAACCCAAACACCTTGGCTGAACAAAGAGACATGCACACACAGAGAAATGTAGGCAAACTCACATCTTCAGCGAGAGCTACCATCACCCAAACATCACCAAATCTCATCATCCATGCAAACCGTTTGTGTGCTACAGCCTGCCACCATCGGGGTGCATACGTCACCGGCCATGAACAAGATTGACAGTGCACAACCTTACCTACTGGTACAGCTGTAGTGCTGTGAATCTCTCACTGTCAGTCCAGAAATACTGAACACCTCTTGGGTGGAAGGAAATGCATGATTAATTGGTTGGCTGAAGACCAATCGCCTCTTTTACAGTGTTAGGAATATATAGTCATTAGTTATTACGTAGCTATTAGTTCAACTAGAGTGAGGCCATTTTAAGATGACCAGAATCGCCATTTTGTTTTCTCTCTGCTCTCTCTAACGTTGCCACTTTGCCTCATGTAAAACTGCTTTGCTGTAGATATTATTTCGCTTCAATGACCCAAGGCTAAGAAACATGTTGAAACATTACACTGCACAGCCAGACAGAAATGCCCGATTCCCTCCGTCACATATCCTTGAAGGCAGGGAGCAAGGCATTTTAATCAGTACACGAATGCCAGCGCGTCTCCTGAAAGAATAGCAATGTATGAAACTAGCATTTAAAGAGTTGAATTATGTTCTTCTTTACGGCCCCCCTTTCTGAGCACAGTGAGGCCCCGGAGAGCGGGCTGACCTCTAGAGCAAGAATCGAAACTAAGAGATAGTGAGGTCTTGTATGTGCCAGTCTCCTACGCGCAGCTTGCCCATGAAAACAGAAACGCTGTGTTCTCGCAAATAAAGAATGGTGTCTGTAAAATTGGAGATTGCAACCCATTACTAAATATGGTGGTCTAAGGTGTCATATTTGTCACAATGGTCAATCATCGCCTCTAATTCAAAGGGAAATGAATTGAGGGCGGCATTGAATGTGTCATACTGTGTCATTGCTGATTGGAAGGTGCTCCTTTTGGACAACTGGGACTCATTTCGTATTGCAATAAACCCTAGCTTTTGGGAACAGAACCTCGTGTTTGGCGTATCCATTCGTGTGTGGTGATTGTGCCTTGTTTCCACATCCGAGGGTCCCTCAGGGGCCCCTTCAAGATGGCGCCCGAATAGGGACCCTCCCCCACTTGTTCCATTGTGTACGTTGCAAAATAAGGAAGGCGGTGAGAACGGCGAGGACGGGAGCGATCGAACCGGGATCAAGAGGTGTTCGGGGCGCCCCTGCGAAAGCGATGAGAGACTCCTTTGCAGATCTGCACACAGCTGATCCCGGATCGACATCCCTGGCCAGCGAATAAGGGGGCGAGGGTCCCGAAACGGGGCAGAGCCGAGATACGTAGACACAACATCATTGGTTGCGTCAGTATACGGATGAATTGTGTCTTGAAAAGACAAATTGATTAATCAGGTGAGTCGTGCCCCGATTCGTAAGTAATCCTGATATTGGTTGAGAGTTGATTTTGCAAAATCAAACACCCAGAGTAAGTTTGATTAGCCAAGGGTAAGGTTAAAACATGCCTGGGGTGTTGTCCACCTTAGCAGGATTTTTCCGTTGCGGCGAACAATCTTTGGAAACTGGCCGGGGAGCGCCTCCGGGGGGAACGCCGCTTATGATATGTATATAAAGTATGGTATGGGAGCGATAATGTTTTGTGAAACTTGGCATAAGCAAACCAGAAAGCAGACAGACCTTCAGTGGTCGAGGAATGGGAGTTTTGAGATGGACCGGATAGATAACCTGGAAAAGGTTTTGATAAGAAAGAGAGCACGCCCTGGGGCACTTGATATCCTTAGGGACTGGAGGAGGGAAGCAATGCTCCGATTTAGAAGTAGAGAGAAACATGCGTGCAGGCATAAGTCAAAAACAGAGAAAGCTGAGGAGAAGGGGGAGGAGGAGTGGAGTAATAGTTTGAGAAAGACAAGGTGGCGCGATGAATTAAACATAGAAAAAATATATCCACAAGGAGAGCTACACTCATCAGACAAATTAATAAACAACATTTTAACTGAAACAAAACAGGGCCCGAGGAGTGAGACTAAAAAGACTACGTCAGTAGCTGCCGCTCAACCACCTCCCGTTGCTCAGCCCCTCCCAATCCCAGCACAGCCACAGGCTACATCAGTAACTGCACTGACCACTAGCCAGCCAGCCCCGAGTGTTTCGCAATTACCACAGCCCCAACAGATATCTCCCACTCTCACCGCCCCCTCCGCACCTCCCAACCAAGAGGGTGCCACTGTTCCGACCACCCCTCCCATGAGTGGAATTGAGCAAAATGTATGTATGAGAGTGACTCGCAGCACGATCAGCAAGGAGAGAAAGTGTGAGCTGCAAGAACAGGCGGAAATGTATGTAGACGAGAATTATGGGGTATCCACGCTAGCGTCACTATATGACTTCAGAAGGAACAATGAAAGACAGGCATTGTTGGAATGCATGGGGGAATATTTGTCGGGACAATGGAAAAAGTTAATTGGGAAGTTACCACTGCAACGATTGTTGGATTTAAATGCATTAGCCCGTTGTAGAGGGAGAGATGAGGAAATAGAAGAACATGTGAAGCGACTGTTTGAAATAAAGAATGAACTGGATGAAGAATATTCTGAAGTACTCGTCACACCGGGGAATAGGAGAAAAAATATTGAGAGGGACAGGAAGAGAGCGTCAGGACTGTATATGCAGAAATCCTTGCCGCCACCGGGACAGATAGGTGATAGACAAAGACTGCAGGTGTGTGTACGGGAAACGATGAGATGGATGTCAAGCCCTAGGACTTCGGTAGGGGAAATAAATGAGTACCCTTTGCAAATAAGAATAGAAGCCCTGCGAACGATAGTAGGGGTGTTACTCCAGCAGGTAGCAGGACACAACAGGGGAAGGGGAAATGAACAAAGCAGGGCAAATTTGAATATGCATGGATGACCTTTGGGATTAAACCAATGTACATATTGCAGAGAGGAAGGACACTGGCGGGCACAATGTCTGCATTTGCAAAATAGAGGCGGATATAGTCAGAGAAGGCCTCACAGAGGGCACCTGGGAATAAATGGTCACAACAGAAATCAGATGTCACAACAACAAAGTAATCAAGGGAATGGAGCACAGAATCAAGGTCAGGCTCTGAATCAAATTACTCCTACTCAAAGTCAAAATAAGCAGGGTATACAAACTGGAAATAGAGGAAGAGGGGGGAACATTTTTGATACTCAGACAGGTGCATACTATAATAACAGTGGTGATTACGCTTCAGATGATGTGTTGTTACCCCAATAGGACAGCCCAGGACAGGGGTCGGAACCAGTGTCAATTCCCGTGAATCAGAAAGGACCCTACGTACAGATGAAAATCGGGAATGAAGAGCATAGATTCCTCATAGACACGGGGGCACAAAAGTGCTCGATAGATCATCACTTGGTTGCAGACATACCTCTGTCAGGGCGACAGAATATCTCAGTAGGGTTTGCAGGTACCCCAGTAATAAACCCTCAGTCCAAATCAGTAGCAGTGACAATAGGGCCTTTTACTGAACATTGTCCATTTCTTTTAACAGAGCATTGTGGGGAAACTCCTTTAGGATTAAATCTATTGAAAAAACTAAGCGCAGTTATCCATTGTACATCAGATGGGGTATTTTTGACTATTTCTCCCCAGACTAGGCCGACTTCTGAATTTGTGACGAAACCTTTAACAGGGAAATTGAGTGAGGTACCAACTGGCATTTGGGCCGTGAATGACAATGATGTGGGATGCTTGAAAATAGAGCCAATACAAATTGCGTTAATAAAAAGGAGTAACGCTACCACGTATTCCGCAGTATAAAATTTCAGCAGAAGGAGAAAAAGGATTGAAAAATATTGTTTCTGATTTGGTAAAATTGGGAGTGATTGAAGAAAATAAAGGTAGTGTATGTAACAGCCCCATTCTTCCGGTGTACAAGAAAGGGGGTAATGAGGTACCGTACCGTTTCATAATTGATCTCCGTGCACTGAACAAAGTAGTAGATCCCCAATTCCCGTTAGTGCCAGACGTCACTATGATTTTGACAATGATCCCTGCTTTGGCAGAATATTTTAGTGTTATCGATTAGAAGAATGCTTTCTTCAGCATTCCAGTACAAAAAGAAAGCAGGTATTTATTTGCTTTCACTCTAGGAGGACGATCATTCACATTTACACGTATTCCACAAGGCTATACTGAAAGTCCAAGGATATACAGTAGGGCATTGAAAGAACAGCTAGACATGTTAGAATTACCAGCAGACTGTGTGTTGTTACAATACATTGACGATTTACTAATCGCTGCTGACACGGAAGAGATATGTAAAAAAGGTACTGTTCTATTATCAACTCATTTGGCTACACATGGACATAAAGCAAGCCTAAAGAAATTCCAGTACTGTCAGAGGAAGTAGCTTATTTGGGTTACCTACTTTCAAAGGAAGGGAGAAGATTAACACCAGAGAGGATAGAAAGCATTTCTGGTATGCCTATTCCAACGACACAGAAAGGAGTGAGAGCGATAATAGGTATGGCTTCATATTGCCGTCAATGGATTATAAACTTTGCTTTGATTGTGAAACCAATGGTGGAATTGACAAAAAAGGATGCTGTGATGCCTTTGCAGTGGAATGAAGAATGTCAGAAAGCATTTGATTCGCTAAAAACCATTTTGAGTTCTGCTCCAGTTTTGGGCACACCGAATTATGAAAAGGTTTTTAGACTATTTGTGCATGAGAACGAAGGATGCGCGTTGTCTGTTTTAACACAGGAACAAGGTGGTAGAAATAGGCCGTGCGGTTATTTTTCTTCTGCGCTGGACCCTGTAGCGCGCACTACCACGATATTTGCGAGCTGTTGCAGCGGCTGCTGCGTCAGTGAAACAAACAGAAGGGATGGTATTGGGGCACACTTTAATTTTAATGGTGCCACATGCCATAGATGTTCTACTCAATAGAACGCAGACGCAACACCTCACTTCTGCTAGATTGGGCCTCATTAGGACCCTGGCACTAAGTGTTTAATGGCGCCGTAAAAGGCTGCGGCGCCGTTAAACACTTAGCGCCTTACTACGAGGTCCCTTTGGGGGACCTGACCTGCACGGCTGGTTTAGACCAGCCGTTAAAGTAGGGACCCGCAAAGGGACCTTGGTGCTAAGTATGGTACCGCAATTTGCGGTACCGTACCTAGCGCCTTCCCCAGTCCCATTGAGCCCTATGGGGCAAAAATGGGAATGGGGAAGGGCCAATGTTCAATGGGGAATTACCGCCCCGCCAACCTTGGAATGGGGTGGTAATTCCCCATTGAACATTGGCGGACTCGTTACGATACCGGCACCAACCATGGTGCTAATAGCGCCATGGTTTAGCACCAGTATCGTAATGAGGGCCATTGACTAGATATGAAATTGTATTTTTCGGGCCCCACATCCAAATTATGAGGTGTAGCGCCATGAATCCAGCAGAATTAATGCCAACGCCAGGGGAAAACATTGGTGGGACTGAATTGCCTCCCCATGATTGCTTAATGGTTACTGAGGAAGAAACAAAAGGGAGAATTGATTTAAGTGATATACCCCTAAAAGAACCAGAAGGGGAACTGTTTTGTGACGGCTCCTGTTTTAAACTACCTGACGGCACATCATACGCTGTTACGACATTAAAAAGTGTTGTGGAGAGTAAAAGAATTCCTTATAACTCTGCCCAAGCAGCAGAGATAATTGCTTTAACAAGAGCTTGTGAAATTTCGGAGAACTTGAGCTTGAATATCTATACTGATAGCCAGTACGCCTTTGGCGTAGTTCATAATTTTGGTCGATTATGGGCTGAGAGAGGTTTCTTAACATCCCATGGGGCTAGAATTCAACATGGCCCTATGATTGTAAGATTACTGTCTGCACTTACGTGTCAAAAGCACCTGGCAATAGTGAAATGCGAGGCGCATAAAAAGGTGACATGTAAAGTGGGAGAAGGAAACACATTTGCAGACCAAATTGCGAAACAGACTGCCACTGATTTGAATACAAAAATGTTGACAGTACAATCAGAGGAAGTGCCCTGCATGATAGAGAATGGAATTGAACTGTTAAAGAGATGCAGGCGGAAGCTACTGCCGACGAAATACAGGGATGGGCCAAGGGCTCTGCAGAACTAGATTTGGAGGGTTGTTAGGTGGACAAGAAAAGTGGGAATTGGATGCTGCCAAATGCGTATGTAAACGCAATGGTTACAATGGCTCACAGTCCCACACACATCTGTGCGAATAAAATAGTCCAACATTTAGCTACAGTCTGGGAAAATCCACTCATAAAAAATAATGCCGAGAGGCTGGTACAAAACTGCATTACATGCCTACAGCACAATGTGGGAAAGGGAACGGTGACTCCAACAGGAAGTTTTGGACCTCCCTCTATGCCATTCGGAGTGATTCACTTTGACTTCATAGAAATGGAGAGATGCCAAAATCTGAAGTATGTTTTGGTGATCATATGTGCATTCAGCAAATGGGTGGAAGCATATCCATTGAAAGACTGCACAGCCATGAGCACAGTGAAAGTAATGCTAAAAGAGTATTTCTCTCGCTTCGGTCTGCCCCGTGTCATATGGTCGGACAATGGTCCGCATTTTGTAGGTGCAGTGATACTGCAGATTTTTGCAGGGTTACAGATCGATAAACGATTCCATTGTTCGAGACATCCGATGTTGGCCGGTCTTATTGAACACCACAACGGAATCTTGAAGTCCAAAATCAGTAAGATCTGTGCAGGCAGCAAATTAAGTTGGGTAGATGCATTACCAATAGCGTTACTGTGTATGCGAACATCAGTGCAGGCCAGAACTGGGCTCTCCTCATATTAAATCATAATGGGGAGACCGGCGAATGTGTGGTGCGCTAATCAGCCGAAGAGAATGAGATAGGGAGAATACCCTGTACTCAGCATGTATTGTAATTTGTTAGTAAAAAAACTGCGTTTTATTCATCAGCAGGTGCTGGAGGCATTACCGGTGAGGTACACTGGCCCAGGACATGCATTGAAGCCAGGAACCTGGGTGCTGATCAGGAACTACAAACGGAAATCATTGCTGGCACCCAGGTGGCATGGGCCGTACAAAATACTGCTGACCACGCAGACAGCGATACGCGTTTGTGGACCGAAGGCGTGGATTCATGCACGCCAAGAAAGTCCCATCGCCATTTGATATGTCAACTTATCGGGACAATGACCAGAAAGAGACAGCAGAGGTTCCAGAAACGAAAAATGCCATTGCCAACTTGCCACAGAAGCTGCCTGATCCTGAAACAAAGCCTGATGAGATTGCTATAAAAGCGGAAGGGCAAAGAGTGCCTCAACATTGTCCAGCAGATGCTGCACCCCTGCTGGCGGACATCAAGCGCATACCTCTGTGACGCCCACCATCTTCTGTTGCGCCACAGCCTGCATTGTTGCCTGGGCACCCATCATCATCTGCCATTGTGCCCCAGGCTGACTCCAAGCTTGAGACCGGAAGTGCACCCGCACTATTTGTCGATCACACGATACCAGGAGCAAATCGGTACAACCTGCGGAACAGAAAAAAGGAGTGATCACATTTTCATCTCTTTTTGATTTTCTTGCCTCTGTTTCCTATTTTTGGATGAAGTGGGAACCGGAGGCCTAGAGGAGGGTGGCGTAAGAGTTGTGCAAGTCAGACAGCTCACCAAACGCAACTCCTCGGTGCTAAATCCATGTGTCAGGAACCCGAGCGAACAAGCGGGGCGCATGTGGTACAAAGGCAGCTGCTCTGAAATTTTAGAGCAATGTGCAAAATGCACAGAGGCCTTGCAAAATGAATAAGCAATCCAGGCAGATAGCAAACTGGCATAGAAAGACTGTAGACGTTGATTGAACTCTTTCAACATCCTGAGAAGGACATGAACAAAAGATATTCACGACAAGCACAGCAGAAGAAGAAGGACGAGAGAAGAATGTCGGAACCAGCAAAAGCCCCCTCCTGCACCAATACTGATAGCGAGTTAAATGCAGTACATAGTAAGGTGAAAAAAGGACATGGTTGAAAGAATTGTATGTTGGGTCTAACCATAATAATGTGTACAATGAGTATATTAGCCCCAATATTGACCATATCAATACTATGGTACCTTGAAGAAATGCACCCTCTTGAAGTACTTTTGCCTATTATGAACATTTCCACAATTT
The DNA here is from genome assembly GCF_040938575.1 of Ambystoma mexicanum. Taxonomy (NCBI): domain Eukaryota; kingdom Metazoa; phylum Chordata; class Amphibia; order Caudata; family Ambystomatidae; genus Ambystoma; species Ambystoma mexicanum. The sequence goes on along the minus strand of NC_090937.1, from coordinate 799,107,174 downwards.
CCACAATGAACATTTCCGAAATGCACCCTCTTGAAGTACTTTTGCCTATTATGAACATTTCCACAACGGAAAGCCCAGTCCATGTGATTTCCTATACCTTGTCCCCAATGGAAGAGAAACATAGGGAAGGATATGGGAACAACACATTGCTGTTAATAATGAATATGACACACTCAATCCTAAGAAAAAATAATTGTTGGGTTTGTGCCCACCTGCCGCAGCATGATGGTCAGGAAATAGGATGGTATGTGCAGCCCCTGCCCTTAACTTCTGCATGTTATGCTTCTCTAAGTGCCTTATACTATGGGAAATGGAACGAAAGTGAAACTGGTCAACTAGATAAAACAAACATGAATGAATTCGAGGAAGTGATTATGAAACCTCTGGGTTGCTCCATGTTCCATAAAAGACGATTAATTACACCAGCAATAATGCCACAGGATAGATTGTCTGTACCTTATAAAAATTCTGTGATCATGTTCCACATGAACCCACAGGGGAATGAGGATGCAGAACCCCCTTCATATACAGTGAATTATAACCCTCATTCTGTCCCATTCTGTTTAAAGAAAAAAGGGTTCTTTCCAGGTAGGAACATTTACCAGATGCAGGAACATAGCATTCCTTGATAAAGAAGTGGAACCAATATATGTGGGAGATCCTGTGTATTTCATATGTGGAGAAAAAGCATATCCTTGGTTACCTAGGAACTGGGGAGGCACATGTTATTTGGGATTTCTGTTTCCTGGGGTGTTTCTTTTAAAAACATCAGACGTAACCAAATTGACCAGGTCACGACCTCGCCGTAATATTGAAGACGGGTTGATTGTAGGGGACATAGCAAAATCATTCATACCATTTTGGGGCCAGGCGATAAACTCTTATAACATAAGACGACTGTCTAGGATATTGGAAGAAATAATAAATGGAACCACTGATATATTATATAATATGACTCTTGAAGAGAAAGGAATTAGATTGATGTCACTGCAAAATAGAATGGCCCTTGATATAATCTCAGTTGATCGCAGCAGTGTTTGCAAAATTGTGGATCAGCGTGTTGCGTATCTGTAAGTGACTCCTCCCCCACGATTTTTGAGGCGATAAGAAAATTGCATGTATTAAGTTTGGATCTCCCCCCCCCCCTGAAGGAGGCTGGGAATTGATCATAAGCTCCTGGTTTTGGGAAGTGTTACGATCCTGGGGATGGAAGCTATTTGCAATTCTAGTAGCAATCCTAGGAATATTCGTGACATGTTGTTGTTACATACATTGTCTCCCTATAGTATGTACTGAAATTAGTGAAGAATGTGTACAAATGCTGGAACGAAAAAACATGACTAAATCAAGCGCTCACAATAGTAATGAATCTAAAACCATTAAAGAATTCATGGCAATCGGCATTGATAATAATAAGGAGGAGACAACAAGTGTATACGAGTCAGAATTTGAATCAGATTCCGAATCTGATCCAAATACTTGGTCAGAGGAGGATGCAATGTATGGATGAGGCATTTGGCATACGGCCAAGAGGAGGGTTTGTCAGTCCAGAAATACTAAACACCCCTTGGGCGGAAGGAAATGCATGATTAATTGGTTGGCCGAAGACCAATCGCCTCATTTACAGTGTTAGGAATATATAGTCATTAGTTATTACGTAGCTATTAGTTCAACTAGAGTGAGGCCATTTAAAGATGACCAGAATCGCCATTTTGCTTTCTCTCTGCTCTCTCTAACGTTGCCACTTTGCCTCATGTAAAACTGCTTTGCTGTAGATATTATTTCGCTTCAATGACCCAAGGCTAAGAAACATGTTGAAACATTACACTGAAAAGCCAGACAGAAATGCCCGATTCCCTCCCTGAAAGTCTCCTGAAAGAATAGCAATGTATGAAACTATCATTTAAAGAGTTGAATTATGTTCTTCTTTACGGCCCCCCTTTCTGAGCACAGTGATGCCCCGGAGACCGGGCTGACCTCTAGAGCGAGAATCAAAACTAAGCGATAGTGAGGCCTGGTATGTGCCGGTCTCCTACGCGCAGCTTGCCCTGAAAACAGAAACGCTGTGTTCTCGCAAATAAAGAATGGTGTCTGTAAAATTGGAGATTGCAACCCGTTACTAAATATGGTAGTCTAAGGTGTCATATTTGTCGCAATGGTCAATCATCGCTTCTAATTCAAAAGGAAATGAATTGGGGGCGGCATCGAATGTTTCATACTGTGTCATTGCTGATTGGAAGGTGCTCCTTTTGTATATATGTAACTGATGTACGTCTCTCACTCTCTTGCGTCCCCTGAGGTCTGTTAGACACACGTCACGGGCGTGGGTCCATATGGCCAACTGGGACTAATTTTGTATTGCAATAAACCCTAGATTTTGGGAAAAGAACCTCGTGTCTGGCGTATCCATTTGTGTGTGGTGATTGTGCCTTGTTTCCACATCCGAGGGTCCCTCAGGGTCCCCTTCATCACCACCTCAACCTAACACTGTGCCTCTGCATTGGTGCAAGGAGGCTAGTGTCCAGCCGAAGGAATGGGGATTAGGGTGGAAATAGGGTGGTGGGTGGCCCTCTTAGGGAGTGCAGGCACTGGATGAGGCACGACACCTGTAACAATATAGGATATTGGTTTGGACCAGCTAAAGGAGTAAGTCATACAGAATGCACATATTAGAATCAATGCAGAATGGGATGTGCATCTGTAAGTGGAAGGCTGTAGCTGTCCACAACACCACGTCAGTTTACTCCACTGTATATGGATGCAGGTCCAGTCCTCAGACTTGAAATGCCCTTGAGAGGGAAATGGCCCTGACAAGAGGGAAAACAAAAAATAAAAGAGTCCATCTTGGATGGGGTACAAATTAAATAGAGTCAACCATGGACGAAGACACAAAATAAAATGTCCTCCTTGGACGGGGGTACAAATCAAAAAAGAAAAACACAAATAGTCTACCCCGGAGGGGAGAGAGGGACCCCCAAATGAAAAAAGTATGAAAAATAAAAATGCATATCACCTCCATGGGCTCATAGACACCATGGGACATGAGAAGAGGTCTAGTGGGCAAGAGTATAGGGAGGTATGTGGACATGTCCAAGGGACACACCTGCGTGGTTCTACTGGGACTGCCATCCTGTAGTGATGGTGCACTCTGACCATGAAGTGCTAAATACTGGTCCTCATTGGCTATGCCCACTTATGAAAGGGATGCGTGCATGAGGGTCAAATCGCTACAAAATCCTGGTAATGAACATTGTGAGTGGCCACAGAGTCATTATGCATCCTCACTCTTGACGTCTCCAACTGCATGTCGAGAGATATTCTCAAGGAAGTCATCTCTTGGAGGTGGAGGTCCATTGTGGCCACCATTTCATCATGCTGACACTGCATCATGGTATCTATGACTTTATGTTAGGATTGCCTTGATGCCCAGATCTCGGCCTGCAGGCATTTCCTCTGGGCTATCGGGTCTTGATGTAGGGATTGCTTCAAAGCAGTTATTATGCGCTTCTGCATCTTGACATTGGGATATCCTTGAGGCTGACATCTCCTCATGCAGTCTTTCCCTCAATGTGTCCATCACCTGACACTGGTGGTACCTGGAGGCCACAAACTCATAATGCAGGGATTGTTGGAGAGCCAAACCATTCTCACTAATGACCTGCCTCAGAATGTTCTCTCTCCCCTCCTGGTGGGATAGGCGTTGTTCAGAAATGTGCGCAGCATATGAGGAGATGACATGTTCAGCCAGGCGATAGATGTCCCCGGCCAACTCCTGCAGGACCTCGCCCTGTTGGGCACTTGCACACAGCAACTCCTCCTGCCTCTCTGAGTGTCCAGCAGGCACATGTCCTTCACAAGTGTGGGGCCTGCCAAGCCGGGATGCCAAAGCCTGGGCCCATCACAGTGTCTGCACTTTCATTGGCTGGTGGTCTGCAACCCTATGATTGACACCATCCTCTGCTGCTGGGTCCATTATGGGTGAAAGATATCTTGCAGACACTGAATCCGCCATTGATGCAGGGTTTCCTACTGCTGGGCCCAGGGTCTCCAGGCCCTCCTCCTCAGAGCCAGCTGCCTCAAGAAACTCAAGCAGCCCATTCCATACAGACTACCAATTGGTGCACCCTTCACCATGTCCCTCAGTATGCCTTCCACACCATATTCAGCCTCATCATATGAAGAGTCGACAGGCCTGCTGATGAAGCTCTGCAGCAGGTAGGGATTCTCAATGGGCAGAACATGCCAGGCAGCACTGGTGGATGGTTGTGCCTTTTCCTCCTCTTCCTCATCCTCCTCCTCCTTCTCCTGCTCCTCCTCCTCATCCAGCTCCATCTCCTCACCTGCTGAATCTTCACCTTCACAAAGACAGACAACAATATCCAGAGGCATGAGTACCTAACAGAACATGCATGTGTGAATTATGCATACAGACACAATATGGCCAGCCAAACATACTTCACACGTTGGAACTGAGAACACTTTGACATGTAAGGCTGAGATGACTGACATTCGATAACCTGTGCCATCATGTCAGTGTACATTAGGCCCTGCAACATGCTATGGTTTAGAGGATTAGGATAACATACATACATACAGACATGAATGAGGGTGGAATTCCCACCAGTGTAAGGATGGAGGTATGTGCATCATTATTGAGCCCCTACTTTACTCCAACTTTGCCTTATTGCAACATGTGGCAGTCTGACTTCTACTTCTGATGACCAAACCTGCATGCAGGCATATGTGTTGCCATAATCCCCCTAAACCCCATCACCACATTTCCCTCGGCCAAATACGTAGTTAGCCACACTCAAATGCATCTCAACCACGTGTGAGGAGAGTGTGACATGGACATGACTAGTGCACACTTGCATGGCCCTCCGACCATTGACACTCTAAACGTATAATGTACATCACTCAAACATCTACTGAAAAGTCACTGCAACCCTTGTCTGGAACACAGCCTCATTCGTCTTTACACTGACATGGGGCCTCATTACGAGTATGGAGGTAGCCATGCCACTTTTAGTGGCATGGCTACCCCCATACCGGGTACCGGGTCCAGGTTCCAGGAATAGGGAATTACCGGGGCATGCCGACTTTAGTGGGCCCGGTACATCCCTGTTCCCAGTTGAGCCTCCATAGGGCTCAATGGGAATGGGGAGGATGCTAGGGCCTGTTAATGACAGGCCCGTTGTTAGCATCCTGTTCTGACCTCATAATGAGGCAGCCCATAATGAAATGTGCCGGTCCCTTACTGGCACTGTTCATTACGGGTCCGCACTCGGTGTAATGAGACCCATTGTCTCTCATCCATGTTCCCTGACAGGCAGGACCAGTGTCTGGATGACTCTGACATCATCCATACCCTGTTGTAAGTCTGTGTGAGTCATGATTTGTGTTCACAATGCACTATCCACATGTATGACACTGTGAGTGTGTCCAATGAGATGTGTCTTGCATGCCATTGCCACACATAGGTGAATTGAAATTCTGTATACAGTGATGTGTGCTCTGAGATTAATGTCAACCTCACACGGATGCTACACATCCACCTCCTAGAATTCAAGACATGTGATGGAAGAGACCATGGTAGCATTACAACAGTATCCATGGATGGGTGGGTGTGACCCCAGCCAACTGTACCACAACATTTGACAGTATTTCATGCGTATATATTTAAGCACATATGATATGCATGCATGGCACTCACCCAATGTGGCTGCATAGGTTACATGCCTCCCATGCCAATCACCTTCTCACTGCTGATGAGTCTACCTGCACCCTCTTCAAATAGCGTCAGCTCATCCTGTGGTGGTCCACCTCCAGTGGCCTGAACAGAGAAGCCACATTGCTGCTGAGCTTCTCCTTGGTCCGTTCCAAGAGATCCCCCATCCTGTTGTGAACCTCTACTGCAGTGCCCCTCTACACACCACAGCCATTAATGTGGTCTACAACCTCCTGCAACATCTTCCACCTCTGTGTCATTGGAAGGGTACTGCCAGCCCAAAGGTACAGGTCGACCTGGTGTTCAGAAATGTAATCAGTGAGGATTGTGAGCTCCTCATATGAAAAGAGCTTCTTCCTTGCTGGCACATTCTCCTTGACCTTTGGTTCTTCCTGCTCTGCAGGCTGACCCCTCTTGCCCTTTGTAGACCTTGGTGATGTAGAAGCACCTGTCGGCTCATCACCATGTGTTGCAGGTGGACCTTTCTTCTGCCCTCTACCTCATCCTCTTCCTCACTGTGGAGCCCTCCCACTCATGGTGTGGTTAGAACAAGGTAGACTTAAATCTGGCCGCAAAAATCTGCATGGCACCACCTCAAAAAATACCTACCTCTGCGAAATGCATGTTGCATCCCAAACATGACAGGAAATATACGATACGCGCTACACCTCCTAAATGTCTCTGCCTCTGCATATGACAGGAAATGCGATACACATTCAATCCCCTAAATGTCTCCTTCTCTGTACTCGACAAGAAATGTGATAAGGGTTTAACACCCTAAATGTCTCAACCTCAGTGCACGACAGGAAATGCACGTTGCACCCACTAAATACCTCTGGCACCATGAAAGCAAGGGAGTGCATGGCATACACAGCATTATGCTCACTGTGTGTGACAGGTACGTTACAGGCTTGAGCACCTTCCTCTGATCTTAACACTTTTGCCTTGTGAACCAATGAAAACTCCTGTTCCTCCTGCCTCATGCCATTTCTTGCCTCCTCCTGCCCTAGATTGCCTCCACACCTCACCATCTCCTGCTGCCTGGTAGTGTGTGACTGCCTGCCGACCACCAACACTGCCTTGGAGTGCTTGCTATTCCCACATCACCTGTTCTCCTGTGGCTCACCTGTCAGGCTCTGTGACCACCTCTTCTTCCACCTTCGGACTTCCACACGTCTGTTCTACTACCACAGCTCCACAGCACGCATCATCAGGGCACAGCTGCACCGCACTAGCCTCAGGGGGAGCCATGTCTGCTATATCGACCAGCACCCCCTCCGAAGTTGGCATCCCATGTGAGCAGGTTTTGATACATTTTGACACCTTCTTCAATCCGCAGAAGCTGCTTGGGACATGTGGAATTCAGAAGATCTTGGAGGACATCACAGCTGCCATCAATGCAGAGGGGGTGGCAGTCCGTACTGTGGACCACGCCAAGAAACACTGGGATGACCACCAGCTCCGGAGTCAGTTGAATACGAAGTCGGACTGCAAGGCAGGTGCCACCGTGGAGGTGCACCTTGCAGGCCGTCATCCAGTTTCACCCCTTCACCTGTGGGTCCTTGCAAGGGTCAACCCAGCTGTCAATGCCCAGATTCATGGCCTGCAGTCATGGATCCAAGTTGCTGATGAGCACCCACAGGGTGTACATCTCTATAGTGTTTGTGTGTTCTGTATAGGTATGCATGATTTGAGGTAATCTCTTCTGTACACAGCATGTGTGTTGCACAAATCATAACCGACATGCAGCTTCATGCGGATGCTGGGTGTATGTGATGGCAGACATCTGTAACGTGGATGTTAGGAAAGATTTTATAAGTGTAGGTAATTTTCCTTCCATGTGACAACCCCCAAACTTTTTGCTGTTGTTTTACACCCGGCTCTAGACTTTGCCGGAGAAGCGCAGCCTTCCGCCGCACTCCTCTGGGCTTTCGCTCCATTCTTACGGGGAAACTGGCATGCCCTTAAGACATTCAGTACCGGGAGACTTCGTTTCCCTTAGTCCTTTCCTCATGTTGCAGCTTTTGAGCAACATGAAACAAGAGTGCACCATAACTTACATTACCGCGCTATTGGGTCTCTAGTCATTCCAATGGCCCTAGAAACTCTCGCTGGACTGGTGGCAGCTATCGTTTCTTTGTGTTTTGAACCCCTTTTTGGCTCAAATGGGTGGCCTAGCCTCCAAAATGGCCATGCCACGAGGTTCTTTGTCCTGTCCGCTGACCGTCTTGCCCCTTCACCTTTCCCCAGGTCGAGCCGACCCGGGGCAGTCCTTATTTGGTCATGCACTTTCCCGCGAAACACAACGCTTTCGTGGGCTTCTGCATGCCTTGTGTGTGCCTCCAGGATGTGGGTTGGGATGTCTGTTCCCAATACACATCCTGGGTGCCAGAGAGTCTAGAGTGTCTTGAATGCCTGGGACCACCGTGGTCTGTGATAGGTCCACATATGGTGTGAGTGTTTTGTGAGCAGATCTCCCATTGGTTCCTCTCCGTTTTGGCGTGAAGGGAACTCTGGATAAGAGAAGGCTGGAAACACCACTTCCATGTCAATCTCCTGAGTTCTCATGAACAAAGAATAAGGAGCCAAGGATCCTGCAACTAAGAAGCTGAGTCGAGGAATCGCTGGTGACCCGCTGAAGGTTTGGCACCCTGCACTGCTGTCGTCCTGTGAGACCCCTCTGCCTCTGATCGAACGAGAAGGCCTGTACTGGCACTTCGACCCTTTAGAATAGTGGGAACAACTATTCTCGGCATCTTCACCAAATCCTGTATGTAAGCCTTCGGAAGCGTCCCTGGGCCATCCAGTGGACTGACCAGCCTACACAGGAACCTTGCTCTGTCACCGCTGTCTGGCTTACTGCTAATCCCGTGTCCTCGGCACTCTCACACGATTCGTACACTTGGCATTCCCAGGTCTGAAGTGAGACGTGTGCTTTGGGACCGGAATACCTGCGGTTGCCGAGTTGTCTTGCTGTGGTTACAAACCTGTGTGTGTTCGCTGCATTTGGGACACCCTCGACTCGGACTCCTGCTGTCACGGAATCTACACGTCATCGAGACATCCTGCTGATCGCATCTGAACCTGCCAGCACCAAAACGGAACTGGAGATGTCTGGGTCTGCCTGCATTGGGGACCGGTGAGTAGTCAATACCCTAACCGGTCGCCCTCCCACAGCAGCCTGTGGCTCTCCACCGCTGTCGTAAACAGCAACCCTTTTCCGCACTCGTGCCCTGCTTCTGCCCACAAGTGGAGGCCACGCTTGAGTAGCGGGGAACTGTTCATCATCGTTTTGTTCACCTCTCTGAACTGCCTGATCTCCCTCGAAGAGACTCTCCTTTGCCCATTGGCACCCGCGTGTGCAGGTACTTTTGAGCACAAGGCTCCACTCTTCGTAGGGCTCGGACTTCCTTCTAGTTAGGTGGCATCTGATGTCAAACTGGGTCTAACGATTACTTGCACTGCCTGTTTTCCTCCCCATCTAGGTGGTCTGCATATTTCGTGCTTCTAACTCTTTAGACCCCTTGGTCTTGTATATATATTGTATTGCTTGTGATGTGTTGGTTTATTGGAGTTTTACCGTGATTCTTTACTATGGTCGATGTTACAAAGGCCTTGTAATAAATGTGTCTATATTTTTAATTTAACACCTCTCTGGAGTAATTTGTAAGCGTCCTTTCTTTCTGTGCTCATTGCGGGCTTTCAGTCACCCTCACCCCTCTTGATACCTAGTCTTGACCGCCGCCATCGCTACCCTGATTGGTCTGGCTTGTCCAGAGGTTACCCTGTTCCAAGAAACTAGGCTGGCCTTCTGAACCTCTGCCCCTCCAGGACAGAGTTCAGAAATCCATCTTAACAGTGGACAGGCGTAGGTATGTCCACTGTCAGTACTTGGAGAAAAAATGTACTTGTGTGCATGCAATGTGAGTTGCTGACAGCAAGTAAAGTGAGAAACCTGAAGGTGTCTCCCTGACTAGTCCCCGGGGGTCTGCCATCCAGGTGGCCATGACATGGCCATCGCTATTGGATCCAGTTCCTGGAGGTGGACCAGTGAGGGAGGATCACCTGGATGGGGGGTCCTCGGTTAGTGGAAGTGGGACACTGACAGGTGAGATGCGGTATCCCCTTATGTTAATAGCTTTTCCCCAACCTACCATGTAGGATACTCAAACATTCTACCCCTGCCTTTTCTGAAGCAAATACTTTTGCATATCACGAAGGATGATGGACTACCACCCAAGCAATTTACCTGACAAGTTTCAAGACAAGGGTCAGGCAAAGTCAAGCAATTGACCAAAACCGCACACACCTGACCACCCTTTCTCTTCTCCCCAGAGATAAAAGGTGAAGGGCAAAAGCACAAGATGAGCAAGGCAGACCGCACATCGAGAGAGCTAACTCAGCATGGCTGTTCAAGAGGAGGATAAAGACAGCACAAACTGAGAGGGAGACAAGGGGAGAAGCGTCCTTGCCCTTTCTGACCAAGGTCTGTGAAACCTCAGCAGAAGGAATCATAAGACAGCAAACAATAGCCAGTGTGTGTTGCAGCAGATGTCAAAGTCACACGAGACACTCCTCTGCTGAAAACCAAGCCGGGGAGAGATGCTTGTCTCCATGGTACTAACCGTGACTCCAGAAAGAAAAAAAGCCAAGTGGTTCATCATAGCCGGTGAGTCGAAGGGAGAGCCGATAAGAAACCGAACTGTGTTGAACAAAAGTAGCAAACGGCTAATTGAATTGTGAAAGAATACAAAGAACTGTTGATACTAGAAGAGGGAAAAGCAGCACTATAGGAGACCTGCACCACGTGGGTGCTCAATCAGGAAACTCGGGCGATTACCCGATTGTTGAAACTACTGTTACCAGAATTCCTTGGAAAAGGCACAAAGAGTGTCAAAGTGGTCATACAGGGGTACAGTAAAATCCTCTTTGCAGTCGAAAGTCTTTGACTGACAGAAGATTGTGTAGCTGAGGAAACCGGATCCTGCATCATGAGAACTGATCGACAAAGTTGGCAAGAGTGAACCCGAAGGAGGGATGCCGATAAACATGGAGCGAAGTCTAAATTCCTGACATACAGTGTGTTGACAGGAGTGAACTCGGCAGAGGAATGTTCAGCGTGAACTGTGTAAAAAGACATTGAGATTTGTGAATGATACAGAAGACATTGGAGGTCATTACGAGTATGGCGGTAGGGGCTTAACAGCACAGTTAAGGATGGCGGTGCCGTTAAGCCCCTATCGCCATATTCTGAGGTCCCTTAGCGGGTCCCAGCAGGAAAGGCTGGTCCCCGTTAAGGGACCTTGGAGCTAATAACTGTCCCGCAATTTGCAGGCCCGTTATTAGCGCCTTCCCCATTCCCATTGAGCCCTATGGGGGCTCAAATGGGAATGGGGAATGGTTTACTGAATGGGGACTTACCGGGTCCGCATAGGTCGGAATGTACCGGTAAGTCCCCATTCAGACCCGGGCACTAATAGCGCCATGGCTACCTTCAAACTCGTAATGACCCCCCCCTTGTGTTGAATGCCGTAGGGAACCCGACGAAAGGAGGCTGATATTTTGTTGATATGAGCCCGGAAGAGGGGGACCCAGGGGTGAAAAGATATCACCCAATGTACATGCGAAAAAGGAACTCTTTGTTTATTATTTGAGACACATCAGATCTTCAAAGGCAAGAGACTTTCTTTTTTAGAAAATAGACATAATCACCGAAGGCCCTGATTGCTGAGAGCAGAGTTATTGGCTCATGCTCCGAAAGCTCGAGCGTGTGCTGTGCTCCTGAATCCTACCTTGTCCCATGGTGAAAACGTGGGTAAGGGAGACCCCGACTATTTCATAATGACTTATTATTTGTGAACAATTCCTTCTTTCTTAAGAACATTATACCACACTTCGTTTTCTATTTATTATTATTGTTTGATGGTCGAAGCTTGCTCCCATCTTAGATTTAGGTTTCGATTAGATTAGATTAGACCTACACAATTTGATAAACACCCTTCAAATGTGATCACTTGTGTCTGTCTTTACTGTTGCTACCATGAGTTCCTTACAGTACTCAGATGGGAACATTTTCCAGATTAAGATGTTGGGGGGTTCAGCCAGCATTGTACACTGCTTCCCCGGGGAGGTCCCCTGAACCAGCTATACTCCAATGCATTTAGTGGTTGCCCTCCCGGAAAAGGACCCTGCAGCCCCCTACCCATATGCATCTGTATTGCCTCCCAGGGCCACACTGCAGTGGGGACTTTTCCAGGAGGCCAGGTGCATGGCCCACCTGGGCCCATTGTGATGCTTTGAACTACCAGTTACCCGCTCTCCGTGCCCGGTCATCTGATAAGTTGATAATAGGAATTTATGAAAGGTCCAGATGGATGGACAGCTGTGGAAGTCGGGATAGACTCCAATCTGAAATGTACTCTTGTTGGGTCTATGAGGAGGCAGGACACTTTTGGCCAGACCCCCTCCTCTGTCAACCAGGGTAGACGTATTTCAAGTAAGCCCTGGTTGCCTTCCTATGGCTTACTGTAGACAGTGTGTATGGGTCCTGTCTGCGTTCTATTTGGTTCTCGTAGCCACTCCAGACTTCTGCACATACCCAAGACAGCCAAAGTCCATGTCCCGCACAATGTGCCAGCAGAGCTTTGCCTGTTTGGGGGGCACTTCTGAGAGGCCTACTTGATTTCCGCGTCAGCAGGGTGCCTGCCCGACAAGAGAATCTCAGATGAGTTGCACGGCAATGGCAGGGCAGCCTCACGGCAGTCCACCAGATCGCTTGGCGCACGTCATGCATCTTGGATTGGAATTCATGGCCAGCCTTGGCCATTGTTTCAGGTAATTTGATTTGATTTGATTTTTATTCTTATAAAGCGCTACTAACCCAGAGGCCTCAGAGCACTACATAAAACAAAACTTACAAACATCATAAATATAATAAATAGACAGAATAAATACATAGGAACAACCCGAAAAGAAACATCAAAGGGGACTATGTGAACAGAAAAACATTTTAAACTAATTAACTATCATACTACGAGTCTTAAGTTTGAGGAGCCCATTGGCATATAATTACACTTATTTAAAAACCCAGAAAGGTTACTAGTTCCACACCCAACCACCACATAATCCCTATTCTTCAGGGTGCACACGCCATCAATTTTTACTCTATGTAAGAAGTTCAAGTCTGTGTTTCTAACTACACCTGGGCCCATTCTTAGTCAAAGCCATGTCAGTACTTTATTTCGAAGATCTTCCCTTGGTTCTCTCTCACAGGGCTCATTGACATTGGTAATTATGAAGTTCCTATGATCAGTAACCATGTCTTTAGTTGGGCCGTCCTTAGGAATTGTCATATAGGACTTTTTCAAGCGTAGATTCCGTAGATGAGATGATTTGGGGGCAATATGAACAGACCCAATCATGCCATCCTGGCATTATTCTATTTTTTGGTGACTGTGGAGGGGACAGAACCAGAAAGACAAAGTTGTACAGCTTTGAACAAATGATGTCCCTTGACAAGTTTGTGCACATAATCCAGCCATGCCGTAAAATCGCAAGAGTTGGTACATCTGTTTAGCTCATTGGTGATTTTTGTCTGAAAGAGCTTTTATGGCTCAGACGGGAGATTTAGTTCAGAATATAGGCCGAGAGGTGAAGTATGGTCGGAATGAATGATAGAGCTATCTCTATCTGGCAAATGTATTCCAATAGCAGAGAATATAAAGGAAACATGGCAATTTTCAGAGAAGTTTTCCGGAGTAGAGGCCTCAGAGGGCTAAACATTAGCACCATCTGAGAAACTGCCCATGTCCAATGGCAGTCCTGGGAAGGTTTTGGCAGGATTAGTCCCAGAAATTAAGGCTATATCATGTTCGAAGACTTTAGTAGAGTTAGAAGGCAGTGAAGTTAGCTTAGCTTGAAGTCTCTGCCTTCTACGTAAGCTAAGGACCAGTACCTTGGTAATGCAGTTCTTACTAGGTACCTTAATATATTGGAAAACATTCATAATACAATGCTATTTGGATTAATGCATTACTTAATGCTCTAGAATCCCTTGTACAGACTTTTCATGAAGGTTGCTTATCTTACCATAACTGGCAAATTTCAGGGTTTTTTCGGTTTTACTTGGAACCATAACGTCCCTTTAACAAAGTTTTTTCACTGAATTTCATAGGTATTTAGTAGCACAACTTCACCATAACATCCCCTTAACAAAGTTTTTTCATTGAATTTCATAGGTTTTTATGAGTCCAACCTAACCATAACGTCCCTTTAACAACGTTTTTTCATTGAATTTCATTGGTTTTTATTAGTGCAATTTAAGCATAACATCCCCTTAACAAAGTTGTTTTCATTGAATTTCATAGGTTTTTATTAGTGCAACTTAACCATGATGTCTACGAACATCTGACTTCATTGCAGACCTTCCGGAGAGTGCCACATAACCATATGCTGGCGCGCGGCATGATGACGTGTCCGAGAACCCGTACGCACTTCACAATAAGATCTGTGCTTCACGGACAGTTCGGAACTGCATTTTCTACTGATCAAGGAACTTTCAACTTCAAAATTACCCTTGCACAGCTCCAAAACCTATTCCTACTCATCCATTAACAATCTAGTACACAGTGCATACTTTCAGCAAAACTGCTATTTATCTTAAAATAGAATCCGCTAATGCCATCCCTATTCCCCAAGAGACACCACAAGTGCTGTAATCAAGGAGCATGAGAAACACTGCCCCCTACCTTAGAAATAACACACACGCAACATTTTCCTGTGTCCACCTGCCCCTCCGTATTAGTGTTTGGTGCCTCTTCCCTCATTTCCCTCCCCACCTTTCGTTCTAAGCTCTCCTGCCCAAAAAAATGCATCCAAAAACAAAATAAATGTTCCTTTAGGAACCACCTTTCACAGTTAAAAAATAGAACTAAAAGAAAAACATACAGACTCCATCTACTTTATATTTCTCAGTAAAGTACATAGACTCAAAAAGATTTTCCAACATTTCCATTTGCATTTTGTGTTATGCTAATGTGAATATTCTGGCGTTCATCCTCCGTTCCAGGGACTGGAACGGTGTATACCGGCTCAGCAGCCCAAGTTATCAGCACAAGCGAAGGGAGGGTGTATAACGAGGTCTCTGGACCATTATCCCTCCATTCAAGCCCCTGAAATGGGGGATGAAGGCCATTAGCAGCCTAGGTTCCCAAAGCGGGAACCCGGGGTACTAAAAAAGAGGGCCCCGGTGTAGGAAGGAAAATCCTTTTCCAAGATGGCCACCATGGAAAGGGAAGGCGGGGGTTCCATCCAGGGCCCCTCTTCTCTTTCCATGGCAGCCTGCAGAAGGCAAAAAGAGAACCCTATGACCATATTACCACAAGCACATTTTTCTTCCCTTTCAAATCTATCCTAATTTCGAATAACTTTATCACAAAGCCAGTCCCAGCTGGACATGGCCACTTTAATCCTGTGTTATTTTCACACCCCCCCCTCTAATTTTGCCCCTTCTTGACAAAATCCCACCAAACTTCGCAAAAACATTTATATCTAGATCTATTATCAGTTTGCCAATTTAAGTGTAGATTCGTCAAATGGCACCTCATAAAGTGCAATGTTGTGTTTTTTAATATGTTTTTACCGTGATGTCTGTGGACACCGGCCGCTGTCCGCGAATCCAAGATGGCGGGCGTTTCCAAAAATCTGACGCACTTCACACTCTTCACCATCCAATCAGCGAACACGTTGCATGTCCGCGGACATGAGGCAAGCCGATTAGCCAATCAGGACACTGTCCACGGAGCGAACAGGGAAGTGTGTCTGCGGAGCGGACATAGATATCACTCATTTTTTGTGACCTACTTTTTGGTCATTTTTTTAAAAACTACTGGACGGATTTTCACCAAATTTACAAAAGCACGCTTTCGGGACCAAGCTGATGCTCCTGCCGCAAATTTGGTGAACATCCGTCCAGCGGTTTGAGCTGTAGGCGTGAGCAAGGTTTTTTCCCCATTCAGTCTATGGGAAAAAAAGACATTTTGGGACCCCCCTCTATAACTTTGCCCCCCCCGGACCAAACCTCACCAAACTTTGTAAAATAATTCAGAGTGGGCCATATACTTTTTTTGCAAAGTTTGGTGAGGATTCGTCCAGGGGGAGCGAAGTTATAAGCCGCCCAAAAAGTGCTCTTCCTATGGGATTAGCAATTTAACCATAACTACACAGCCACAACCGTGGCTGTTTAATGAAAGGGCAGAAAATACTGGTAACAAAGAAATAGAAAAAACACTAGTACGTGTATCCGTTGATTGCTACAGTGGAAGGTACCTGACAACTGGCCTTCTATCCTTCAGCCGAGTGCCACAGAGAAGACAGGCAAGCGCGCTGAAAAGCCCTAACGGCACGATGGTAGGAAAGTATAACAGCCCGAAGCCTGGAGGGCCTGTTCCCCAAGGCAGCAGGGTGCAGCAACGGCAGCAATGGCAACCACAAAGTTGGGATCCGTCTTGCGCCGCGAGGTCTGAGCAGCCTGGAAAAGGTTAGATGAAAGAACCTACTACCGAGCATTAGGAATGTCAGGCCGCACTGAAACGTGTAGCCTTACAGCCGCATCCGATTATCCTGCTCTTCAACTCCCTTCCTTACCTTACACCCGCCTTGGGGCTGTGTTGACTCAAGAGTATGCCCCCTTGGGAGTGTCCCTTACATGGTTGGCTCTCCCCTCCATGCAGAGAAAAGGCCAAGCAGCCTGGTAGTTCCCCAGCAGTCATGTCTGAGTTGAAGTGTGGTGGGCTGCCCATCGGGCCTGGCTACTGCGCATTGGGTGTGGGCCCACATGAGCCATGCCCTTGAACTTCTCTACTGAGCTAATTTTTCCAATGGACAATGACTGTACTGCATGGTGCCACCCATCCATTCCATTTGCCGGTGGTGGAGACGTGTGCAGCAGCTGTCCCGTTTTCATGCCTTGAAACACTTGTGTATAGGCGCGTTACAAATGTCATATCATATCATAGCATATCATATCATATCACAGAAAATGTGCCTGTGCCCACCCTCTCCCCCCACCCCTCTAGCTGTGCTGATGGCAGCCACATGACTGACCTGGCTCCCCAACATGCAGTGTTGTGGCATGCTCTGACAGCCCAGAAGGTACGAAGGTCGGCCAGAGCTGGGTCACCTTAGCTTCTGTTACCTGACTGCGAACTTAGATCACACATGGTGAACCACTGGTTTTAAGTGTATTACTGAGTGGATGGAAATGAAATGACCAGGATTACCTCATTTACAGCGAGAGAGGAGGGAAGTGCCCAGTGCAAAATACCTCTCTGCCAGTGGACACAGGGAAAGTGGCATAATGTGGCTGACTCTGCAACCTCGCTGAGGGGGCACAAGTGTCATGATGCCTACCCCCGGGCATCAGGACCAAGGCCCTCAGCTCCGGGAGCAGGCATCCAGACATTTGTTTAAACCTCAGCAGCCCCGGCTAGGGGCTGTCTGGGTTCGGTCCTGGCACCTTAGGCGCCAGGCTCATCATAGAAATCAGTCCTGGCGCCATAGGCGTCAGGCTCATAGACCTTACTTACCTGATGCAGACCATGCTGCAAAAGAGTCCAAGCCTACATGAGGCCTGATTGGGACTATTTTGTTGCAGGGACTATATTTTACTCAGGCGTGGCTCTAGGGAACTTCTTACCTGGAACTACTTTGGAGGCTATTTAAACCACACCCGAACAGCAGCACATGCTTCGCGTTATTCTGCATCCAGCAGCGTGACGCTCACCGTGCCTGCAGCCAGCATCCAGTCTTCTGCCACGCCCGCGTGCCTGCAGCCAGCATCCAGTCTTCTGCCGAATCCGGAGCTCCTAGAATAAAAAAGAAGAAAAAAACAAGGTTAGAAAACAAACTTATTTCAAATTCCTCACCTAATTCCAGAACCATTTCATCTCTGGACCTGGAAAGTACATCAGTCCTGCATGCGTCGCTTTGCCAGCTCCAGCACGGCACCATACTCACCAGTTCTCACAGCATCTTTCGATCTGGCACTGTCTCCACCATTTCTTCGCCGTAATCCGGCACCTAGGGGACACAAGAAAAAACAAGGTGAGCCAAGGGAATCAACAAATACAACCTCTTCCCATCATAGATTTACCACCGGCGGTATTATTCCATAACTCTCCACATTTTCATATGCCGCATCTGTAAAGAGGGAGAAAAACAACACGTTAACGCATGCAATACTTACCGAACAGTGTTGGGTAACACAGACTCTTTCCTGAACACCAGCAGCAGCTACGAGACCTTCTTCTCACGAACTCAGTTGCAACTTAAGGAAGGAAGAAGACAAGAGTGAACATCGGGCACATTGAACTCTTTGAACTTGATACTTACCAATCCCGCCAGGGACTTCAGAGTCAATACTTACCGGAACCCTCCCAACGCCTTCAAACCAGTGAAGTAACTGGTATCTACGCGCCCCTGCAAGACACGCAGGATGGAGAGCTCATCTTTTACGAACATAAGGTGAGGTTACTAAGGGGATATCGGAAGTGATTAGTGGGGGAGAGCGAGAACAGTTGGGAGGCCATCACTAAAACCCGCAGGTGGTTAATCCCTGTCTCCACTTGCAGGAAAATACTTCTTCGGGTCCAGCAGACAAGACTAGGCGGGCCAGTCCAGACAGTCATCTCTGCACTATGCATCACGTTGAAGGAGACCGCAGCTGTCCGGGTCCGATCGACACCCCTGTGGGGTCCAGGTCAGCATAACAGAATGCAAAGCCTCTCTACAAATACCCACCCGGGTGTTATGGAAACCTCGGAAACCGACCAACTGGCCCAATTATTGGGGGAACGTAGGGCGGAAGTACATGCCGCTCGCCAAGAGACTAATGCCCTCAGGAGAGAACTGATTGTCTCAAAGGAGTGCACGGATGATCTGACTAGGCAACTACTGCAAAACCAAGCTGGACAAACGCCCCTACCTGGATATGGGGGAAACCCAACCCCCGTTTCATCAAGCAATCCAGTGCAAGTGGTTTTACCAGGAAATGTTCTGTTAGCTCCACCCGAATGCTTTGCTGGGGACCCCAAAAGGTTCGCCGGGTTTATGACCCAATGCCGCTTGCACTTTTTATGCAGACCGGGAGCATTTCCAAATGACCAAGCCAAAGTAGCCTTTGTATTGTCATATCTTAGTGGCAGCGCAGCGGATTGGTCCATTCCATTAGTCAACCAGGATGATCCTCTTCTCCGGGATTTTCAGGGTTTTCAAAGGAGCATGGAAAAACTATTCGCCAGACACTCACAGGGTCAAGACCTGGACCCCAAACTTTTATCCTTACGACAAGGTAACCAGGATCTGCTAACCTATATTGCAACCTTCAATAGGTTGGTGGTGGAAACCGGGTGGCCGGAGGAAAAACAAATTACATTGTTTCATCGTGGAATTCGGGGAGAACTCAAAGATGTCTTGGCTCAAGTTGTGAACCCACCTCAGGATTGCACAGAATTTATAGACTTAGTGGTCCAGCTAGACCACCGACTTCAGAACCGAAAGACTGATCGAGCTAAATTCGAGAACCAGGTATTGGTTAAACCCAACGTTGCCCCCAAAGGAACAGATGCATCTGAACCTATGCAGATCGGGGGGGTTAAAGCACCCTTAACTCAAAAAGAAAGAGAAAGAAGACGACAGATGCAGTTGTGTCTGTACTGTGGAACCTCAGGACATTTTCTACGGTATTGCCCTACAAAACCACCCAAGAAGGTGGTAGGAGTTGCTGATAAAAGCCACATAGAGCCTGATTCGGGAAACGACCACGCCCGACAAGCGTAGAGGTCCGCTTGCCGAGCTTAAAGAAGGTCACTCAGACCTCGCATCTGATCATCCCAATGGTCCTACTTGATCCCAGGCAGCCATCACGTATGCACACAGTAAGGGCATACATAGATAGCGGGGCCGTAGGAAACTATATGGACCACGAATTGGTGTCAAGGATGAATCTACCTCTTTGCAAAAAGACCACTTCGTATGTCATCACCACAGTTGATGGAACTGAGATTGCCTCGGGGCCTGTAACTCATTCCACTACAGAGATGACACTGTTGAGTCAAGATGGGCATCGAGAGGCTATTGTGTTTTATCTAATCAAAGCCCCACAGTTCCAGATAATACTGGGGATGCCATGGTTGGAAACACATAATCCTTGTATAGATTGGCGAGAGAAGAGAATAACCTTCCCGGATTGTGAACACACCTGTTACCCGGAGAAAACTTTGAACAAAGGCCTGGCTACAGTGTTTAACCCAATCATGCAGTTACCTCAGGAATACCAAGAATTTCAGGATGTTTTTCAAAAAGAACAGGGCAATACATTACCTCCTCACAGATCATACGACTTCAAATCGACCTCCTACCCGGTGCACAACCCCCATGCAGTAGAATCTACGCCCTCACAGAACCTGAAAATCGTCACCTACGGCAATACTTGGACCAATACCTTGCTAATGGCTTTATTCGTCCTTCCAAGTCTCCTGCATCCTCAGCTTTATTCTTCGTGCCAAAAAAGGAAGGTGACCATAGAACGTGCATAGATTACCGTGCATTAAATCAGATTACGGTAAAAAAACGATACCCATTGCCTCTGATCCCCGAATTACTAGACCAAGTAAAGGATGCTTGTATCTACACTAAGTTAGATCTCCGAGGGGCATATCATCTGGTACGTGTCAAGAAAGGCGAATGGAAGACTGCCTTTCGCACCAAGTACGGATTATTCGAATATCAGGTGATGCCCTTCGGGTTGTGCAATGCACCAGCAGCCTTCCAGTATTTTATGATCGATGTCCTTCGTGAACTCATTGACGTCTGTGTCGTCGTATACATAGATGATATTCTAGTGTACTCCTCCTCAGAATCAGACCATGTTAAGCAAGTGCGTGCAGTCCTTGAGAAACTACGCCAGCAGAAGTTATATGCAAAATTGGAAAAATGTGTTTTTCATGCTACGGAAGTTGAATTTCTTGGATTTATCCTGACTCCAAAAGGAGTCCGAATGGACTCCCGAAAGGTGGACGCAATTCTCAAGTGGCCATCACCCAGTTCAGTCAAAGGGGTACAAAGCATGCTTGGATTTGCTAATTTCTACCGCAGATTCATTCCGGACTTCTCCCATGTTGTACACCCCATCACAGCACTTTTGCTAAAAAACAAAAGCTTCTTGTGGACTGAATAGGCTGAAAAGGACTTCCAAGAGCTGAAAGCGAAATTCACATCAGCACCTGTCTTAAAGCCTCCACGCCCTGAGCTTCCATACATAGTAGAAACTGATGCATCCAGTTTAGCCATGGGAGCTGTCCTGTCCCAGAAGGATCCTGAAACCGGTCAACTTCACCCAGTTGCGTTTTGGTCCAGAAAGTTCTCAGCACCTGAGTTAAGCTATGCGGTTACCGATAAAGAGCTATTAGCCATCAAATCAGCCTTTAAGGCTTGGCGGCCCTATCTTCTTGGTGCCAGGCATACTATTACCGTAATCACTGATCACCGGAACCTGCAGTATTTAAAAACAGCCAAAGCCCAATCATCACAACAACTTCGATGGGCATTGTTCTTTGCCGAATTCGATTTCGTGATCACTTATCGACCAGGCTGCAAAAATGGCAAAGCAGATGCCTTATCCCGAATAGGGAAGGGAGAAGCATATGCAAACCCGGAACAGGTGCCAATAATTCCCAAGCAAAGAATTCTTGGCATAACTACTCTACAGACACTAGAAGATATTCATTCAAAAATCCAACAACTCTTCCATCCAGCAACCCTGCAGGACTGGGTAAAGAAAGGCCCGGACTACTCAGTCGTCAATGACCTACCTTACTATGAAGGACGACTATTTCTACCACACAAGGAAATACAAGAACTAGTCATCTCCAATTACCATGACACCCCGATGTAAGGGCACCCAGGCATCGCAAAAACTGAAGCGAAAATTAAGGGACAGTTCTGGTGGCCCACTTGGTGAAAAGATGTAAAGTCACTTGTGATGTCTTGTGGCATTTGCGCCCAAAACAAAAGCCAGAAGAAAAAACCTGCTGGCCTTTTACAACCTTTGGATATTCCACCTACACCATGGCACACCTTGTCCTTAGACTTTATTACAGATCTACCTCCATGTAATGGATTTAACACCATCCTAGTTATTGTGGATCTTTTTTCCAAGATGGCCCACTTTATTCCTTTAAAGGGGTTACCTTGTGCTTCGATTCTGGCCAAGGAGTTCCTCGAAAACATTGTTCAATTACACGGATTCCCTTCCGTATTGGTTTCTGACCGAGGTAGTCAATTTATCTCGCATTTTTGGAAGAAATGTTGTCAACTGGCACAAATCGACGTGAGGCTATCAACAAGACACCATCCCCAGACTGATGGTCAGACGGGAAGGACCAACCAGACCCTTGAACAGTACCTACGCTGCATGCTACACCAGACCGAAAGCAATTGGAAAGATATTTTATGGATTTCCGAGTACGCATACAATAACTCTGTACATTCAGGAACCGGACAAAGCCCTTTTTATACCATATATGGACATCACCCCTGAACCTCAGAACTCGATTCGCCTCAGCACTTAGAAATGCCCGCAGTTAGTCATTTGCACTCTACTATTACACAAGCCTTTAAGGAAGCCACAGAACATTTGAAACAAGCAAAAGAGAAATACAAGAAAAATGCTGATCAACATAGAAGTGAAACTCCACAATACCAGATTGGGGATCAAGTTTGGCTGGCTACAAAACATATACCTCTGAAGGGAACTCGGACTTTTAATCCTAGATATTTGGGACCTTACACCATTAAGGCCATTATAAACCCGGTGGCCGTCAAATTGGAACTACCCTCTAATATGCGAATTCATCCTGTCTTTCATGTTTCACTTCTAAAACCAGTTCAACCAGGGACAAGATTAACCAAACCACCTGACCCCATCTTGATAGATGGAGAACCTGAATTCGAGGTAAAAAATATCCTGGACTCCAAGATGATTAAATCAAAACTTTTTTATTTGATCGATTGGAAGGGCTACGGACCACAAGAAAGATCATGGGAGCCTAGCAATCACGTTCATGCACCTCGGTTGGTGAAAAACTTCCATCGGAACTACCCAGACAAACCGGGGCCAGGGGGAAGAACAACTTTAGGAGGGGCCTTGGGGGGGAGTGCTGTTATGATGCCTACCCCCGGGCATCAGGACCAAGGCCCTCAGCTCTGGGAGCAGGCATCCAGACATTTGTTTAAACCTCAGCAGCCCCGGCTAGGGGCTGTCTGGGTTCAGTCCTGGCGCCTTAGGCGCCAGGTCATCATAGAAATCAGTCCTGGCGCCATAGGCGCCAGGCTCATAGACTTTACTTACCTGATGCAGACCATGCTGCAAAAGAGTCCAAGCCTACATGAGGCCTGGATTGGACTATTTTGTTACAGGGACTATTTTTTACTCGGGCGTGGCTCTAGGGAACTTCTTCCCTGGAACTCCTTTGGAGGCTATTTAAACCACACCCGAACAGCAGCACATGCTTCGCGTTATTCTGCATCCAGCAGCGTGACGCTCACCGTGCCTGCAGCCAGCATCCAGTCTTCTGCCACGCCCGCATGCCTGCAGCCAGCATCCAGTCTTCTGCCATGCCCGCCTCGAATCTGGAGCTCCTAGAATCAAGAAGAAAAGGACAAGGTTAGAAAACAAACTTATTTCAAATTCCTCACCTAATTCCGGAACCATTTCATCTCCGGACCTGGAAAGTACATCAGTCCTGCACGCGTCACTTCGCCAGCTCCAGCACGGCGCCATACTCACCAGTTCTCACAGCATCTTTCGATCTGGCACTGTCTCCATCATTTCTTCGCCGTAATTCCGGCACCTAGGGGACACAAGAAAAAACAAGGTGAGCCAAGGGAATCAACATATACAACCTCTTACCACCATAGATTTACCACCGGCAGTATTATTCCATAACTCTCCACATTTTCATATGCCGCATCTCTAAAGAGGGAGAAAAACAACACGTTAACGCATGCAATAGTTACCGAACAGCGTTGGGTAACACAGACTCTTAACTGAACGCCAGCAGCAGCTACGAGACCTTCTTCTCACAAACTCAATTGCAACTTAAGGAAGGAAGAGGACAAGAGTGAACATCGGGCACATTGAACTCTTTGAACTTGATACTTACCAATCCCGCCAGGGACTTCAGAGTCAATACTTACCGGAACTCTCCCAACGCCTTCAAACCAGTGAAGTAACTGGTATCTACGCGCCCCTGCAAGACACGCAGGATGGAGAGCTCATCTTTTACGAACATAAGGTGAGGTTACTAAGGGAATATCGGAGGTGATTAGTGGGGGAGAGCGAGAACAGTTGGGAGGCCATCACTAAAACCCACAGGTGGTTAATCCCTGTCTCCACTTGCAGGAAAATACTTCTTCTGGTCCAGCAGACAAGACTAGGTGGGCCAGTCCAGACAGTCATCTCTGCACTACGCATCACGTTGAAGGAGACCGCAGCTGTCCGGGTCCGATCGACACCCCTGTGGGGTCCAGGTGAGCGTAACAACAAGTCTTTCTGATCAAGGCTCAACTCACAGACTGTGTTATGCTGGTAGCAGCCCCAAGCACAATGTTGTCGGCTTATGCCCAGGACCCTGGATGGTGGACTAATGGCAGTCACAACCCCATGGCCGCACGTCCATCTGTTCCTTTGGCCAGGCTGTGAGGGGTCAGTAATGTGAGGCAGATGCCTGCTTGTAGATTTGTCCAAATATGTCATTTTATTAAAGTAAATCATTGAAAATAAGGCCTTACTTGCCATACTCTACGGAAGAAGTCCCTGCCTAGTCTAGAAGCTAAGCTCACAATCTCTAGCATAGGTAAACTGGCCCTCACACTTAGCACTAAACATACAAGAAATTATATTGCAACACAATAAAAACAGCATTAACTCAATATCTAAATGACCTTTCATTATCCTATGTAAGATCCTTTCCCAAGGATTCCCAGTTGACTCAAAGTGTTCTTCTTAAGAAAAGAAACCTCTTGAACCAGTTCTTAAAAATGTCAAGTTAAAGAAACAGAACATCAAACAGAATTCAACTGGTAGCAACTCTTTTGTCCTTGGGTGAAAAGATCCCATTCCAGCTTCTAGCAAAGAAATAGCACCAATGTTAATCCTGGTTATGATACATTGTCTCACCTTCCAACCAGCTTACAACAGTTCAAATGAAGGACAACAGGTCAAAAGAAGGTGTCATGTTTCCCCACAGTCAATAGTACACTATTCTTTAAGACTTCTTCAGTACAGCTTTGGTAACATCTGTATATTGGTATATTTGTCATGTTGCTTTCTCTGGGCTGCTGCTTCCCTTTCAACAACCACACTTCTATTATTGGTACAATGAGAACAGTCACCTTTGTCCCACATTATGGTTCTGCTTCATACCACTTCAATGTGACATCTACTGACAAGGTTTTATACCATCACAGTGTTACTGCTACCGCTCAATACTTGAATTACTGGACACATTTTAACAGGATATATTGCAACCTCTTCAGGTAGGCAAGGCACTCTTCCTTTTGATGACTTTTGCAAAAGGGGGAGCCTATATGCCTCTACTGTCTTCTGCCACTTTACTTCAGAATATTCTTCAAAAGCAATTAGTCCCCTTTCCCAGCTTTGTTCACACCTTTTTGCCAGTCATCAGTGCAAACAATTACTCAGAAGCCATGAGCCACTGTTACAGCTTCAGTTAATAATGCAACATTTGTATCTTAGGCCACTGGATGGTTAACAACTTTGCCGTGGAGTTAGAGTGATCTTTAACTCTTGGCAGTGCGACTTTCACTATACAAAAGGGGTGCCTCTTGACTTAGGCAATGCTTGTTCTTCTCTTGATTGGTTTAAACTCTTTACTTCTTTAGAAATGGTAAGAATGTCACTTCTGGCTGTAGTGTAAGAATCAGTCCCTCAAGTGAAAACACTTTTGGGCATGCTCGACCCTTCTTTATAATACATTTTCAAGTTTAAAGTTGAAGAAAGGATTGTATTTCCATCTAATGGTGAAAGATAAATTCTGACTTCCTTTAGGAAACACAATTGGGTGCACGCGACCTTCCCTTGATGTATTTCTCACTCTTTGTTAATTTTAACTAGTATATTGTCTGTATCAAGTAATCTGCAATGGTTTACCAAGCGTTCCTCCTTCTTAATTGGGGACACGTGACCACTCCGTTATTCAGCAACAGTCTAAAGAGTGCAATCATGAAGTTTAAATGACTTTCGCTTACTCGTGAGTATCAGGTATTTTATAATAGATGAAAGTGCTACATTTCCATTATGACATAAGACTTCAGATAAACTAACAGCTTTCCCTCACGTTACACCCTATGTGAGTCACTTAGGAGCTGGCTACAGTTATCAGCAAGGTTTGTGCAGTGTGTTTCAACACTGCGCTTCACTCACCGGCTTCAGGGACACAGCTCTTGTGGGTTGCTCTGCTCTCCCAGCTTCGGCAACCTACTACTACTGGCTTGCTGGGGGCACATCCCTTCTCCAGCATGGGTGTCTCCGGGCCCCACACTTCAATTGGGAGTTCCTTTTTCTCCCAAGACCCTCAGCTTGCCTTCTGTTTCTGGACTTGGTCTCCTGCATGCTCACAGCTCTGCAATCTGAGAAGTAATGCTCACATTGGGAAAACCGCCTCCAGCACGTCTTCATCTGCGCACCATCTGCCATTCAGGTTTTGGGAGAACGGGACTCTATCAGAACTTGCAGGTGAAATCTGCTGTCTCCACATTCCAGCATCCGTTCTCTGCTTCCACTTCCTCTTGATTTTCTGGCCTTGTGCTTTTCCTCTGCCCCTACTACTACTAATACTACTACCAGCCTTCCAGCTCCCATTCCAGCTTCATCTGCTCCTGTTTTCCTGTGGGGGCCTTTTATGCCTCACAGGTTGTGTAATAAGCTTCAGATGTGGGCTATTAGCCTGAATTGTCTGACAATAGCAATAGCTGCTAGGCTTAATTGCCTGACTACTACATCTGCATGCTTCTTCAGTACTCTTCCTCATCTCAGTCCCTCTAGAATTCTGGGACTTGTAGTTTGTTCTAACAAAATTAGGGTTGACTTCTTCTAAATTATTTATAACTGCAGATTTGGTTCTCTTAACA
Source organism: Ambystoma mexicanum (assembly GCF_040938575.1). Lineage (NCBI taxonomy): Eukaryota > Metazoa > Chordata > Amphibia > Caudata > Ambystomatidae > Ambystoma > Ambystoma mexicanum. Next base: position 799,080,236 of record NC_090937.1, on the reverse strand, counting down.
CTTTTAGCAGAGAGGCTGTGAGATTTAGCTCTTACAGAGGAAGATGTTTTAGAAAAGACAACATTTCCACAATCCTTTGTATTGTACCTTTGGGGATTGAGGAGGGTATTTAGTTCTATAGACCAAAAAGGGTTTTTCTTTTGGTATAGTTTGCTCAGGTGTTACAACCTTAGATCTAATATGAGGTTGAGAGACATTAAAATTACAATAGGCCATAACCTCTTTTGGTACATTTGTAAGAATCTTCCTGTCAGAGGAAGAATATAGTGTGTCATCCCAGAGAATCTCTTCACTACCCTTGGCCCTGTCTCCACCCAGGTAATCCTCCCGCAGTACACCACCCCCAGAGTTGGGATCAGAATGTGTCTGCCTTCCTTTGGCCACCTGGGAGGAGACATTAGGCAGGGTTTCAGTGAGGGATCCGTAGGATTCTTCAAAAGGCCCAATCATACATCTGTCTGGGCCGGATCCACCAAATGGCCTGAGTTGCAGGTAGCCAGGCTGTCTTCTCACATTTTTCTGCAGTGAGGCTCCATGGACCCCACTTCATGCAGGCTTAATAGACTGTTGTAAGTGTCTCCCTGTGGGACGCACTTGTGACATGGGCCCTCTGTGCTAGGACCAGGGCACCAGAGCAGCTGCGTAAGCTCGGGTCTGGCTGCAGTGTGAGAGACTAAGCAAGCCCAGCAGTTGAAGGCCCAGGTGGGACACATGCTCCGGTAGGAGTCCCAGGGATGAGCTACTGGGGCTTTGCAAGGCAGTCAGGATCCCCAGGCCTCTCTGGAGGGCACTGCTATAGGGAGTCAAAGGCCGAGCTAGACCACAGTGGTCAAATTTCCCTGTTCCATGCGTGACTCTTTGTGTCAGGCATGCTTACATTCTTTCCCACACTGCATGTCTATGCAAGTGGACGAGGTGATATTGCGAGCCATGCTAAGGTGCTACTGAAACATGTGTCCATGTGTACTTCCCATGGCCTTGCCTGCAGGATACACCGGGTCACTGCAGTATTGGTATTGTGATGTGGAATGATTTCTTGCCATGTGTATGTGGCCACACGTCAATGTGCTGGGTTCACATGTGCATGTCTCGTTATTGTGACTCATGAATTCCCCTACACTTGTGTGCCTGTATTCATTCTGATTGCATGGGATGGGTGTGTGCGTTCTTGGCAGCTACTGTGTAGAGGAGGTCCTAGAACACCTCCTTCAAACTGAATACAGGTAACATGCCAGGCTGATCAATGGTTTCAGTATTGCAAAAATCGGAATTATAGTGCTTTTTTTTGTATATCAGGTGACATATTTTTTGGGGTCAGAATGACCCAGGAAGTAAAGGGTGTCTCAGGTATTACACACACATCATGAATATGTAAAAATGTAGTCTGAAAACTGGCATCTAAGAATTTATAATGATGTCTGGCTGGATCTCAAATTATCAGATTATGTGTCAGTCAAACCATGCTTGCCGAAATGAAGTCATATGGATTTTGTGATATTGTGATTAATAGGCAAGTAAACCAATCAAACACGAGGAGGGCTTACATTAAAGCATTTTGTCACAGAGAAAACGTGTATAAAAGGAAAGATTATTGTAGGAGCAGCTGCTGTCTTTTGAATCTGTATTAAAGATGACTTTGAACCAAGTTCCAGGGTGTCAGTTTCCAGCTCTTTCTTTGTCTTGTCTCCAGTGCCTAAGTTTGCAGATGTCAAATGCTGATGGAGGATAGAGGGTTCTCCTGTTCAGCTGGTTGACTCATGCTAACATCATGCTAATGTTACTATTGTGTAAATCACATATACATTGTTGCTGTTGACTTATTTATTTATTTTTACATTTGTAAAGCTCACAAAACCAAGCAGGCATCAAGGCGCTGAAACTTGAGTATGGGGTGGGGGAGAGGGGAAGAGGGATACAGTGAATTGGGAGGAGGGAGTGGTAGCGTTACATAGACAAAGCTAATGAAACAGTACCCAATGGTAGAGGTAAGGGTAAATGTTGTATTGACAAAGTTAATGAGAAAGTATTTTCATGCACTTGTGTGACTGTATTCATTCTGATTGCAAGGCATGTGCATGTGTGTGCTTGGCAGTTGCTTGTTTACTCATGCTGACTTCAAGCTACAGTTACTCCGGTGTTTACCACACATACATTTTGACTGATGATTGATGTCTATGTTCCTTGTTCCATTTTCCAAAGTTACAGCATCTGGCAAAGATGGTGCACATAGTTCTGTGGAACAGAAACCCAGGGACAAGGATTCCAGATCCTGGAGCAGATCCCAGCCATGCCCAGGAATGACCACCTCTTCAGAGGGTGATTTGGCTGGGGGAACCCTGCATACATCGGGCAAGGCTGCTGAGGGTGAGTCCCAGGATAAGATCATTGTGGAGGACACCTCGGTAGTGGTGGGACAGGGTGGTGGTGAAATATGAACACAGGGGCCCCAAAGCATGGAGACTTCTCTGGGAACATCAGGGTTGATGGAGAAGGAGGAGGAGGATGCAACACAGTGGCAGGTGGGGGTCCGAAGAGGGTGTGCAGACTGCACATCTGGTTCTGAGTTCGGAGGATATGCAGTCCAATGCGGGGGGGTCAGCAAAACCTCCTTTCTCAGGGCCATCTGCTGCAGTGCTAACCATGTTCAGCGATGCCTCCACCAATACCGAGGCAGCATTTCCTGCTGATTTGGTCATCTGCGATTAGGTGCTCCCCCTGCTGAAGGATGCCTTGAGGTAGAAGGCATTGAGGCATGATCCTGTGCAAGCATCTCGTAAGATGCTTGTCCAGCATCAAGAGCCGATGGGCCACCTCTTGGAACAATTGGCAAAAGCAATTCCTTCTAAGGTCTCTCTGGGCTGGCCACTGGAATGGCCCCTCCTCCTCCTCATCTGTTCCCTAGTTGTCCTCCACTGAGGCCTCCATGCCATCTACCACCATGGCCTCCTGTGCAAGAGTCCAACCATTGCCCAGTCTGAAAGTGCCAGTGTCCCTGGTGTAGGTGGAAGTCCATTCAATGGCACAGGGGGTGGTCGCTGAGCCTGCCCAGGAGCCCACAGGTCAACAGGCAGTGGAGGTACTGCAGGCACTGTACTCCTCTGACAATGGCTGTCATCCGGTTGGAGGCAGTACCTGTGCAGAACACGCAATACTATGCAGCAGCAGATCATGAATGTAAGGACATAATTCCTGCAGGGCATTGACAGTAGGAGGAGGCAATCAGGTACTGACATGGCACAAGTGAGGTAGGAGACCCGACAGTGCCTGTGGGCCCTGTTGTCGGCCCAGGTTGATATTGTGAGGCAACAGCAAGTTGTGAAGCAGCAGGCATGTAAAGTGGCAATTGCGAGGCCCAGGGCAATGTGGATGAGAGGTTGGTGTTGGGGTAAGCTGCCATCCTGGTAGAATCTTGCAGGGCAGTGGAGGAGATTGAGTCTCAGAATAGGGAGGCCCTGCAAGCCTTCCATGCAGCAATGGAGGCTCGTCTGCAGGCAGCGAGGTAGAGGGGGAATCTAGGCCACGTCTGGTTGTAAATAGTTCTTTAGTTGTATTTTTCATTTTGTACTTATATTTCTATCCATTACTATTTTCCCCTTCCTCTTTTGTGTGCATAGTTTGTTTTTAATACAAGTTAATATCATGGTTCTGTGACACTGCTTGCTGTTTGTCCATGTGCACATTTTGTTGGGGCATGCTCTCCACGTGAGTATATCATATGGTTGTCATGTAGGTTAGGGCCTCACTCTCTGTGTCATGTTGGTCCTTGATGTCTGCTGGTGGTCCTGTGCGCATGCTGTGTCTGTGTGTGACGGATGTTGTACCCGTGTTTAATGAAGATGGGAGGACTATTGTAGATGTGGGGAGGCGACATGCTTTGGGATTCACATGTTTGACAGCTTTTTCATGCCCATCTGTTGCTTGCCTCCTTCCATGCTTTGAAGTACAGGCATGTTGGTCAATTGTAAACAGGGTGTGGATGGGTGCGTGAAACATGTATGCTGTGGTTGACTTTGTGCTCCATTGGTGAATATGTTCATGGGAGTTTAGTGATGTTGTGTGTTTTTATTGTTTGTCAGGGTGGCATTCGTTTCATTGAATTGGGAATGTGGACATGTGTTTCACATGGTGTTTAGGGTCTCTCATTGGGGATAGATATTCACTTCTTCATGTGATTTACCGGTTTAGATGTTTGTTCTATCTGGTGACATCTCATTCCCCTCTGCCTATTTGCTGCATAATGGACAGTTCATTGTACTTTGAGTTCCTTTCTGTCCCACTGATGTTGAATTGTTTCTTTGCACTTGCATGTCAATGTGCATGTATCGACACTTCATTCACAGGTATGGCTATTTTGCATTGTGGGTTTTGAGGAGGGATGTGGCCTCACTGTGGAGCAGAGGGCTACACTCATCACTTGTGCACTATCTCACATGCACATTGACTGGACAAAGTGTAGCTGGTGCACCAGTTTGGTGTCCTGTTGATGTGCAGCTGAGTGTGGTCCAACAGGGAGCCATGGAAGAGAATACAGTCCTGGATTCAACAGCAGTACTGCCAGATGTTCATGTTGGAGGAGGATATCTGGCAGGTGTGCTTCATGGTGGACACAAGTCAGAGGAGCTGAGTTAGGTTGGTACTCCACAATGGACTTGGACAAGGGTGGACTTGTGGGTGGGGCAGAGGTTAGTGTTAGTATTAGGAGGAGGGGAGACCTGCAGGTGGTGCCTTGGGTTGGGGGTTGGGGCAGAGGTCAATGGGGTATTGGGGGGGCTATTTTGCAGGTGGTGCCTTCAATTGGAGGTTGGTCTAGGGGGCAGTGGGGGTACTGGGAGGAGGGTGGACTTGCAGGTGGTGCCTTGGGTTAGGGGTTTGGGGCAGAAGTCAGTTTGGTACTGGGAGCATGGCGGACTTGCAAGTTTTACCTTGGGTTGTGGCAGAGGTCAGTGGGGGTACTGAGAGGAGGGTGAACTTGCAGGTGGTGCCTTGCGTTGGAGCAGAGCTAAGTGTGGCTACTGGAAGAAGGGCAGACTTGCAGCTGGTGTCTTGGGTTGGGGGTTGGGGCAGACGTCAGTGGGGGCACTGGGACTAGAACAGACTTGTGTTCAGTGGTTTGGGTTGGGGGTCGGGACAGAGGCCAGTGGGTGTGCTAGGAGGAGGCGGGCCTTGTGAGTGGTTCCTTGGGTTTTGGCAGAGGTCAGTTGGGGTACTGAGAGGAGGGCAGACTTGCTGGTGGTGCCTTGGGTTGAAGGGGTTGGAGCAGAGGTTAGTGGGGGTACTGGGTGGAGAGTTTACGTGCAGGTGGTGCCTTGGGTTGGGCGGTTTGGTTAGAGGTCAGTGGGGGTACTGCTCAGGGGGTAGAATTGCATATGGTGGCTTGGGTTGGGGCAGAGGTCAGTGGCAGCTCTGGGATGAGTGTGAACTTGCGGTTGAAGCCTTGGGTTTGGGCAGAGGTCAGTGTGGGTACTTGGAGGAGGGCAGACTTGCAGCTGGTGCCTTGTGTTGGGAGTTGGGGCAAGGGTCAGGTGCCATACTGGGAGGAGGGCAGACTTGAGGGTGCTGCCTTCGGTTGGGGCAGAGGTCAGTTGGGGTACTGGTTGACGGCGGACTGGCGGGTGGAGCATTGGGTTGGGGGTTGGGACAGAGGTCAGTGGGGGTACCTGGAGGAGGGCAGACTTGCAGGTGGTGCCTTGGGTTGAGTGGTTGCGGCAGTAGTCACTGGTGGTACTGGGAGGAGACCAGACTCACGGCTGGTGCCTTGGGTTGGGGGGTTGGGGTAGAGGTCAATGGGGGTACAGGGTGTAGAGCGGTCTTGTGGTTAGTGGTTTGGGTTGGGGGCTGGGGCAGAGATCAGTGGGGGTACTGGGAGTAGGGTGGACTTGTGGGTGGTGTCGTGGGTTGGGGTTTTGTGCAGAGGTCAGTGTGGGTCCAGTGAAGAGGGCAGACTTGCAGGTGGTGCCTTGGGTTGGGGCAGAGGTCCGTGGGGGTACTAGGAGTAGGGTGGACATGTGGGTATGCCTTGGGTTGGGGTTTTCGGCAGAGGTCAGTGTGGGTACAGTGAAGAGGGCAGACTTGCAGGTGGAGCCTTGGGTTGGGGCAGAGGTCAGGGTGGTACTGGGACTAGAGAGGACTTGTGGGGGGTTCCTTGGGTTGAGGCAGAGTTCAGTGGTGGTACTGGGAGTAGGGCAGGTTTACTGGTGGTGCCTTAGGCTGGGGAGGTTTGGGCAGAGGTCAATGTGGGTACAGGGAAGAGGACAGACTTGCAGATGGTGGCTTGGGTTGGGGCAGAGGTCAATGGGGTTACTAGGAGTAGGGTGGACTTGTGGGTGGTGCCTTGGGTTGGGATTCTGCGCAGAGGTCAGTGTGGGTACAGTGAAGAGGGCAGACTTGCAGGTGGTGCCTTGGGTTGAGGCAGAGGTCAGTGGTTGTACAGGGAGGAGGGCGGACTTGCAGGTGGTGCCTTGGGTTGAGCGGTTTGGTTAGAGGTCAGTGGGGGTACTGCTCAGGGGGTAGAATTGCATATGGTGGCTTGGGTTGGGGCAGAGGTCAGTGGCAGCTCTGGGATGAGTGTGAACTTGCGGTTGACGCCTTGGGTTTGGGCAGAGGTCAGTGTGGGTACTTGGAGGAGGGCAGACTTGCAGCTGGTGCCTTGTGTTGGGGGTTGGGGCAAGGGTCAGGTGCCATACTGGGAGGAGGGCAGACTTGAGGGTGCTGCCTTCGGTTGGGGCAGAGGTCAGTTGGGGTACTGGTTGACGGCGGACTGGCGGGTGGAGCATTGGGTTGGGACAGAGGTCAGTGGGGGTGCCTGGAGGACGGCAGACTTGCAGGTGGTGCCTTGGGTTGAGGGGTTGCGGCAGTAGTCACTGGTGGTACTGGGAGGAGACCAGACTCATGGCTGGTGCCTTGGGTTGGGGGGTTGGGGTAGAGGTCAATGGGGGTACAGGGTGTAGAGCGGTCTTGTGGTTAGTGGTTTGGGTTGGGGGCTGGGGCAGAGATCAGTGGGGGTACTGGCAGTAGGGTGGACTTGTGGGTGGTGCCGTGGGTTGGGGTTTTGTGCAGAGGTCAGTGTGGGTCCAGTGAAGAGGGCAGACTTGCAGGTGGTGCCTTGGGTTGGGGCAGAGGTCAGTGGGGGTACTAGGAGTAGGGTGGACATGTGGGTGGTGCCTTGGGTTGGGGTTTTCGGCAGAGGTCAGTGTGGGTACAGTGAAGAGGGCAGACTTGCAGGTGGAGCCTTGGGTTGGGGCAGAGGTCAGGGTGGTACTGGGACTAGAGAGGACTTGTGGGGGGTTCCTTGGGTTGAGGCAGAGGTCAGTGGTGGTACTGGGAGGAGGGCAGGTTTACTGGTGGTGCCTTAGGCTGGGGGGGGTTGGGCAGAGGTCAATGTGGGTACAGGGAAGAGGACAGACTTGCAGATGGTGGCTTGGGTTGGGGCAGAGGTCAATGGGGTTACTAGGAATAGGGTGGACTTGTGGGTGGTGCCTTGGGTTGGGATTCTGGGCAGAGGTCAGTGTGGGTACAGTGAAGAGGGCAGACTTGCAGGTGGTGCCTTGGGTTGAGGCAGAGGTCAGTGGTTGTACAGGGAGGAGGGCGGACTTGCAGGTGGTGCCTTGGTAGGTGGGTTGGGGATGAGGTCAGTGGGTGTACTGGTGGTGCCTTAGGTTAGGGGTTTGGGACAGAGGACAGTGGGGTACTGGGAGGAGGGCGGACTTGCAGGTGGTGCCTTGGTTGGTGGGTTGGGGAGTAGGTCAGTGGGTGTTCTGTGTGGGGATGGGACTTGTAGATGTTACATTGGGTTCGGCAGTTGGGGAAGAGGTCAGTGGGTGTACTGGGAGGATGCAGGACGTGTCGGTGGTTCCTTGGGTTGGGGCAGAGGTCAGTAGGGGTACAGGGAGGAGGGCAGACTTGCTGGTGGTGCCTTGGGTTGGAGGGTTGGGGAAGAGGTCAGTGTGGGTACAGTGAAGAGGGCGAACTTGCAGGTGGAGCCTTAGGTTGGGGCAGAGGTCAGTGGGGGTACTACAAGTAGGGTGGACTTGTGGGTGGTGCCTTGGGTTGGAGTTTTGGGCAGAGGTCAGTGTGGGTACAGTTTAGAGGGCAGACTTGCAGGTGGTGCTATTATTTTCATCTGCGCTGTGTTCTTTCTTGTGCAAATTAGTTAGCGTTGAGTTAGCGCTTTTTTGGTAAATTATGGCTATAGGGTGATGTGTGACCAGTGCAAGGGGTCCAGGCCTAGGCCCCGTACACATACTCCTCCCCACACCTCCCCAACGGGGAGGGGAGTGAGGGGGCTCCCAGAGTACATATTTTCCATTTCCAGCACTGATTAGAAGCTGTAGCTTTATTTAGCTCCCCTACGCTGTCATAGTAGAGTACAATAAACGTGGCTATCAACTGCTGTCACAACAGCAAACAGCGAGTGCAGATGTTGCTGTGGATTATGGCTTTCAATTGAAGCTGTGAATTAGAGTCTATGTGGAGGGTAACCATATGTCTAGCCAGTCTCTATATGCAGCACTTCCATACGTATGGCTGTGTGAATCGGTCAGCGGATTGGATGTGGTGGCTCTGCTCCCACATCCTGTACAGGACAGTGCAGCATCTAAGAGATGATAAGATATTATTAATACGCTTGCATCATTTGATCTTGATTCCTTTGCAAGTGTCCATCACCTCAATAATTATGTTTCCACGATATATGTATGCCACAAGATTATGCCTTTGCTAAATCATCCCACTTAAATGCTTCTTGGTGCAAGCCTACACGGCCGTACTAATTTCTTCTTTCATTTCGCAGCTATTAATTGGCTGATAACAGCAACCAATTATTGCTCCCCATTGGAAGGTAAGTTGGTAATTTGCTAGTTAATTGGCCAGGAGTCACTGAGCTTTCACGAAACGCATTTCCTTTTTCTTGCTGTAAAGCTCTTTCTGACCGATAAGAAGAAGGAGAGAGAAGAACACGCGTGGGTATTTAAATACTATTTGCACGAGTACTTTATTATTAATTACTTTTGCAGTATGCCCATCTTGTTGAATTGTTTTCAAATTTCAATTCAAACGACTGATCATGAAAGAAGTGCGTTCCAAAAATAAATCAAAATAAATACACATGGATAATTTCGCTTTTCTATGCGCATGCTCTTCTCTGGTAATTTTAATATTCAGAGATAATTGTACAGCGAGCATGAATTGTATTGATCTCGAATGTATGTTAATTGTACGTTCAGTCAAAGAGAAAGTCAAAAAAAGGCTCTCGAATTCACAACCTAGGCGCTCTGTGAGACTTCCTTGCCAGGGATATACAGCAGTCAAAGGGCTCGCATTACTAGCCGAACAGGAAACATGACTCAATGACACCAACAGGACACCGAAAACGTGGCTTTCTGGAAGCCGCGCCTCTTAAATTGCCGGTAAGTTCTTGCGGTTCATGTTGCTGATTGCAGAATACTGGAAAAGAAAAAAAAAACATTGAACGTTTAGAATCTGATTTTTCTAGCCGTTCCTCACAGGTGTCGTAATGAAAACTGGTGGACAATACATGTTTTCAATTTGCAATACTTGTATGTATTGTACATACATATCAATACTGTAGGGCAAAATAACGATGACATTCCATGAATGTGTGTGGCCACTCTTTAAAGTAATTTCCCTCCCACAGTAAAAATAAAAAAAAAAGTCTTATTGCGTACTATTATTGAATTGAATTGATATTTTATTTATTGCCCACAGAGGACACCGATAGTCAGTGCAAGATCCAGCAGCACCTCACTTCCAATGAATATAGATAGTGACGGCTAGGCTTCGTTGACGTGCACTGCTAGTTCCTCTAATCATCCGATTCTTGAGTGATTCGAATTTACCAAACTGGAGACAAACGTTTTATGAAGTTTTACTTAGTTTAATTGGACCACATGGCCTACAAAGAGTAGGGCCAAATAGTGAGTGATGGGGACTCAGTCAGAGAGTTTGCTTTAGGGTTGGTTTAGCTTACACCGTGCTGTATGGCACATTATCTTATTTAAATGGGATGAACAACACAAGTGCCATACAATGATTATAGGGGGAGAGAATTGCAGAGGCCGAGCGCTCATTTTTTGGTGACCATGTAACGCGCTAGCTGCTGCGCGCAGGGGCAGACACACACACACACACACACACACACACACACACACACACACACACCTTTTGCTTGGACAGAATAAGAGGGCCTAAGTTAATGTAGGTGAGACACATGCCATGAGAGTCACGCAGGCATTATTTTTGTGTGAGGAAGTAGCAGATGTCCAGGTAGGCAGAGATGCCCATCACTACTCAGTGTTTGTCTTCAGAAGTGAGTGAATAAGACATGCCCCATCGGACAAGACGATCAGGAGTAGAACTAAATCCCCGAGGGTGACATGTGCAAGAGTCACCATAGACATTGATGTGGACCTGAATGAAGTGGATCCTAACATTTGCCCTGATGACACTGCAGCTCCTGTTTCTGCGCTTATTTGTCTTAAACAAGCGGATGTGAAAAATCTTGAACTTGCTGAAGTCCAACAAGTGTTAAAGTGGCTAATGGAATCCCTCCCGGGGGTTATACATAATCATTGAGCCTTTTCTTTTCTTACCTGGATTTGCAGAGGCTTTGCTTGCCCATGTATTGAGGGCAGAGGGCTCAGTTGATTCTCTCTGTAGACATAGCTCTATTTGTCTTCAAGAAACTTGGGCAATGGACCCTCTGCTATGGGATGGTTTTGCTGTATATCAATCTTTCACAAAACGGGGCGCTAGGGGCCGTCCTTTTGGCGGCCTGCTCATTGGGGTGGTAAACACCATGGTTTCCAGAAGGGTCCACTGCGAACTTGAGGATCACCTCGTGGAGGTTGAGTATAAAGAAGAAAACTGCTTTTTTAGGTTTCTCCTTGTTAACCTCTACAACCCACCCGGAGCTACTATCAGTGAATCTTTAAAAGAAGCACTACAGGCACTAATGTCATCTTGGACAATGAAACCTGGTAATATTGCAGTGGCGGTCATGGGGTACTTTAACTGCCACATGACTGGGGAGGGTCACATATTGCCTAACCCTAACCTTAACACAATTTGTTTAATGACCCATGAGAAAAGGGATGTTAAAGGGCTGGGCTGGCTACAATTGTTTTCCCTATGGGATCTTGAGATGATTAATGGCCGCACGCCCGGTTATATGCCGGGGAAACATACTTGGACAAACGGGTCAGCTGCCAGCACTTTGGACTACATATTTATGTGCCCTGAGATGCAGACAAAAGTTGCCGACATGAAAGTGATTAATAACAGCTGGAGTGATCATGCGATACTCCAATGCTTTCTCCGACTACCTAGCCATACCCCTTCCATCTTGAATATTGGCAGTGTTAATACCAATAGAGCATGATCAAGAATTGTATGGTCAGAAAAAAATATTAGACTAGCCACGGAAGCCATCAAAAACATTCCCTTTGTAAACTCCCTGAACTTCAACAGCATGTCTATCAATGCCATTGAAGAATGGATTCTGGCATTCTCTGGAAAACATGCTGTGACTAAAACAAATTACATGTTAAGAACAGAGGGTGTTAGTCAACCTTACAAAAAAGGAATCAGAGATGCTAAGAGAGGGCTTAGAGCGGAAATTCGTAATGCTAAGACCTTGAATTTACCTGTAGCCCTTTACTGCGAGAGGATCAGAAGAGCCAAATATAGTTATAAAATGAGTATTAAGCATATAAAAAAGGCTGAGAGAAATAGTGCCTACCAAAGACTGATACTGACTATTTGCTCTAGGAACTCTCGCAGCATTTGGTCCCTGCAGAATGAGACCAGAGATAACGGTAAAAGCCAACTAGCTAACCCTATCAGCGAGGAGACCCGGGTAAAGTTCTTAGAAGAACGTAATCACAGGAAGAGTGAGTCTCTTAATATACCCTTGCCTATGGCCCCCTCCTATTCGCCTTTTGAAGTTTCCTCTGTGGCCATTTGGAATAAAATTAAAACTCTTAAGTCATCTAGGGCCCCTGGCATGAATGGGCTGGCAAATGTAGTGATTATGAACTACCCTGAATTCTGGGCGGAGGTGTTTGCAGTTCTTTTTGAAAAGGTTTTAGCGGCGGGGAGAATCCCACACTCTTGGCGAACAGCAATCCTCATCCCTATTTTTAAAAAGGGCAACCGTGCTGACCCTAACAATTACAGGCTCTTATCAATGTTGGACATATCAGGTTAACTTTTTGCTTCACTGCTACTAAGCGAAATACAGAAATGGGCAGATGAGGCCAACATACTTAGTAAATTCCAGAGTGGATTTCGGCGGGACTACTCCTCCTCACATAACCTCATGACAATGTATATAATCCGCACACGGGCACTCTCTAAGGGGCAGCCTCCTTTGTATGCTCTACATATTGACTTTAAGGCCACCTTTGACTCCATTCCTAGAGACAGACTGTGGCTGAAACTTGAAGCATTGGGATGCCCAGAAGGTCTTTTGTATTACCTGAGACTCTTGCACCAAAACACTTCTGTCCGCCTTAGGTTAAACCAAGAAGGCAATATGACTAAAAAAGTGATCCAAAACAGGGGGGTAAAGCAGGGATGCGTTACTGCACCCCTGATTTACAACCTCTATGTATATGATATCCTGGCAGTATTAGCCGATACTGGCAATTGTCCACCTAAAATTGGCGAGGCGCCTTGTACTGTACTAGCATATGCTCATGACCTGGTAGTATTTGATAACACCATCAGTGGGCTACGGCACTCTGCTACCACCTTATGGGAGTATGCTAGCAGGAATGGTTTGACCATTAATTTAGATAAGAATAAGACTAAAGTGCTCAGATTCACCGGAAAAAGAGCTTCCAGAGTTAACATGATGGTGGGCAAAACAAATAGACCTTATGCGTCCTCCTATCGGTATCTTGGAGTTGAAATTGAGCCTAATGGTGATTACCATTTATGCAGACAAGGTCGCAAAATCAGGGCAGCGCAAGTCACTGCATTGATCGCTGCATTTACTAACAAGCAGGGTGGTTTTACACTCTGGGGATACTGCACTTATACATACAAGTGTTTATGCCCATGATCACCTATGGCCTTGAAGCCCTCCTCTCGTTTGACTTAGCCTGGCTCCAAGTGATGGAAGGGAAATTCTGTCGTCGAATATTGGGATTGCCCCCGGGAGTGCCGATGGCTTTGATAAGGCTGGAACTGGGTCTTCCATCACTAAAACCCACGGTACTCAAAAGGATTGTACCTTAAAATGATTAGTTGTTGTTCTAACCCTCTATTGTCTGTGGTACATCAAGAGGTGGTCAAAAAACATACCACTTCACCCCTATTTAAAGCAATGACTATATTTCTTGCAGACATAGGATGGATACATAGAGGGGTAGCTTACACTAAGGAAGTACATAAAGCACTTGGGAAAAGGGTGGACCTCTGGGACTGGCTCGAGAATTTTTCACACTTTAAAGAGCTACACTTCATCAAATACAGATTGTATTCGTATATGAAGCCCCAAGCCTATTTGAACCTCTGCCCTACTAAAAGACTCAGACGCTTTATCATACTATTTAGACTGGAACAATTACCTACTCTGAGGATCGTGGGAGCAAGGGAAAATATTCCAGTCCCTGAGAGAGCCTGTCGCCTTTGCAAGTCACTTGATGGTTTGGAAACAGCCAAACATCTCCTAACGGAATGCCGGTCACTAACTAGCACAATACTACTGCATCTTGGTGAATTTGCACATAACCCTCAATATATCTGCGAAATGCCTTTTTGGCTATATTGTACAAATACTTGCAATATGCATTTATTCATAGCCCTTTATAATGTATGGCTTAAAATTGAGCTTAACCTGGGCCCACTGATTTGAGCTACCTGTGACCCGCAAACCGAAGTAAATTTAGGGCAGTACGAACTTGTTGTTGACACAGCCCGGATTTAAGCTGTATATATGAGCCTGATGTGAGCTACTATTGTAAACACGCATATTGTTACACATAGTGCATAAATCTGCACAACATTTTTGGTCAAGTTAACAACAATAAGAATAATGATATTCTGTTTTCTTATGTTGGCATATGTTATATTTACTTGTTTTTATCTTTTACTTTTGTATATTTGCGTATAACTGTTGAATATTATTAATGTATTGTTTTAAGGATATTAATGAAAATTGTTCTATTATGTGTAAAGTTTGAATTGATTTTCAATCTGTATCACATTAAAGAATAAATAAATAAATAAATAAAGAAGAGCCACCATTGTGTGATTTATTTGTGAGGATATAGCAGATGATCAGATAGGGGGAGATACCAGTCAGTGTACACCTCCTGAAGTAAGTAATGTGACACTTGGGCGCAGTAGGAGGAAGAGTAGAGATATCACTAAGGGAAGCTTTTGCGGGACTTGTTCACACAGAAAAACAACTATCACATGTGGACACTTCCGCAATGTACCTACAAATGGAGTGCTGAGGGAAAGCAGGGACCAAGCGGTATACAACATCCATGCAGAGATGGGAAGAGGTTAAAGGATCGGAAGTGCTTCAGCTCACGCAAACCTGCTGCCCCCATGCAATTTCATAGGGCTCCAGACTTTCGATAATTGTCAAGCCTTGCCCTACACTCTGTGGGCAAGGCTACTACACTTAAGTTCCTTTGAGAGCAATACCTCACTTGCTCCTAGAGTATGCCAGGTTACTCTGAGGATCAGACTGCTAAGTTGCAATACAGACCCTTTATGAGGAGCTCAGTGTACAGCTTATATTTGCCTCTGTGCATCTCCAACACGCTAACGGTTTTCACACGCCCACATTCTTACTCACCTCCATTTCACTCACACCCCACTGATTCCAATCATGCCCCACTGTGTCCATTCACACAACGCTCACTCCAATCACGCACACCCTCCTTGTTACAGAATGTACACGAATAAATAGTATTCTACAAATCTACCTGGCACCCCCTCTCTCTTCCACCCTGGCTACTGTCATGCCCTGCCACTCTTGTCAGAGGTGGTTTGTTATATTCCGTCTCTCCCTCACCACAACACACTCTCCAGGTCCCACCATTTGCCGCAGATTCTGCTTAAGTGTATAACTGTGACTGGCTGTGGCTATGACATGGACATACCCTTTCCCTTTTTGATACTAACAAAATCACTCTAGACAAACTGATCTTTCCGGGCTATGCCTGTGCTATGCACTTGCACATGTAAGTGGTTTCAACCCAGCACTCCACCTAAGTCAATGCCTAGTATGGGATGCCCAATTGAAACGCTTATTTACATATTTTTATTTCAAAAGTTCTTTTATTTCTGGATGATGTACCCTTATATAACGCCCCTCTCTTTGAATACCCCCGGTCTCACTGAACCAAGAAATAGGTTTGTTTTGAAAAGTTAAGAGATTTATTTGAAGAATTGCACAATATATATATATATATATAGGAACAATATCTGAATATCACACTTATGAATATATCTACAATGATCAGCAATGGGTAGTATTACAATAATCAACAATCTCTTTAATCAATTAGGAGTAGGAATAGGAAGAACAATGTATCAGAGAATAAAACTTTGTGTGGGTTCAATGAAATGCAATGATATGAAATTAATGCAACACAGAAATGAAACTTGATACAAATTCAACCAAAGACAATGTAATCACTCTTTCCCCCTGATACTACTCACTCCCCCCACTGTGCAATATGAAGAGATGGAATGAGGGTACACAGGTTTCAGGAATAACAATCAGCCATTGCAGTTTCAATCCCGATTCCCCCCAGCAAGCTTAGAGAGAACAGGAAGGATTTTAAAACAGGTCAAATGCTTTTAAATGTGAATTGAAATGAATGGGAAAATTCTAAAAATAAATTTAACTGGCTAAATAGGATTCAGGACTAGTGAGAGTTGCTTTGGATTGGTTCAGATATACACAAGCAATGATTGCTGAATGATTAGCAGATTGAAAACGAAATTCAGAAGTTGAAAGCAAGAAATAGCTGTTTTTACATGTGGTGAAATTGAGCCAAATGGAAAATCGTGGCAACTTTTCTGCGCGCAATAAATACGATTACGGAAAAACTATAAGGAGTTGGAATTTCGTTCCTAGCACGTACGGTTCAGATGTTACAGAGGTTTTAGTAAAGGTCGATTTTTCTCAAAAAGAGGTCAAGATTTTATAAATGAGATTGCGTTTTTGAAGATTTACCAACAAGGATGGGCTTATACTAAGGGGCTATGAAGATGCAAGATACCCAACAGTCAGCAACCAGAACAGGGCGCCTCCGCTCCGACATTTGTCCGCCAGGACACTTGACTTTCTTCAGAAAAATATCAGCGCACAGATGATTATCATTACAATTATGACAGAATTATATGGATGAGAGAAGGATTCTGGATAGGCACAAGAAATTCTACAATGCAGTTTTGGTTATGATGGAATGGCTTGGATGGGATTACTTTAAACAAAGAAATTTGCTATGGACAGTTCTATGCTAAATACTCACAACTATGGTTTGGAATGGAATAGGCCCATCAAGATCTGGTCAAAGGTTTGGCTGGAATTCGCTCGCCACCGGACAGGTCTCAGGCGCTTAGTTCTGTTCTCAGCAAGGCACTCTGGTCTGCACGGCCTCTTGGACTGGATCTGACGGGTGGTTCTGGGTACAGCTCTGCTGGACTGATCTAGATCTCGGGGTTCTAGCAAGGGTTCTTAGCCAAAAGCAGCCAAAACAGCACCGCCAGGCTGTTGAATGGGTTAAGCCCCGTGGAAGTTTGGGGTTAAATCAAGTTGCAGTCTGGAGTCTGGATCTGGGTTCTGGAGTCTGGATCATACGTCAGAGTGCTTCGCCAGTTGATCAGTGATGGGTGAATGTGTGTGTACCCTGTCCTCAGCAGTCCCTATTTATCCATTTTTCAAAGGGGTGGGGAGGCTGATTATACTATGCCCAACCATCTAAGAATCTGATAGGTCTGAGAATTCCCTCTCCCCTGATTTGAGAAGGAACAGAGTGTCATGATGTATCAGAGTGACACTGTGTTTATGGTCCAAAGAAAAATCCTCCCCTTTGCTTCTCTTCCAGAAATCTATTTTTCCTAAAAAAGATATTCATAATATCCCCAACTTGTTAATATTACATATACACATCACAGATTAATTAAGGCACGTCTCTGTTCAAGTCCCTTCTTCATAAGAGTTTTGGTTCTCAAATGACAATTTTTCATGCTTTTGGTGGGTTTCTCAATGTTAAATCTATACAAATATTTCCCCATACATGCACATACCATCTGGGCATATTCCTGTACATTTTCATATTTTTAACATAATCACAACTGCTACAAAGTTCACATTTTGATAGTTCAGTCTCTGAACATCGCAAAAATTCCAGAGTAGTTTCTACTTGTGAGCAATATTTTCATTTTAATAATCTCTAAATTCCATATTTTTGCCAGTTTGGTACGATTTTTTATAAGTCTTTTCCTCAAACATGTATTTCCTCCAGTTCAAAATCCACATCTCAGTCTAGTCCCGCCTCCATGGTCTTGGCTGAGCCAAAGAGTCACATGGGCTTCTTCCTGCCAGGGCTGGTTTCAGTTCACACCCAAATTAGCATTTCCATTCTGTTCAAGGGAGTCCTTTGTCTGCTAGCAGAACAACAGGCCAAAGTCCCCCTCCCAGTTCCTTTCACACCAGCCTGCCCGATTCTTAGCAGAGAGTTGGGGGAAAGATTCCTTTGTTGGGTAAAAGGGTGTGGAATGTCTTTGAAGCCCAGTGTAGTTGGCTTTACTCACTTTGAAAACCAAGTTTCACCGTTTTGTCCTAAAATACAAATTACATTATTAACAAATATCCACAAATCTCTTAATTTCAGCCATCTTAAAATATAGGGATTGAATTATAACAACCCATCTTGCTTTTGATAGGAAGTCTCTTCTTTGGCATATTTTGATTCAATGTACAACTTTAGATGACAGGTTTAGAGATCACAAACTTCTGATACAGGTGAGTAACGGTACTGCATCCATTTTTGAAATATTTCTTTCCAGCAAGCATCTTTAAATGTGGCTTTTTCTTATGATAACATGTACTTCTGCTGACATTGTGTTTATGTGGATTCTTGAAGTAGAGTGATGTTTAACACCCAACAAGGAGGTTGGATCTTTTGTGTGGTTTGTGAACCATGATTTCTGCAAATTTGACAACCAAGAAAAATGGATTTCCAAACAGCTCTGTGTTTCTTTTGGCAATCAGCATTGCTTTTTCAAGTAGTTTCAGGTGACTCTAGGGGTAGCCCAATGGTGGGTTTTGGCAGTGATCTTCTGTGTTACCACTGACATGGGCAAAAGTGGATAGGCGGCCTATTTTTCAGGTTCTCCTGTGTACTTCTGGGTGATTTTTAGCAAGCAGAATGCTTTCCGGCTGCCATTTCTGATGTTTCTGATGCAAGCAATGCACAGTGATGTTGCAGGGCATGGACTGGACTAGTGGATTAGAACATCCCACAAGCCCCCCCTCTTGCGATTTGGCATTGATCGTACATCAATGGGAATTCGCAAGACTGGGATGTCAGTTTCATCTCTTCTGATTCCACAAATGGCAAAGTTCATCTTTTCCTCCAACAGGGGTGGATCGATCGGTTCCCCTCACCAGTCCTGATATGAGTATTGCGGGATACTCCGGGCCCCTCAGACCTTTCCTCCCGGTCCCCGGGTAGTCCTCCTTGGTTAGTCTCCATGGTTTCCAATCCTAGGATGACAAAATAAAAACATATTTGTAGACATTTCCCCACCACTATTAATGTAGTGGGGCGGAACCATACATTTTGATAAATCAGGACACATTTTTATATGGTAAATCATGGACTATATATGAAGTATTTTAGAGTTGGAATTTTATGGAGCTGGAGTGAACCCCTTTGGGGTTCCAGAAGATTCCTCCAGTTGCTGCAGAGTGTGCCTAGGATGGCAGCACTTTAGTTGGTTAATATGGACCCACTTATCTCCCCCCTCTGCCAAACTGCCTTTGGGGAAGAGGATTTTGTAGGCGACTGGTGAGATTTTGTCTACAATTTCAAAAGGACCCCTCCAGGTAGGCAAACACTTGCGCTGTTTGTCCTGGTTCCTTTGGAAATTGTATATGTAGACCCGGTCATCTACATTGTATTCTTTTCTGGTAGTCTTTAAGTCATTGTAGGTCTTCATGCTGTCTGCAGATCTCTCTAGATTTTGCTGAGCATAGGCAAAAACATGTTGAAGGTGTTTTCTTAGATTTTCAACATACTCATGAGTTGTGGAGGCATTGATCAATGTCTGCTCTTGGGTTCTATGGAGCAGATGCTGGGGAAGCACCATCCTGTGTCTAGTCATCACCTCAAACTGTGACATTTTTGTTGCAGATGAAGGGATAGATCTGATGGCCATTAGGACAAGAGGTAATCGAACATCCCAACTTGGACCAGAATTTACCACAAACTTTTTTAATATGCTCACAATTGTTTTGTTGTCTCTCTCGACTGCACCACTAGAGGCTTGCCGGTAAGCAATGTGTAGCTTCCTTTTAACCCTAAGTATCTCTCCCATCTTTGTCATTACTTCGCAGGTGAAATGGCTACCTCGTCTGATTCTATCTTTTGGGGAAGTCCAAAACGCGAAAAGATGTGGTTGATCATCAGGGCAGCTGCTGTTTCTGCCTTCAGTTGGGGGCCGGGAGGCATTCCACCCATTTAGTAAACAAGCATGTCACGGTCAAAATGTACTTGTTTCCCCTAGAGGAGCGAATCACGGGCCCGATGAAATCGACTTGCAAATCTGACCATGGCAGTGTCATCTCCCTCTATTGGAGAGGCGCACGGTGTGTGAGGGATGTTGGCTGAAATTGTGCACACACAAGACACCCTTTCAAGCATTGTTTGAGGTCCTGCCCCATGTGTGGCCAGTATGCAACCTCTCTTAAGATTTCTTAAGATTTCACGATCATGGCCAGTTAGGGATCTCCTCACCAACAAACCGTCTTGGATTCTGAACATTTTTGGACATTTCATCAACTCTCTGTGGTCCTCTTTCCCTATGTAATTGGTATCCGTCAGGGGAAAGTTCTCAGTGTCCTCAATGTGTTGATAAAACGTACCAATTATTGGATCCCCTTTTTGAGCCGTAATCAAATCAGCATCTGGGGTCTCCTTACTCCATGTAGTTGAGAGTTCATTGTGAGCATTTGTCTGGGACCTAGTGATAGCAGTGACCTGGATCTCCCCCAACTGTGACTCGATCTCAAGTAGATCCCCTTGGATGGCCCCGGATTTGGCCAGCTGATCAGCTAGGTCATTTCCAGTTGTGTCTGGTCCCTCTACTTTAGAATGACCCTTGATCTTTTTCCAGTAGGTCGTCCCATTCGAGGTGACCAGAAAATCAATATTTTGAATTAATTTCCCATGTTTCAAGGGTTTATTATCAGCATATAGCATGCCCATGGTTTTCCAATTAACCAGGTGCTCCACGAACCCGTTCCGTACATAATCCGAATCTGTGATTATGACCAGTTCCTGGAGTTGATTTTAGACAGCAGTGAGGATGGCTTGATGCACAGCCATCCACTCTGCCATTTGACTACTTCAGGGACCAATCTTGTACCCAGCGGAGGGTTCTGGGGTCTCATTCACCCATGCATTCCCTGCGTCAGCCACAAGTTCTTTTTCCCCGTTGTTGTCAACATGGTAAGAGCATTGATCCACATAGACAGTGGGCATTCCCTATTCCCTCACACTTGTCCACTTCAAAGACTTTGTGTGGGGAATTGAGGTATGCCTCCATGTTGTCCTTGATTTTTAGACTCTTGTCCTCGAGACAGTTTTCTCTGGCACAATCATGCATGTCAGTCAGACCTTGCGCGAGGGGACTCGTCTTGTTTTGGCCATAGATGACCTCCACAGGAAAGCCTTGCAATTGCAGAATCGAGGAAGTAATTCGGGAATTGCTCACAGGCTGGTGTGGAGTCTCCACTATGATGTGTTCCCCCTGGATCAACGGGCCATAATTCTTCAATGTCCACACCGTTGCCAGGAGTGCCTTCTCACAATCCTTGAATTTTTCCTCCACAGAGGATAAAGTTTTACTCACATAGGAGATTACTTTATTGACCTTGTCATGCTTTTGGTATAATACTGCAGTCAAGCATGTATTAGAGAACCTTGCCTCCAAGAAGAACTCCTTGTTTCTGACAGGGTAAGCTAGGCAAGGCGCTTGTGAGAGGCTTCTTTTGGGTTGTCTTACTGCCTCGGCTTCTTCGGGACCCAATTCCCACTTGACCCCCCTTCAAAAGATGAATCAGAGGTCTTGTGATCTCTGTGTAGCCCTCAATGAACTTTCTGCTGTAATTAGTCAGTCCAAGGAGGCTCCTTAGTTCCCGCATAGCTGTGGGGTCTTTCAATTTCTGGAGTGCTTCTACTTTCTTTTCCTGGGGACAGAGACCCTGAGGAGTAATCTCATGCCCCAAGAAATGTACACGGGTTCTACACCACTGTGCCTTTGGAAAGGAAAGTTTTGCTCCGGCGGCCCTCAACTGTGTCAGAACATAACGGATCTTTGCTATGTGTTCCTCCACAGTTGAGCTTTTGATGAGGACATCATCTACATAAACCAGGTTACCCCTCTCACCCAGGTCGGGCATGGCCTTATGTAGAAAAATATTGAACTCATTGCCGGAGTTGATGTATCCGAAGGGAGTCCGGGTCCATGTGTACTGCTGCCCCCCAAAGGTAAAGGCCAGCTTGTATTTGTACTCCCTACTGACAGGTACAGTCCAGTATCCATTAGTCAGGTCTATTGCACTGAATACCTGTGACCCCTAGATCTGGGCCAGCCCTTTGTCAATGTAGGGAAGAGGCCATCGGGAAGTATGGACCCGTTTGTTGAGCTCCCTAAGGTCAGCGCAGATCCTCCACTGGCCGTTTGGCTTCAATATCCCCAGCACCAGATTATTGAAGGTGCTGTGGACTGGACAGATTATCCCACAGGACTCAATGTTCTTAATTATTTCAGTAAGGGACTCCATTGATGCGAGAGGCAAGCGATATTGCTTCACAAACACTGGAGTCATGCCAGGGTCCGTGGGAATTGTTGTTATGTGGATGTTGGTGCGACCACAGTCCTATGAGTCCACCGCAAAGAGATCTTGAAAATACAAGAAAACTTGTTTCAACTTTTGCTTCTGCTCCAGAGTCTCACAGGCATCCGCTAGGTTGACTCTCTCTTCAACCATCTGCCTGAAGCCTGGAAAGACTTCTGGTTTTGCTATCTCAGCGGCTTCCTCCAGGTGGGTGGAGAAGTCCCTGGTCAGAGTACTGATTTGGACTGGTGGCTTCAGGTGGGGAAGGCAGTCCTCACGGACCTGGAAAATCACCTCATCCCTCCTGAAGTCACAAGTCACATCTTCCTTGCCATAAGGGCAGGAAGTGTACACCAGGAAGTTCCCCCTATGCCGGGTAAAGATCCTGTCTGGTGTTGTGTTGTCATCACTGTCACTGTCAAAACAATCCTTGGGGATTGGTGCCTAAATCAATGGAAAAATGTCGGCCATCAACCACCATTCCAATAATGGTGCCTGCGGCTAGAGTGATACTCTTTAAGTCGCTCTTATCCACCTCTACTGGAATGATGTCATGTTCTATGTTGACAAGTGGTGTTGGGTTTACCCCCAACCCTTGCTGTTGGAGAGAAGCATTTAGATGAATATAGGCATCATGGTTTTTCAATTTCTGTCCTCTTTTAACTTTCACTTCCAGGGAGAATTGTCGGGTCCTTTCTGGGATGGTGACTTCCTCTCCAATCTGAATTTCAACTGCATAAGGTAGCAATTGAGCTGACCTAAATGCTTTCTCTGGATCATCAAAGCCCATGGGATTATCGGCTAATCGGGACCAAGCTTTGAGGTTTATTAGGTCCAAACTAATGGCAAAGCGATTGAGAATGTCACTGCCTAAGTAAAAGGCGGCAGTGACATCTCGCACGACCCATCAATTATGGACTATGCTTTTGTTGCCTATGGAGATTTTGAGCACACACCTGCTTGGCAGGAGATGTTTGGAATTGAGTGTTTCCAGATCCATTTCCCATTTGTCTATGATATGATAGGTTATTTATAACGCGCTTAATACCCAGAGGTTTCTAAGCGCGGACCCAGGGATCGAACCTGTGCTGCTCCGTGTCGTCTAGTTTCCAAGTCGAGCACGCTGCCGCT
The DNA here is from genome assembly GCF_040938575.1 of Ambystoma mexicanum. NCBI lineage: Eukaryota > Metazoa > Chordata > Amphibia > Caudata > Ambystomatidae > Ambystoma > Ambystoma mexicanum. Next base: position 799,056,991 of record NC_090937.1, on the reverse strand, counting down.
GAGCTATTCTCCTTGGTCTAAATGTGGGAATGGCTGGATCTTTTGGGAGTTGGCGGAACATGGCTTCGCTGATGAAGCTCTTACCGTTGTTCACACACACTCGGGCGAGAACAGAGTCCTTCCCTTCATTTAACTGAACAGGGATGAACAACTGCTCTCCAATTTGCTGAATATCAGACAGGCTCTGAGCTGATTTCTCATCTTTCTGGACCATAGGAGTGGGAATGACTGTTTGTGGATTGGTAAAGAATTTCAGAGTGTTTCCTTACAGTGTGGAATACCACCTTAAACTGGAAGGAAGGTTGATTTTCAGAAATAGAGAGGACCCCCCATCACCAGTTTTTTGTCCTACTGTTATTACTGTCACGTCTGGAATTTGGTTGTTCTGGAAGTGAAATTCTAGTTGGTCAGATTTTTGTTCAACCATGTGGGATGTGCCGTTTAAACTAACACGGTTGACACTGTTTCAACTTTATTGGCCGGCTTGCCTGGGTCCAGGGGACCTTATTTACACAGTCTATTAGGGGTGACAACCTTTGCAGGAGGTCATTCCCTAGTAAACAAGGGGTGCCCTCTGGAGTCACAACTATGACCTGGTGCTTCACCTTGTGTCACCCAATTTTAATGTCCAAATCCGCAGTCCCCTCGATGGAAATTTCCTTCCCGTCAAAGTTCTGAAGTTGTCCAGGAAGCGGGGTGAGAGGAAATTGGTAATTCTCCCCCCTTCCTGAATTCAGTTCATCAAAGGCCTTTCTGGACAGAAGGGTAGCTTGGGATCCAGTGTCCACCAGTGCCAAAATGGTACCCTGCCCCTGTACTTGGACCGGGGCATGGTATCTTCCCTCCTTCTCCGCAAGGGGGCACAGATAATGCCCATTTTTGGACAACTGGTGGGTTAATTTTCTAGTTTTGGACATTGAGAGAGAAAAGATTTGGGCAGAATTCTGTGGGGAGTCTTGGGAATCTGAAAGAAAAAGGTGGCAACTAGAGATGGGAGAAGTTTTGAATTCCCCTGTCACCAGGATGGGTTTGAACCAGGGGATTTTGATGCTGTTGGTGCTGGGGTAGGATGACGGGCGGTGCTAGCTCAGTCCCCACATCTCCCCAGTCTGGATTTGAATCCTTTGGGACCCATTTTTCTTTGGGAGGAGTTCCCCCATCGCTGAAGGAGAAGATCCTTTTCCCAGGATACTCTGAGGATCCCTCTCCTTCAAATTGGAAGACTTGTACCTCCTCCTCAAAATGGGTCTTTTTGGGTTCTTTGTTTCTCCTACCCCCTCTCTGCTCCTTGCGTGGCAGACTTTCAGGGGCAGGAGATTTCGGTTCCAGTTCCTGGGTTTCCAGGGGATTTCTATAAATGGGGAAGGAAGCGTCCTCCAAGGCTTTACACCCCCTTCCCCTTGTGCCTCCTCCTCGGGAACCAGTGGGTTGTTGGGGTGCTGCCCCCGTCATTGCTCTGGAGCACCAGGTACAGAGTTTGAGGTATTCTGCGCCGGCATGCTCATCTGAGGGTTCTGTTGAGCCCTCGGCATGCAACCCAGATCCTGTGCCATGTTTTGGACCTGGCGCTCTAGTTGTGAAACCTGCTCAGGCTGATACGGGGTTCTCATTTCTCCCCTGGGCTGATCCCGGGAAAGGTAGCTATCCCTTCTCTGGTAATACCCTGGGTTTGGAAGATTTGGGTACCCCTCCACCCTTGACCTCCCTTCTCCCGGATTAGGTTGTCTGGGCTCAGAAAAGTGGGGAAAGAAGGATGGATTGTTCTGCGGTTGAAAGTTTTGTGGGTACCTGGGGAAAAAGTTCTGCCCAGGATTTGGGGAATTTCTGCCCTCCTGGGGGAAGTTAGGAGGGAAGTTCCCTGGGTTAGGTGCTGCTTGGTTGGATCCCCTCCTTGGGCTGGAGGAGTCCACACATAACCCAGGATGGGTCAGTTCCCCTTGTATGATATGATATGATATGGCGTTTATAACGCGCCTATACACAAGTGTTTCAAGGCGCAACATGGCAAGGGGGGGAACAGAGGGAGGACAGACAGCGATCCTATTAGGCCAGGTGTCATTCAGATTGTGCAAGTGCATGGGAAGGGGGTGGGGAAGGAGAAGTGCGCAGGGGGAAGGGTGAAGGGAAAGTGCAGTACATGGGAAAGCGGAATAAATAGACATAAATAGGATAAATAAAACAGCCAGCTAATGACAAGTGCAAGGAAGTGTAGACATAAGTGCTGGTAGGGGGACTGAGGGATACTGAAAAACGGTCCCCATGTGCAGGGGTTGCCAGGGAGGCAGTGCAGGTGGGCAATTGACGGGGCCTGGGCCTGAGATCAGAAAGGGTGGCCAGGTAACCAGTGCAGTTTCAGTCAGGAATTCAGCAGGGGAGGGGTGGGGAGAAAGCTGAAGCAAAGAGAAAAGTTTTGAGGTGTTTCCGGAACCACAGATGGTTCTCCTTGAGTCTCAGGGAGGCAGGAAGGATGTTCCAGAGAGAGGGAGACTAATATAGTCAGGCGAGTGAGGGATCCCATTTGTGGGACTACCTCCTTGGCTCCCTGTCTGTGACTGGCCCGAGGGCCTTCTGGGCTTGGGATTATTCTGCTGTGCAGGTGGGTTTTTAGGCCCCCATCTCCAAATCTAAAATGGGGGCAACCTTCACCTCTGCCACCTTAGCAGCAGCAGGGGTGTTGGTTGGTTTGGGGCTTTTTTGAGTATTCTTGTTGTCTATGGGCTTTTGCACCTCATAGATCTGGGTGGACTGTTCAATGACCCTGTCTAGTGATCTTTTCTCATGAAAATCTCTCACTTGCTGTGTCATGATGTACTTTGGTAGAGCGTGAAAAAAAGTATTGACACATTCTCTGCTGTCCGTGCGCACCCTTCTGGTAGTCTGCGCAAAGGCACGCTTTAATTACTGCACAAATTCTTGTGGGGCCTGATCTTCCCCACATTGTAAATTGTAGGCTGCCTTGCAAGCCTCTTGGGGATTTCTGTGAACAGAAAAATGCTTCAAGATGGCCGCCCTATATGTGGACCATCTTGAATGATTTTGGTCCTCCAGCCCCGCAAAGAAGCTGGTGTATTCTGGTGAGAAGGTCCATTTAACATACTGAATGCAGCTACTGCTGTCTTTCAAATGGAAAGTTTCCATCATCTGCTCAAAGAGCTCTAACTGCTCACAATCAGAATATTTGACGTTCTTATGATAAGGCGTGATGACGCTCCTTATTGCTTTGATTTGTTTTAAGAGGTCCTTAAGCAAGGCCCTCTTTGCCTTATTGGCCTTCTTGGTTCGGGTAACCCTAGTCCAATCCTCTGACTAAGAGGCACTGCTGCCAGAGGTGCCCGCCTGGTCTTCTAGGTTTTCCCGGATTCTGCGAGCCTGGGAATGGCTGGCAGAATGTGGGGACCTAGTCTCCTGTGTCCTGGGGCGCTCAGAGGAGTCTTCTGATTCCTTCTTGCTCCCAGGAGTTGACGGGTACCCCCCCCACTGTTCTAGCTGGACAGAGGTTTTCAGGATGCCCTTAGTGGGCCTACTCTCATGGGGTTCCCCACTAAACTTCACAGTACTTGGGTACCCATACCCAGATGCCCGCCCATCCATTCTTGGGAGGTCCTGGTCTATGAGCCCCATACTTCTGATTGGATTGAAATCTGCCATCCCCGTGGCCCTGGGCACATGTGCGCCAGTGGACATGGGGGTGGCAGATTCCAGGGACTGGGAGAGATGAAGGCCTGTGGTACTAGGGTTCCTGAGGTTATGCTCAGGTGTTTCCCTGTCCCAGTGACCCTCATCTCTATCAGCCCCTGCTCCCTGTTGCCATGCAAGAACCTGAGCTTTCTGTTCCTCAATTAAAGCCTTACTAGTCTCTTGCATGGCTACCTGTCTGTGGAGCCTATCATTGTTCTCACAGAGAGCCTCATTTTCTCTCTGTGCTTCCTGGTTTTTTCTTTGAGTACTGGGCCAGTCTTTGCTGCAGGAGGTTTACCTCCTGAGTCCTGTCCATACTTACCTGCTCCTTCCTTGCCAGAGCATCTTCCACCCTCCTGGTGTGCTCTAACAATCTATCATGCTTTTTTTTGGAGATCACCCAGTCCCTGGAGAGCTAGGTGATTTTCTTCCATTTTCCCGTTTAAGTGACAGACTTCCTGGCCTAGGGTGTCCCTTTCCAGAGCAAGAGCCTGCCTCTGTGCTTCCAGGTTGTCCCTCTGTCTTTGAAGGGCACCAGCTTTCCGGCGCTCTTCATCAAACTGTGCCTCGGTGTCCAGGTCTTTCAGAATTAATTTGTTGCTCTCTGCCTTCTCTCTATCTAGGTGGCTTTGCAGGGTGACTACCTGCTCTACGCATGCCCCGATGAAATCCAGTTGTTGCTCCAGCTTTTTCTGGCTCTACAGTAGAGAGTCCACACTTTCTTGGTACTCCTTCTGCAAGGCCAGAATTCTGGTATCCTGTTCTGCCTTTTCCTGTTGCAGGATACCCATGTCCACTTTTATTTTAACTATATACTGCCTGCTTTCATTTCCTGACTACTGGCTCCTCTGCAGCCTTTGCTCAGAAGAGACCAGTTCAGATTGGGCCTTTTCTAATGCCATCAGTTGCCTACTTGCCAGATCTTGGCCTTCAGCATATTTATCCTGTATGGCTACAATAGATAAATATAGATATGCCGCTATTTTGGCAAACTTATTTTGCTCATCCTTGGCCTTATGGGCCATATATAGTTCACTCAGGGCCACATGTAAGGGACCCCGGTCTTTCCATGTATCTAACCCTGTTGCAGTAATCTGTTGTGTGATTGCCTGCAACCACACATTCTGATCCTGCTCTGTCCATTCACATCTCACAAATAACTTATGTAAAAGGTGTTCTCGAGCCATCTTGATGTCTACCAATGTCGTCATTTTCAGATTTCATGTATCCTGTCAGTTAGCACACTGTATTAAGCTGCACAAGTGGTAACTCTAATCCAGAAATCACGCGACGAGCCCCCAATCTGTAAATGGTTTCAACCCAGCACTCCACCTAAGTCAATGCCCAGTATGGGATGCCCAATTGAAACCCTTATTTATATATTTTATGTCAAAAGTTATTTTATTTCTGGATGATGTACCCTTATATAACGCCCCTCTCTTTGAATCCCCCTGGTCTCACTGAACCAAGAAATAGGTTTGTTTTGCAAAGTTAAAATATTTATTTGAAGAATTGAACAACATATATATTACACCTTTATGAATATGAACAATATCTGAATATCACACTTATGAATATTTCTACAATGATCAGCAATGGGTAGTATTACAATAATCAACAATCTCTTTAATCAATTAGGAGTAGGAATAGGAAGAACAATGTATCAGAGAATACAACTTTGTGTGGGTTCAATGAAATGCAATGATATGAAATTAATGCAACACAGAAATGAAACTTGATAAGAATTCAACCAAAGACTAATCACTCTTTCCCCCTGATACTCACTCCCCCCAATATGCAATATGAAGAGATGGAATGTGGGCATACAGGTTTCAGGAATAACAATCAACCATTGCAGTTTCAATCCCGATTCCCCCCAGCAAGCTTAGCGAGAACAGGAATGATTTTTTTTTGTTTTTTTCTTTCTTTTTTATTGTTTTATCAAAATATGATTTTACAATTTTACACTTTTTGTAGTTAACTACAAAGGATGATCAGAGAAAGACATGTCTTTGTTTTCTGTTTTGCAGACTTCTGTTTTGCTATTCATTGTTCGCATTTAGTAACTTTCCGTCGATGTGTTCTAGCATTTTTGCAGTTGCTATTTGCCACGTTGTTTTGTCTCCCCCAATGAGTCTGCACCACCACAGTTGCTCTTCTGGCAGTGCGCTGAACCCTGATATCATTGGCAGATAGCACTGTCTGAGTGCTGCGGTCGCTGTGCATGTCATGAGTAAGTGTCTTATTGTCTCTGTTGGGGGTTGTGTGTCGTTGGAGCAGAATCTGCAGATGTTTGACTGTGATTGTCCTCGTATGTGTCTTATTTCGTTTGTTTTGAATAGGTTAAGCCTAGCGCGTAGGATTAAGATCTGTGCTTGCCTGTTTGGAAATTGCTTTATATAGTTTTGTAGTTCATTTCTTTTTGCAGTGAAACTTGGTAGGTGAGCGATGAGTTTTAACATCGAGGTGTCATCGATCGTTTTGGCCCAGTCCAAGTCTTTAATCTTCTTCAGCACTTTGCATGGATTTGTGATAAGTTCATCTTCATCTGAGTTGATTGTCTCTAATACTTTTTGATTTTGCCTTTGCCAGTTGGTTATCATGTTGCACGTGTTGTCGTTCATTTCTTGTTTAATGATGCTGAAGATTTTGTTTTTGCTGTCCATTCTGCATTTGCGGTATAGCATGACTCTGTTACAGGTTGCGGCGCATTCCAGGGATTGTAAACTAAGTTTGCGTCGTATTGCTGTCCCTGGGGTCGAATTCGGTAAATTGAGAACTTTGCGCCAGAAATGAGCTTCTAGTTTACACCAGACTTTCTGTGGAATCATTGGCATGGCTTCACTGCCGTATATGATGGTTGGTACGACTTTCATCTTGTAAAAGTTTATTGTTGGTTTCAGGGAGAATTTTCCAAATTTGCTGTTGATTTTTTTTGCTTGCGCTGTTAGTTTGTTCATTTTTGTGTGTAATTCCTGCTGCATTGTGGTCTCATGGTGAGAGCTGTCCATGTGGACTCCTAGGTATTTATAGTTTGAGACCACTTCGATTTTGGTTTTGCCCAAATGCCATTGAAAGTTTTCCTTTCTTGGATGGGATTGGAAAATCATGATTTTTGTTTTATTAATATTGATTTCCAGGTGATTGCTATTGGCGTAAATTAGAAGGGCATCAAGTTTACGCTGCAGGCCAATTTGGGTTTGGTCAAAAATCGTTAGGTCATCAGCGTAGAGTAGGTGTCCAATTTGTGTTTTACCTAATGTTGGTGGGAAGACTCGTGTTGGACTTTTCATATTTTGAATGTCACCTATATAGGTGACAAAAAGTGCTGATGCTAATGGGCAACCTTGTTTGACTCCTCGCGTGGTGTTTATTTCGGATGATAGGTCACCTTCACGGCTGAGTCTGACTCTTATGGATGTTTCCTGGTGCAGAGCTTGGATTGGTTCTAACAGAGCGTGGGGACATTTCCATGCTTCAAGTTTGTTCCACAGGAGGGATCTTTCAACTCTGTCAAACGCTTGTGAAAAGTCAATATAAGCAGCAAATAGACGGTGCTTCTTTTCTAGGGTTTTTGCTTTTAATATACTGCACACTAGTATGTTGCATGTTGTACCTGTGTGTTTCTTGAACCCCGTTTGCATTTCGTCATTACATTCTGCAGAGGCCGCCCATCTTTGGAATCTCGTCAAGAGTAGTGAGGCGTATACCTTCCCCATGACATCTAGTAGAGCGATAGGTCGGAAGTTTGTTGGATCCGTGAGACTACCTTTTTTATAGATTGGTACCACAATTGCTTTGGACCAGGATTGTGGTAGTGATCTTGTTTCGTTGCATCGCTTAAAGATGACGCTTAGCAAGGTGGCCCATTCCTCTGGATGGTTTTTTAGTTCTGCATTACTGATGCCATCTGGGCCTGGCGCACGAGAGTTTTTCAGTTTGTTGATGATATCGATAATGTCTTCTTTTTTGTCTAAGTTGAACCATTGTTCACCTGTTGGTTGTTGTGCCTGTGGTTTTGCGTTTAGATCGGATTTGAAGACTTTGCTGAAGTGACTTTCCCATGTGTATTGACTGATATTATTTAGAATTTGATTATCCTGGGATTGTTCAACGTTGTGTATTAAGGACCAGAAGTTCCTGCTATTGTTGTTGATGAGCGCTTTTGTTATTTGTTCGGCGTCCTCTTGGTACAGATTGTGTCTATATGATCTTACCCAGGCTTTGTATTTTGTTTTGATGTTTTCCATCTCTGATATGCCATTTGTGGGCGTTCGCTTGGAGGCTGTTCGAAGGAGTCTTCTGTATTCGCGTCTTTTATCAATTAGAACTTTGTTGTATACGTGCCTTGGATTTTTGTTTGTTGCATTTCTTTTTCTTTTTGTTGATTGTATGTACGGCAGCAGTAGGGGTTGGTAGTCAACACTGAGGCATGTCGCTGATGTGGTAAAGGCCTTGTATTTTGCTGTGATTTTGAGAATTTCAGCACTGCTTAATTTAATTCTGGTGCCTTTCGCGTTTGCCTCAATTTGTATGTTCATTTGACAGTTTTTGTTTGTTTTGAGGTTCCATGCAGTTTCTAGCAAGTTGTGGTCACTTGTTGGAGTGTGCCGTACTTTGAAAAATTGTAGGCGTTGCAACATGGATTTAGATACATAGATATAATCGATCGTGGAGGCTGAGGATGCTCTCTGCCAGGTTGGTATTCTATCTATTTCTACGAACACTTCATCCAAGTTGTATAGCTCATTCGAGTCGGTGAACTTTCGCCAGATTGTGCCACGGTATACAGACGCCTTTTGTGATTCCGTTGCGTTCGTATTAATTTTTTGGGTGACATTTAGATCTCCGCATATCAGGATGTTTTCTATGTCGTGCTCGGTTCTTATTGCGTCAATTGTTGTTTCACAAAGGTTTATGAATTTTTTTGTAGTGATTGCAGCTGGGTTCCAATAAAGGTTTATTATCGCCAGTTTTGAAAAATCTGTCTTATGATTTGCGTTGCTTTGCCAGGCAATTTCTACTGCCAAGATTGATTGATTTGCAATCATCGTTTGTACAATGGAGGCTCCATAACCGTTTCGGCAGGCTATTAGTAGACCTGAAGTTGGACGTCCTTTGGATCCTCTTGCAGCAGGGGATAGAATGATTTGATAACCTTCTAGTGTAGGAGTTTGCTGCAACCAAGTTTCCTGTAGACAGATTATGTGGAATTCTCCAAGATTGGGGCCTCCCGGAGCAGTCAGATGTGCATGACCTCGTGTGTTCCATGAACATAACTTGATGTCGTTGTTGATTTCTGTTGGTTCGTTGCATGTGACTGCTTCCGCTGTCTTGAATGGCTATTGTTTACGATGTAGGTTTAAAGCTCGTGGTAACCAGGCCCAGATTCCTGTTTTGTTGCTTGTGTTTGGACTTTGTTTGTGTTGAGCAGTGGGTGTTGAGCCGACTCTTTGCGTACAAGTTATTTTTGTGGTACCATCTATGGTTAATTTCTGTTGTTGCGTTGCCGTATTTTCTTTCTTCGTTGTTTTGTTGTGTACTGAGTCATTCTTGGTTTTGTAGTGCTCATTTTTGCTCTTATCATGATGTGATCTCTGATGTTTTTTTGATGTTTCGAATTCCATTATTACTTTGTGGTCTCTCTGAGGGTAATCCTCTGTGTCTTTTGTGACATGCTTCTCATGTTTTGTGGTTAAGGGTTTGCTTTCTGTGGCATTGGTCTCTCTGATCTTAATTGATTCAATGCGTTCTTCGTGTCTGTAAGTTGTGAGATCTTCCACGTGGTAACCAGAATTGTAGATATCTCTTTTGTTGTTTAGAATTTTTTTGAATGTTGTTAACGACGTTAAATGCAGTATTGTAGCTGCCCCATGTTGTGTGTGCCATGGTTCGACGATTTTCAGGTTGTCTGTGTGAAGTCTCTGCAAGTCTTTAACTTGACGTAATATTTTTAAGACCGTTCTTCGATTTAAAATGATCTCTTCTTTTATGCAACTTCGTTGGGTCAGTCTGATGAAATATCTTGAGATATTTTTCGTGGAATATAACTCGTCATTTTCTTCAGGTTCTGTATTTCTTGTTTTTGAAGCATGAGATGCTCGTTTATTTGTCTCGTTCTGTTGTTTAGTTCTTGAGCTTAGATTGTATTTGGTGTTATTGTTGGATCTTCTTACTTCGTAATCTCGTTTCTTGGGTGTTTCTTCGTACACCTTTGACTTTCGTTTTTTGTCCACTTGAAGTTCTTGTGTTTTGTTTTGTACTTGTGAAGTGGTTATTGGCTCTCTATCCATTTTCTTATTCTTTTTTGTCGACAGTTCTTCTGATTTGTTTCTGATGTGGGTTGTTTTGTCGATGTTCTTGCTTTTGTTGGTTTCTGTATGTTTGGTTGTGGTATGTATTTGCTTATGCTCTTTTTTGTTCTCACGGAATGCTGCATACTTTGTTAAACGATTTCGTTTTTGTTCTAAAGTTTCAAAGTTACATTCTTGCAGCATTTTCACGTGATTTTCTTCTGTAGTTGTTGTAGTTTTTTGTTTCAGTGATTGTGTTTGTTCTGTTTTTTGATTGACTGTGGTTGGTGTTATTGGTGAATCACTGATTTCATCCGAGTATGTGCTCAGATTCGTTAGGGGATCTGTTAAATTCAGTTTATCCTTGAAGTTCTGGTTTTTAATTTGTTTACTTTTGTTGTTTGTTGCACTTTCTGAGTTACTGTTTTCCCCTGTTGTGGTGGACGTTGAGCTACTCGTGTTCCGTTTTGATGCTGCGCCTGGTGCTATTGTTTCAAAACTTGGGTTCGATTCTTTTTCTATGTTCTGATTATTGGCGGTGGCTTTTAAGACATCCTTGTTGGTGCAGGTTGAGATTGTTTTTGGACCATTATTCGGTTTGTCTTTTCGGCCAGTTGTTTCAAAAATGCCAAATGAGGGTGTTACAAGTCTGGTCACGCATTTGTCATTGGCGTTTGCTTGATTTAGTACCAACATTACCGATGGCGTTTGTTGTTTCGTGGTCACATTATTTTTGATGTTTGTGATCTCGTTATTGTTTGCTGAGTTTTGCTGTGTTTTTTCTTTATCAATTGCTTTTCTATCAACTGTTAAGTCGATGATGGTCTCTGTTTGTGTTCCTACTTGATATGTATTGATAGACTTGCTTGGTTGATTAGACAGTGTTTCGTTTCTCGTTTCTGTGCGGTTGATAATCGTGTCATTGCTACTTGACTCTATTGTACCTTTGTTGTTTGTGTGATTTCCTTTTGCTGTGATGTAACCTTCCAAGTATACTATTTTTGTCAGCAACATTGCTAGGATAACTTGTTGATCTTTTACTGCGTCATTCATGGTCTCATATAATTTGCAGAAGGGATTGAGTGCAATAGTTATGACAGACATAATTCCTTGTAGGTCCGTTTTTTTTGAGGATGCTTCTTGTACTGCGTTTGGCGTTTGTGGGCATGAGGTTCTGCCTGACTGATGTTCGAATTCGCTATGGCTTCTCCTAGGTGTTCGTGGATGATAAGAACTTCTTGCTTCCGGTTGTATTATTTTTTCTGTCGGAAAGATCCATTGAGGTCGATCTTTTATTTTATCCCCTTGCATGTCCAGTTCCACTGTCTTTAAATGTTTATTTAGTTCTTTTGTTTCTGTCGCGTGATGACTGGTTGAGCGTGGGCTGAGATTTTGACTGGATGCAGCTCGTAATGGGGATACTTCTGACACTGAGGTCTGAGGTGGGTTTTCTTGTTCTTGTGTTTTTGCTATGACCGCAATGGCCTTTTGGGACTCTTTAAGTTCGTTGTTACTTCGAGTCGGTTGTTCATCGCTTGTCGCGCTCTCTTGGTCTGTGTTGAACGATGTTGAGTACACACCTTCTGTGGTGTCTTGATAAGGTGCGTTTTTTCTATTAGGTGTGTCTTCGTCTATATTCATAGAGGGGCTGGTTTTTGCCATTTGACCTGTTGCATTCTCGTTATTTGCGTTTGTTTTTTTGTCGTCCTTGACAGTTGAGTCTGTTGATGTACTTCTTTGAACTGCGGTTTTGTCTGCTTGTGGCAATCCAGCTTCAGGTGTAAGGTCCATTCTTCGTTGTTTTGCGTGTGGTATGTTTTCACTTATGGCTGTTAACATTTCTGCATCAGAAATTTCCATGAAGTTTCGTGATTTCTTCAGTAGCTGGAGTTCAAAAAAGTCAGTCAGCATTCGCATAGTATTTATTTTTTTTGATTTCGCGATGCTTGCGCTTTTGCTCATCCGCTCTTTCGTAGTGAGTGATGCGTTCTTAATTGATCGATTCACTTTGGATCTAGCATGCGTATTTGATTTGATATTCTTTTGATTGGTTAGTTTGTGCAAACTTGATTGTCCGAATGTGGTTTCGCAACTGTCTCTGTTTCTTTTTTTCATGTTTCGCTCTAATGTTGGTGCGCTTTCTACGCCATTCGTTTCTGGTGGAGCGTGTTCCGTACCGTTTATACTTTCCTGGAGGTTTTCTTCGTTGTTTGCAGCGTGCACTAGGACTCTTACTTGTTGATGGGTCTTCGTTGATAATTGGTCATGAGTCTGTTTTTCAGATTTTTTCTCTTTCTGTCTATACGGTTCACAGCTCTCTATTTCGATTGCGGGTTGTGTGTTCTTCCTGTGCGCACGATCTTCATCCTCTGACTGCAGATCAAAGGTGACTGTAGACAATCCAGAGTTGGTAGAGCTTGATTGCGGCGTTTCTTCGACATCTTTATTTTGAGGGCGTTCGTCTGTTCCCTCACTTTGCTCCAGGCTCTCTTCATGCATACACTCCAACCCCCCTCCGGGGGTTGGCGGTGTGATTTGCTTGGGAGTGCCGAGTTGTGGGGATGCAGACTTTTTGCCGTCCTTGCCTTCTTTACTCTCTTCAGTGTTCAAATGTTTGTGATTTTGGACGCTGGTTATTGTTTCCTCGTTCGTCGTAGTTTCAACGATTGTAATGGGGGTCTGCGCAGGCTTGTGGTTTCTTTCTAGATTGACTGTCCGCGGGCCGGTGTGCTCGCAACTCGTTTGTATGAGGGATATTAACGATGCATCGGTGACTTCAGAGGGAGCGTCGTTCTTCTTTGTCGATCTATTTATCTCGTCTCTTTCAATGGCTGCACCGGTTCTGGGCCCTCCTGTTCCTTTCCTCGAGCTGCGAAGACGACGCCCGTCATCTTCTTCCATTTCTGGGATGAACAGATTTTATACGCTGGGAGCTTGGGTGCGTGTGATGTGTTAGCAAGCTTCAATGTTAGTGATTTTAAGTGGGATAGGTGTAGGAATTGAAGGTAGTGGGCTGGATGCAAGAGAAGAAAGCTTAAGAGCTTGGAAGGGCTTACCGTGTGAGCTTCTGGGACAGGGCTACCGCTACCGCGGCCCTCCGCTTGACCACGCCAGACCACTTAGACACCACTTCGCACCGCGCGCGCTCCGCGCCGCGGATGGTGTTTTGTAGTTGCTGCAGCTCCTCCTTCAAAATCGTGGCAATGGATGACAGACTCCGACCACGCCAGACCACTTAGACACCACTTCGCACCGCGCGCGCTCCGCGCCGCGGCTGGTGTTTTGTAGTTGCTGCAGCTCCTCCTTCAAAATCGTGGCAATGGATGACAGACTCCGACCACGCCAGACCACTTAGACACCACTTCGCACCGCGCGCACTCCGCGCCGCGGATGGTGTTTTGTAGTTGCTGCAGCTCCTCCTTCAAAATCGTGGCAATGGATGACAGACTCCGACCACGCCAGACCACTTAGACACCACTTCGCACCGCGCGCGCTCCGCGCCGCGGATGGTGTTTTGTAGTTGCTGCAGCTCCTCCTTCAAAATCGTGGCAATGGATGACAGACTCCGACCACGCCAGACCACTTAGACACCATTTCGCACCGCGCGCGCTCCGCGCCGCGGATGGTGTTTTGTAGTTGCTGCAGCTCCTCCTTCAAAATCGTGGCAATGGATGACAGACTCCGACCACGCCAGACCACTTAGACACCACTTCGCACCGCGCGCGCTCCGCGCCGCGGATGGTGTTTTGTAGTTGCTGCAGCTCCTCCTTCAAAATCGTGGCAATGGATGACAGACTCCGACCACGCCAGACCACTTAGACACCACTTCACACCGCGCGCGCTCCGCGCCGCGGATGGTGTTTTGTAGTTGCTGCAGCTCCTCCTTCAAAATCGTGGCAATGGATGACAGACTCTGACCACGCCAGACCACTTAGACACCACTTCGCACCGCGCGCGCTCCGCGCCGCGGATGGTGTTTTGTAGTTGCTGCAGCTCCTCCTTCAAAATCGTGGCAATGGATGACAGACTCCGACCACGCCAGACCACTTAGACACCACTTCGCACTGCGCGCGCTCCGCGCCGCGGCTGGTGTTTTGTAGTTGCTGCAGCTCCTCCTTCAAAATCGTGGCAATGGATGACAGACTCCGACCACGCCAGACCACTTAGACACCACTTCGCACCGCGCGCGCTCCGCGCCGCGGGTGGTGTTTTGTAGTTGCTGCAGCTCCTCCTTCAAAATCGTGGCAATGGATGACAGACTCTGACCACGCCAGACCACTTAGACACCACTTCGCACCGCGCGCGCTCCGCGCCGCGGATGGTGTTTTGTAGTTGCTGCAGCTCCTCCTTCAAAATCGTGGCAATGGATGACAGACTCCGACCACGCCAGACCACTTAGACACCACTTCGCACCGCGAATGATTTTAAAACAGGTCAAATACTTTTAAATGTGAATTGTAATGAATGGGAACATGCTAAAAATGACTTTAACTAGCTAAATAGGATTCAGGACTAGTGAGAGTTGCTTTGCATTGGTTCAGGTATACAGGTTCAGGTATACACAAGCAATTATTGTTGAATGATTAGCAGATTGAAAACGAAATTCAGAAGTTGAAAGCAAGAAATAGCTGTTTTTACATGTGGTGAAATTGAGCCAAATGCAAAATCGCTGCAACTTTTCCACGAGCGGGAAATGCGATTACGGAAAAACTATAAGGAGTTGGAATGCCGTTCTTAGTTTGTTTGAAAGCTGAGGAGGTTAGCTTCCAAATGGCATTTACATTTCGTTCCTTCCGTACGGTTCAGAAGTTACAGAGGTTTTTGTAAAGGTAGATTTTTCTCAAAAAGAGGTCAAGATCTTACAAATGTGATTGCGCTTTTGAAGATTTACCAACAAGGATGGGCTTATACTAAGGGGCTATGAAGATGCAAGATACCCAACAGTCAGCCACCAGAACAGGGTGCCTTTGCTCTGACTTTTGTCCGCCAGGACACTTGACTTTCTTCAGAAAAATATCAGCGCACAGATGATTATCATTACAATTATGACAGAATTATATGGATGAGAGAAGGATTCAGGATAGGCACAAGAGATTCTACGATGCAGTTTTGATTATGTTGGAATGGGTTGGATGGGATTACTTTAAACTAAGAGATTTGCTATGGACAGTTCTATGCTAAATACTCACAACTATGGTTTGCAATGGAATAGGCCCGTCAAGATCTGGTCAAAGGTTTGGCTGGAATTCGCTCGCCACTGGACAGGTCTCAGGCACTTAGTTCTGCTCTCAGCAAAGCACTCTGGTCTGCACGGCCTCTTGGACAGGATCTAATGGGTGGTTCTGGGTACAGCTCTGCTGGACTGATCTGGATCTTGGGGTTCTAGCAAGGGTTCTTAGCCAGAAGCAGCCTAAACACCACCACCAGGCTGTTGAATGGCTTAGGCCCCGTGGAAGTTTGGCGTTAAACCAAGTTGCTAGATTTTACATGGCCAGGCTGGGAAGGGTTCAGCCTTTTGGGTTATGCCTCTGCTTCAGGGTTCTGGAGTCTGGATCTGGGTTCTGGACTCTGGATCTTCCTTCAGAGTGCTTTGCCAGTCGATCAGTGATGGGTGAATCTGTGTGTTGCATGTCCTCAGCAGTCCCTATTTATCCATTTTCCAAAGGGGTGGGGAGGCTCATTATACTATGCCCAACCCTCTAAGAATCTGATAGGTCAGAGAATTCCCTCTCCCCTGATTTGAAAAGGAACAGGTCCAAAGAAAAATCCTCCCCTTTGCTTCTGTTCTAGAAATCTATTTTTCCTATAAAACATATTCATAATATCCCCAACTTGTTAATATTACATATACACATCACAGATTAATTAAGGCATGTCTTTGTTCAAGTCTCATCTTCATAAGAGTTTTGGTTCCCAAATGACAATTTTTCGCGGTTTTGGTTGGTTTCTCAATTTTTAATCTATACACATTTTTCCCCATACATGCTCATACCATCTGGGCATATTCCTGTACATTTTCATATTTTTCACATAATCACAACTGCTACAAAGTCCACATTTTGATAGTTCAGTCTCTGAACATCATAAAAATTCCAGAGTAGTTTCTACTTGTGAGCAATATTTTCATTTTTAATAATCTCTAAATTCCATATTTTTGCCAGTTCGGTATGATTTTTTATAAGTCTTTTCCTCAAACATGTATTTCCTCCAGTTCAAAATCCACATCTCAGTCTGGGCCCGCCTCCAAGGTCTTGGCTGAGCCAGAGTGTCACATGGGCTTCTTCCTGCCAGGGCTGGTTTCAGTTCATACCCGAATTAGCATTTCCATTCAGTTCAAGGGAGTCCTTTGTTTGCTAGCAGAACAACAGGCCAAAGTCCCCTTCCCAGTTCCTTTCACACCAGCCTGTCAGTTTCTTAGCAGAGAGCAGGGGGAAAGATTCCTTTGTTGGGTAAAAGGGTGTGGAATGTCTTTGAAGCCCAGTGTAGTTGGCTTTACTCACTTTGAAAACCAAGTTTAACAGTTTTGTCCTAAAATGCAAATTACATTTTTAACACATATCCACAAATCTCTCAATTTTAGCCTTCTTAATTTATAGGAATTGAATAATAACATCCCATCTTGCTTTTGATAGGAAGTCTCTTCTTTGTCATATTTTGATTCAATGTACAACATTTAATGACAGGTTTAGAGATCGCCAGCTTCTGATACATACATTTTTGACATATTTCTTTCCAGCAAGCATCTTTAAATGTGGATTTTTCTTATGATAAAATGTACTCTGCTGACATTGTATTTATGTGGATTCTTGAAGTAGAATGATGTTTAACATGCAACAAGGAGGTTGGCTCTTTTGCGTGGTTTGTGAACCATGATTTTTGCAAATTTGTCAACCAAGAAAAATGGATTTCCAAACAGCGCTGTGTTTCTTTTGGCAATTAGCATTGCTTTTTCAAGTAGTTGCAGGTGACTCTGTGGGTAGCCCAATGGTGGGTTTTGCTAATGGTCTTCTGTGTTACCACTGACATGGGCAAAAGTGGATTGGCGGCCTATTTTTCAGGTTCTCCTGCACACTTCTGGGTGATTTATAGCGAGCACAATGCTTTCCGGTGGCCATTTCCAATGTTTCTGATGCAAGCAATGCGCAGTGGTGTTGCAGGGCATGTACTAGTGGGTTAGAACATCCCACATACATACTTTGGGTATGCCATCCTTTCCAATGTTGCCAAAGCCCCTCTTCCCAAGGGAATTCACATCCCCCCAGGGCACACAGGACAGCTCACCTTTCTTCCTTTTACTAACTTAAGGATCTGTGTGGTCTGTCACGACATGTGCTGTAGTGTGAGGATTCCATACTTTTGTGGGTATATCTTTGACAACATTCACATTGCAGTCTATCACACACCGGATACAAACTGTGATGACACGGTGGTACTTCTCATCCAACACGTCCAGCCGTGGGTGGTGCAATGCAAAGATTGCTTTTATGACCCCACTTTTACGAAAATTAGTGACCTTGATTTCAGAATTTCAGATTGAAATTGGACCCCATTATCATTGAAAAAACACCTAAATACCCTCATGAAAAACTCAGTGACTGACAAGTGGTGGGATGTGCTGTCATATCGACCCCCATCCACCTGAAGTAATACTCAATGATGATAGTAATGCATTGTGTGTCATGTTGAAGTGATCTGAAGGCATCCATTCAATCCACAGCTATCTTCTACCATGCCCTTCCTGCTGTCTCTACAATCTGCAATGAGGGCACACAGACTCTCTCATCCATGTCAGCTGATACAAAACCAAGAAGTATCTCACGTACTTGTCAACATTCTCATCCTAAGCAGGCTAAAATGCTCCCTTTGCATTCGTGTTGTTAGCCTGGCCCCCTAAACAGTTCGCACAAACCTGTCAAATCTCTAATCTCCATAACATTCCCAGCACGTGTCTCCCTTACTTATAAGTACTCCTTTTAGTAAGGTTGCATCTCAAAAGTTAAATTCTTTTTTTTCTGGGCCAATCCAACCAGATCATTATTTATGTATTAATTTCAGCTTTGAGACATTTGCACCCTTGTGTTCACACCCTGCTTTCCTCCGCGCACTTCACCAGGTCTAGCTGCACTCACTCTCACTAAACATACCCTGCTTCCATCAGCACACATCACCAGGTCTAGCTGCACTCACTCTTAATAAACATACACTGCTTCAATCAGCACACATCAACAGGTGGTCAAGCTGCATCACTCACTCTTCCCGCAGCACACATCACCAGGTCTAGCTACACTCACTCTCACTAAACATACCCTGCTTCCATCAGCACACATCACCAGGTCTAGCTGCATCACTCCCTCTTCCCGCAGCACACATCACCAGGTCCAGCTGCACCACTCACTCTTACTAAACACACCTTGCTTCCCACAGCACACATCACCAGGTCTAGCTGCATCACTCACTCTTACTAAACACACCTTGCTTCCCACAGCACACATCACCAGGTCTAGCTGCATCACTCACTCTTACTAAACACACCCTGCTTTCCACAGCACGCATCACCAGGTCTAGCTGCATCCCTCACTCTTACTAAACACACCCTGCTTCCCACAGCACACATCACCAGGTCTAGCTGCATCACTCACTTTTCCCACAGCACACATCACCAGTTCTAGATGCATTACTCACTATTTCTAAACATACCCTGCTTCCCACAGAACACATTGCCAGGTCTAGCTGCACTCGCTCTCACTAAACATACCCTGCTTCCATCAGCACACACCACCAGGTCTAGCCGCATCACTCACTCCTACTAAACACGCCCTGCTTCCCACAGCACACATCACCAGATCAAGCTGCAACACTTACTCTTACTAAACATGCCCTGCTTCCCGCAGCACACATCACCAGGTCTAGCTGCATCACTCACTCTTACTAATGGCCATGGCCAGATCGTTCATTGTGCTCCATGGGTAGGCTCGGTAGGCAGTCCACTGGCTTGTTCCTCTCTCCAGGGAAGTGCTCTATCTGATAGTTGTATTCCTGCAACCGCAAAGCAATCCTGGCCAATCATGGAGACATTATTGAGTCCTCCAGGTGACAGGATATTTACTAATGGCTCACAGACCTCCAGCAGGGGCAACACTCTCCCCCACAAATGTGCGCTATTGTGCTCGACCCCATGTTCAGGCCAAAACCTCCTTTTCTATCACCTTCACATTGTTCCTCTCGGCATGTTTCAATGTCCTTGGTGCAAACTCTATTGACTGTTCCATTTCACTCACAACTGCCGATTGCTGTCAGGTGAAATAGTTGCAGCAATGAAGCATCTTGCAGGGCCTGTTTAGGCATCTTGAAACTCTGCTCTTTTTCAGATCCCCTTGTAAATCTCATATTTCCTTAACAATATGCTGTGCCCCTTACTTTGATCGAAAACATTGTGAATAATATGCAAGGATTATTCACACAGTCACAAAACTGATGCAGTCTCCTAACATCATTCTATCCAGCAAGCCGCCTTATGACTTCATCAGCCATTTTTAAATGACCGAGGAATTCGACCACTTGGCAGCAGGGATTATACGTGTCTTGTTGTCATGCCACTCTGCTTCAGAGAAGTTCTAGAACTTTCTTTGATGTTTTTTCATACTCTGTCCAGTTCCTGCCTAGAACAAGGTTATCATCTTGAAAGGCCATCAGAACTTTTACCCCTATGACCAGCCTTGCCACGATTCTCTGAAATTCTGCTTCCACTGAGTGTAACCCAAAAGGCATCCTATTGTAGTGATGCATTTCTTTGCGCGTCCTGAATACCGTGAGATGCCTTGGTGATAGATGGAGCTCCACTTGACTATAAGCTGTCCTGTGGTTGATAATTGCGGCTACATTTGCTACACCCAATGTTGCCACCGGCCTGTGAAATGTATGCGGAGGAAAACTTCTGAATTATATATACTTGTTCAGAGACCTCAGATTGACAGATACCCAACTTAAAAGTTTTCTTTCATGCAACCTCATTGGGGGCATCTGCTGCTGCTAGCATTCCGTTTCTTTCCAGTTTCCCCAATACCACTGCCAGTTCTGATCTTGCCCATGTTGGGAAACACAGACTTGGTGCTTCACTGGCACGGCTCCGTTATTCAGTTTTGTCTTGTGGCAGAACCCTTTCATGCATCTCAGAAACAAAAGTAATACGATCTGTGGGGTGCATTTAAAGGCCCCAAACAGAAATCCCTTTCAACTGAAAAGCTGCATTTAAACACTGCCACCAAAAACAGCCTGCTTTGCTTTTATTTAACATGAGTGGCAAGCATTTGAACACTGCAATAAACAACGCAGTGCTTTGCTTTCCCTGTCACATGAGTGGTAAGCATTGGAACACTATAAGCAAAACGGCCATGCTGTGCTTTATTTCACCTAAATGACAAGAAGTTATACACGGCATCCAAAAATGGCCTTGATTTACTTTTAATTCACATGAGGGGCAAGAATTTCAACTCTACAATCAGAAACGGCTTTTGCTTTCCTTTTCACTTGAACAGAAGCCCTTTAAACACTGCAAACGAAAAACGGCTTGGCCTTTTCATTTGTTCAAGTCAAATTAAAGAGCCATGTGGAAGGGGACCTATCCCTCATTATCAATGGACCAACAGCAAATGAAAAAGCGTGCACACATGTGAAAAGAAAAATGGCTTTAAAAGCCACAGTGGAAAGATAGCACTGCTCACGCAGAAAATGTGAGGGAAATATAAAGGGGGGGGTTGGCCCAATTAAATGTACATTATGCTCCAACCCACGAGACTCCAGTCACCTTTGTAGAGACGCTAACTACAGGAAAAACCAGTTTGTTTTTGCTGAGGCAGGAAACTTCACAATTAAAGGCCCTGCTTCCTAAAATGTGATGCTGCTGAGGGCGTCATAATTCCCTGCTCTGCCAGACGTGAAGGCAGGAGCTCAGAGAGTTTAAAGAAAGCAAAGTGTGTCTGGATCTTGACGAGGAGGTGTGAGCCCTTCCTGTGCCCACCTCAAAGAGCAAAGTTCAAAGGGACTAATAAAATCTCTGGTCACTGACTGATCCCAGAGGAAGATAGATGGCTGTGGGGGATGAACGGCCCTCCCACACAGGGGACCGACTCTCCCAAATGATATTAAAAGACTGATTTGATTTCAGGCATTTTTCGCAGCACTGAGAACGAGAATTCATTTTGTTTTATGAAATGTCTTCATTTAATTGCCAGGTAGTTTTAAAGGTAGTAATTGCATTTTCCTAGGGCTTTGGGGCCTGAAATGGCCAGTTAAGAATAGTTTCTGGCTGATCTAAAAATGGGACAAATGTGAAATTTGGTGAAAAGATGGAAAATGAAATTAGGAACATGCTTGATCATTTGTAGGTTTATAACTATTGTACATTTCATGAAAATGACAAAAATGTTCCAAAGGGCCATGCTACCTCGTACAGAGTTGGCGATCGGCTTACCTAATTCCCTACGACCAACTAAAACCACATACCTAGTTCACATGGCAGGGGCTAGTAGACTTATGAAGTTATGAGACATAACTCATATTTGGCCAAAAAGTGGTAATGAGAACAAATAATTGTAATAAATGCAAATGGACAGATGCTTCTCTTCTCCCCCGAATACCTCATGTCAGTGAGCAGAGACAGGAATGGTAAACTTTCCTATCCGAATGGCAGGGATAATTACAGGGTACTCTCCCTAGATTGTAAAGTTAGTGATGTAATTCATGCTATATAACGGGGACTGTACAACGTTAGAGAGACATACACGAGAATTCCGGTGCGACAGGAGAAGGAGGACAGAGAGAAGGCGGCTGAACCTTACCATCCTTGAGAGTGCCGTGAACAGCACCCTTGCCCTAGCTGTCCAGAGTGTCCTGAGATCCAGCTGGCTTTCTTGAATCCTAAACCAATGCTTGCTTTGTAAGTAGCATATACCCCCGTCCTAAATTGCATAAGCCCTTCATTTGTGTAGCATTGCATCCAATAGTTCTCCAATTGAAAACCCCATTGAAAACCAAACATTTCCAGTTTAATTCAGTCATCTTCCCTATTAGCCTGTGTATGTTAGTAGATGTCCTTTGGAAAACTTCTCAGTTGTCTGTGTAAATCCCTAACATTTTCTCAAGTAAACCTATTAATTTCCCCATTGAAATGCAAGGTTCAAGATTGTTGAAGTTCGAAATCAAGCATCTTTCCATGGTGTTGTATTTCATTTTTTATAGTCATTAAGATGCTGCCTCAAAAGAATGAGCTTCCTGTAGCTGAAAACCAAATCTGTCCATGTATTGTGTGCATTACCAAACAAATTCCCATTTGCATATGTCTTATTAAAGCTAAAGTGTTCTTCCATTGTGAGCAATCCCTTTTGCTTAGAAGTCTACCTATTATGTGCCTCTGTCCTTGTCATTGGAAACCGATTTTCCTATTTTAAGCTAAACCCCTTTGCTGCGCTGCTTGTCATTGTAAACCCAGTGTAAACGAATTTCCATTTGCCACTGTATTTTCCCTTTTGCATTTGCTTTCTCCCAAAACCGATTTTCCCCCTTCATTTCTGTTTTTGCCCTGGTGTGCTGATTAGTTTTCTATAAACTTTCTCAAATCTCCTAAACTGTAAGCAATTTGAGGTTCCTTTCATTCTGTCCTCTACAAGTTGTGAATAATAATTAAAATCCAATTCTGCCATTTTGCTCCAAAAATGGGTTTTCACTTCCTTGCTGTCTTCCCATCATGTGGGTGCGGTGGTTGTCTTTACCCCAAATTCGATTTTCTTTCTTTATTCCTACTCCTTGCCATTGCCTTACATTCAAAGGAATCACGTACATCTGATGTTTGGGGGTGCGTGTTGCAGGGAGGAGTGCTAAACCGTTGGTGCGATCAATTTGTAAAAATATGTTTTCCTTTTTGCCATTAAAGAACTATGTGAATTGTAATAAGTTATCTTAACCTAATTGGTCTGTACAGATCATTGAATTACCGATTCCACAACATTGGTGAGTGTGAAATTGTTTGATTTTCCTTTCTCATTAAATAATACATTAATACATATCTGATTGAAACACACCGGCCTGGTTCCTAGTCCATTGTGACACAGGGTGTTTGTGGAGGTTGGGTGAGAGAGGGTTGGAGGCCTACTCAAATGAATCCATATTATTTTAAACATAAAAAGCGTTTTTATTGTACGCCACATTATTTGTCGGGGAAGGAGTCCCTGGCTGGAGTGTGCTGTGTAATACAAACATGACAATATCTGTGTCTGTCTATAAGGCCACATGTCTACTCACTTTTGAGGATGTCCAGCGTCTGTTCTTCAGAGCATGAGTCCAATTTGATGTGTAGAAAAACACAGGTTTGGCAGAAAAAGTCACAAAACCACAGCGCTTGTATGAATAAATAATAAGAGTGCACATAGGCTGTAGGTGCCTGAGAGGTGTGGGAGTACTGCCAAGTACAACCCACTGTTGTGGAAACAATTAGAGCACGGGCAATTCTCAGTCGCACTGCGCCCAAGAGTGCAATATAGGCATGTGTTGCAAGTAATTGAAGAGAGATGTCGTTATAAATCCGATGGATTTATTTGCAAAGTAGCCTGACACGTGTTTCAAGTCTAAACCGACTCTTCATCCGAGGCTGTAAATGGGAAATGGGCCCTAAGATAAATTGAATGAAGGACAGTGCCAGAAAAATCTCTCACGGCTTCACAATTGCAGTAATTTCAGCACAGCAGGAAAAGCCAAAGTTATTTGTCGGGGAAGGAGTCCCTGGCTGGAGTGTGCTGTGTAATACAAACACGACAATATTTGTGTCTGTCTATAAGGCCACATGTCTAATCTCCTTTGTGGATGTCCAGCATCTGTTCTTCAGAGCATGAGTCCAATTTGATGTGTAGCACTTTGTGTTGAATCCACCCAAGCCTGTTCCCTAACTTCCAGGACCCAAAGACCTTGCACTTGGTCTTCAGTTAGTCAAAGGTGAGTGTCACTCTTAGATAACTCCACAGGGATATTTTAGCCCTATTTTAGTCTGCATGGTATTTGCGTGTTGGTTGACTCTCCTCAATACCTCTTAGTGCCCTGTAGGTTTTTGCTGACACAATGGTCAGACATTGAACCTTGTTACACTAGAATGGCTTTTTTGCTATAAGGGACCCCCTTTTTGCACTTGCCATTCCTCACACATATATCCCTCGCTTAATGTCTCTACTAATGCCTTCCTCCTTCTCTGACTCGTTTCACTGGGAGACACTTTGTGCTCTTGCATTCCTTCTCACTTTGAAGGCATGTGCAAAATGCCCCCTTCTCTGGCCTTCTGTTTCGAAGACTGGACAAGCCTGCCTAGTCACATTGGGTGTATTGCAGCTGCAATTGATCCATCTGCCCCATTGTCCATGTTTCACTCTCGCCTCTCATCCCAATTGCCATGTGCCTCACTTTGAGGTTTTGTGTTGACCTCACCTCCTGGCTGATCAGATTTACTCTACTAACAATATTCTGTCCATCCTCGAGTGTCGCTAGTTCCTGCACTGACTCAGCAGGCTGCTTAAATCTTCTTCACAGTCTTTAGCATAGCTTTCAAATTACCAGTCTAGCCTCTAAATTATGCGAACCTGCTTGATTTAGTTTTGCCTCTATATATGACATATTTTTCTTCAGCATACAGGGGCATTAAGTTGTTCTTATTTTCCCATGTTTCAGACAATTTATACCCCTGCAAGTCCATTAAAGGGATTTTACGCAAAGGGTTTGTATCCTTGTCCCTGCAATTGAATTTTAACTTGTCACTGCTACCAACAGGCAATATCTTAAAGCCTGATTCACAGAATGTTTTCCTATAGGATTGTGCCATTATAAAAAGTGTCTGTGAATCAGGCCCCACACGTTGTTAATGTTACTTCATGTTCTGGTCAGAGCTGTGCCATTTGTAATTTGTGCAGGATTGGACTGGGTTATAGGGCAATAGGGCAGTGCCCGAACCAAAAACTCAAAATGCTATTGAAGTCCCATTGGTTGTTCAAAGTGGGCCACATTTCTGCCAGTGGGGGCCAGTCTGATGAGTTTCTTCACCATGTGACTAGTAGTTTTGACCATTGTTGCTGAGTGAATATTCTTTAAATTGCCAAATTTGCATCACATTTTATCAGAAAACTCCCCCATGGGCACCATTCAAACAGTCTACCACAAAAGTGAGGACTTGCCATTTGCAACTGGGGACCTCCTTTTCATTGGTACCCAAGACAATTTTATGTCCCAGTCCGACCCTGAATGTGTGTAATACTTGTGAGGCCCAGGTGTGCAGACATATCATACTCATTAGTAGGTTTAGGCCTAGAAGAGCACATACTCTCTGGTATAGTTGTGTCCTCATGGTGGGGGATTTTAATCATCGGGAATTAGCAGTCCTGAGGAAATCAAAGCCCTGGGGCTTAATGAAATCTGTGTTTGTCTGATTCCATTTCTGATGCCTCAATCACAATATGTGAATGCACCAGAGAAATATTCAATCGCATGGAAAGAGGATTACAGTCTCTGTGTGATTAATGGGCCTTTTATATCTGATCAACCAGCTAAAGACGCATTGATTCACTCACCATCTGCTTTTGTAGAGGGTATCGTGTGCATAACTTGATATTGGTGTAGATTTGTCCATTATAAAGAAACCAGAAGGCAAACACTCCTCTTGGTCACTGGAGCTTTGATTATCCCCTTCTATGATCTCTGTCAGCAATGCAGAGTATGCTGCTAGGTGCATTAATCATAGGGTATGTAATAAAAGGCCTGATGGCAATTTGGATTCTGTTCTCCTTTGTGGTCCAGCCAGGCGAGGTCCGAAGTTATCGAATGTTTGTCAGACAATCTGGAACCATCCACTATAGTGAAAGCATTTGATTTCCCCAATGCTACCATTGCATCTACATTGCCGAAGCCTGCTAAAAAGGTAATATTCAACTCAAAGAAAATTGGTACAAAGTGGATGCAGGGATACAACACAAACATGACGAGTGATTATCACAAGAAGTGATTATACACAACAGTGCATGCGAATGCACACCGTAACTATAGGGACAGTCCAAAACGAGGCAAGCATGAAAGGGAAACTACTTTTTGTTTTGCTCACGTTTCCAGACAGTTCTGGCATTTAGTGGAAAGTTAGTTGGGCAATGATATTTTACAAAGTAATATCTCTGAACTCAACTGGCGTGAACATTTTAGGGACATATATAGTAGAGAGCAAAGGCAACTGCTACTACTGGATAGAACGTGTGCTAATTTACACGGGCTTGGAGAGGATACTGGAAAGTATCCGTCTTGTAAAGGAACTCTGTGGGGCCAAGGCCCGAAGACATGATGGCGTACCCAGAAATATTCATACAGTGAATCTTCAACTTTAGGCCCCTTTACCCCGGAATGTTCTACGCTTTATATTATAAAGAAAGACTTTGGGCCTCATTACGACCCAGGCGGATTTCGCGGTGCTAAATGCACCGCGAAGCATGGCGGAAAGCCGCCGATAGCGCCATGGGGGTTGGCGGATTTACCGCCCCATTCCGACCTCGGCGGAGCGGTAAATCCCCAATCCCCATTCTGCCCTTCCCCATTCCCATTCTTGCCCCATAGGGTATAATGGGAGTGGGGAAGGAGTTAATTACGCCACCGTAAAATACGGTGGCGTAATTAACAACGAGGTCCCGTAGCGCCATGGTTTTCTCCGGCTGGTAAAACCAGGCGGAGAAAACCTCCATGGCGCTACGGGAACTCGTAGTATGGCGGAGAGGTACGCCATGCACTACGCTGGCGTAATACCCTCTCCGCCAGGGTCCTAATGAGGCCCTTTACCAGAAACCCTGTGTGCAAACTCAATGGTGCCAATTTTTGAAAAAGGAAATAGGTCAGACTGTAAGTGCAACAGGCCTATTTTCCTTAGGAATGTCAGAGATTACCCATATTAAAAGAAGGTTAATTCCTTGTCTTGCGTATGCAGATGGTGTGGTTTTAATAAGAAGAACTCCACATGCAGTGCAGAAATTGTTGACTGCTAAAGGGATTTCATGGGAAAAAGGCACATGTAGGTTAGCGATGGGGAAAGCTCAAGTAATGATATACCAAAAGGCACAAAAAAGGCCTTGCAGTTCTATCTAGACAATGTTATATTGGTGGACCAAGGAGAACTGCATTTTTTTTTCTGCAAAAACGTTCGTTTGTTTTTGCAGCTTTCATCTCGGCATTGCGAGCTGTCAAGAGGCTCTTGCCGTGTTTAGCTTGCTTCCTGGAGGAGGCAGAGCTTTCCTGAAGGCACGTGACTAATCACGTGATCTACATCATCTTCAAAACACAGGCTCAACCACCGGAGTGGCGAGTGTTGGTGGACCAAGGAGAACTGCATTTTTTTTTTCTGTAAAAACGTTTGTTTGTTTTTGCAGCTTTCATCTCGGCATTGCGAGCTGTCAAGGGGCTCTTGCCGTGTTTAGCTTGCTTCCTGGAGGAGGCAGAGCTTTCCTGAAGGCACGTGACTCATCACGTGATCTACATCATCTTCAAAACACAGGCTCAACCGCCCGAGTGGCGAGTGTTGGTGGACCAAGGAGAACTGCATTTTTTTTTCATGTAAAAACGTTTGTTTGTTTTTGCAGCTTTCATCTCGGCATTGCAGACAGTTGGAATAACACCCATTGTGCAGCTCGCTAAGTACTGAGATATTAGTGTCGACATCGATTCCCTAGAGAATCGAGGAGAGGCACCCTAATTACACTCTCCCATTTGGTACATAACGTGACTAGTGAGGAGTTATCTGGAAGAATGGCCTCTGCTCTTTCAACGAAAGATGGCGACATCAACACTACAACTGGAGGATTAGCAGCTCGCCCGCATACAAGAGCGATCTCGAGACTCCCGCAACATCAGCGAGAGAGACCCGGAAAAGTCCACGAATCAACAAAAGAAAGAGGTAAGACAACTCGCAGCTCAAAATTATTCGTGGTGTCCCAGCAGGAAAGTAATGAGAGTCATGACATAGGGGAGAGGGAAGGAGGAAGGGATGAAGTCATGGTAGAAATACCCATAGATCATGCCTCTTCAGTGTCTGCAGGTAAAGGGACATCAGCAGAACTAACCTGTGAATCACAAAAGACCCCGCAATTTGAGAACAACGACAGAGAGAGGCAGACAGCCATTGAAATGGACAAAAATTTAGAGGTATTGATCCAGACGGCAACACTGGTGTCAGAACATTTAAATGTGACAGATGTGGAACTTACTGATGTTGGTCTGATGTTAGAAGCCCAACAAGAAAATAGAAGTGATATAATAATTGACTTAAATGAGTCCAGAGAAAGAAGTTCCAAATCAGAAAGAATTGACAGTGAGAGTATTTCCATATATAGTGAGAATGACAAAGGGCAAGAACTAGAAATACAAAATTCACCCACTCTGAACAAGAAAGATAAAGGAACTAATATCGACAAGAGTGAAAAAAGTGAAAACCACGGGGAAGTCAATGGGCAGTTAAGCGGTCAAGACCTAGATGAATCCATCTATTCGGACGCTTCAGAAATAATGTTAATAAGTGATAAAGGAGAAAATCACGATAAAACAAATAACATAATTAGTCAAGAGGTCGCGATTAACACGAAAGAAAACGAAGGAAATGCTTGTGACATAATCTGCGAGGACTCAAATATTATTACATCAAAAGTAGGAGTGAATAACCAGGACGATAAAAAGATTTAAAAATAATAAGAGGTCAATTATGGCTGCAGGTCCAAATGAAAAAGAAAACAGAAAATTAGAGTCCTTGTTAAAACAAAAAACACAGAAAAGATGTTATTCGCAGAAAGATGGGACTGAGTCATACAAACAAGTGAACCGTCTTCTTCAACTAGCAAAGAGTAAACAACACTCACCCTTAATAGGTAAAAGGTTTCATGAGAAAAGTCGAAATCAAGAAACTTCAATGGCTGAAGAGATTGGTGAACAAGAGTTGAGGGAACAATTTATAAAAACAATGGAAGGAAATACAACAAAGGGTGCTTTTATGGAAAAAAGAAACATACCTGACCTAGAAAACAGCCAAACGCCTCCACGCGGTCCACTAAAAGATCTCAGAGCGAAACCAAATACCCATGGACATTCCCAAGTAAATCAATTACTGAAAAATCCAAAAATAGGAGTAGGGCCAGAGCTGGCCTTCAATGAAGATGATGCAGGCACATTGATATTTTCACCTCTGGACAAAAGATGCTTACAATCAACTTTTGCCTCTAAGAGCCGCTTTCCCACTGAATTCACCGAAGATGGAGAAAAGTCTTGCACAAGGGTCCAGCAAGCAACAATTTCGACACAAACAGATGAGCCAAACTCCTCTCCTCAAAGAATGGGATCAAATGGTGAAAGCAATCGAAGAAACAACAAAAAATCAACAGAAATACACAATGCGAGTATGCATAACAAAGACTTACCTACGACCCATTGTAACTCGCAGGCAGATACTGGAATTCAACTACAAAACAACGTTATGGCCGCTTTAACAATCTCATTGGCCCCATATATGAAACTGTACGAAGCAATAAGTGAAAATGTTAAGGATAACAACGCATTTTTAGCATTGATGTTAACAAAGCTAACAGCACAAGAAATCACTGCCTTAAAAATAGATGCAAGGTTAAATCACAAAGCTGAAACTTCAGCTGCCTGGCAACGACGGTTATTTGACTTGGCGAGCGGTGAAAGACACGAGAAAGACCAATTAACTAATGCAATGCTAGAATCTCTAAAATGGATGCGGAAAACAGTTGAAAACGCAGAGCGAAATGAACAATCACGTAGCACAATAAAACCGGCTAGACAAACAGAAGTTAGAGACGATGTACAAGATCAGCATGATACCGTTCTCCATAATGTTGATAATCGTCAGCAAATTTCGAAAACCACAACAAATAAAAAAATTAACAAAGAGGCAAGACGCGAGGGACCTGATACAGGTACAAACAGACTCTCTAAAGAACTAAGCATGAGAATTGGAGATGAAAAGTCACATCCACAGGAAAAGGCTATGAACGCTCAAAGACTGGAATCGCCAAAGAGTAAAATAAGCCCCAACATCGACGACTCGTTGATTGAAGTGGAGGCTAATGGGAAAAACAATACTGGCACGATAAAGGATGACCTACATCCTGTGTTTGGTTCATCTCAAGGACAGGAGCCCCAAAAAAAAAGGCCCCGGCTTGAAATCAATACAAAGGAAAAAAGAAATGGGAAAAGAACCATGTAATCTGAAAATCAAAATAACCGACCAGAGTAACCAACTAGGCACTTGTACTGTCTTTAGGAACATCAACTTTGGAATACTTAACACAAGACAAACAACGAGCGAAGAAAAAGGCCAACCCTCACGAGAGGCCTTGACACAAAGTGAAAGACAGTTGAAGTCATAAACAATGAGGAAGAAAGTGATTCAGAGTCCTTAAACGGAACAAGAGATTTAATACAAGATGCCTCCTTTTACATCGAAGAGGCAGCTAACAGCTCATTACCTAATCCTATGGAAGAGGATGAGCTACCCCAAACAAGGCAGAAAGCAACAAGGCTTATACAAAGAGAGAAAAGCGATGATGAGAGTTCGCACTTGGGCCACAATGTAGATGAGACCACAGAACATCCAGGGTTTGTAACAATGGACGAAAAAAGAAAACTAATAAATAAGGAAACAGCTCAGAAAAAGGAGATAGTATCAAAACTTGAATCCTCCAGAAAGATTACAAAAGCATGGAATCCAAAGCAACCTGGTATGAGCCCGAGGGATGTTCACGAAAAGAGACACATCCAAAACCCAAAAAAAGAAATGGCCAACTCATCTAATAAGGTATCAATAGAAAATCTGCTCAGAGAGAATGAGGATAAAAACCTGAATCGTAAAAATGTGATGTCTCTCCTACACTGTGTGGACAGACTAAAAAAAAATAAGAAAGCAAGATATTGCTGTGGTCGAATACACATATGAAAATCGAGTAGACACAGTGGTCCTACACTTGAAGTCGAACTCAGATAAAGAACTAATATTAAGAGAAGGAAAAGAGCTACTAAAACGCGGCTATGAAGTCCGAGAAATTGTCAGACTTAAAAACGGGGAGGACAAGAAAGCTGAATTACCCAGTCAAGACCATATAATAATGACAAAAACTTCCCAGGTACCGAATAAAACGGAGAAAAGTGGACTGAAAGAAAACTTCAGAATAACTGTGGCAAACTCGAAAACTAAGATGGTGGAGGATGAACTAGATGCAGGCAAAATCGGAGAGGAAAAAATGAGAAATAAAAAAGACAACCTGAAGAGAGAAGTAGGGCTTAAAAAAAATTGGCAATGGCTGGCAAGTTCCCTATCATCAGAAGTAATTCATCAATAGCAAAATGAGAATGATCCAACGGACTAGGAAACATTGATCTCCTGGAACACACGGGGATTCAATCACTTGATGAATAAAGAAAACACCCTATTAAACACTGCAACAATAATTTGTCTACAAGAGACCTGGATAAGTGAACTCCCCGCAAGTAGGAACTTTGACATATGCATGAACCCAGCGAAAAGAGGAAGTGAAGGGAGACCATCAGCAGGGTTATTAACTCTAATAAGGAGGGGGAGTAGATGGAGAATAATTGACAAAGGCAACCTGACGAATTTTGTCCAATGGTTAACACTAGAAAATAATAGCACCAATAAGCAGGAGGAAACATCGTCCATAACAGTGCTAAATGTGTACTGGAATCCAGTAGGAATATCAACTGACCAACTTATAGAAGCAATAATAGAAATAATAATTGCCAGTCTGGGAGTGAATCCACAAACACAAATAATTAAATGTGGCGACCTTAACATAAAATGCCTAAACACAACTGGTATAACACAGTTAGATGCGTTAAAGTTGGGAAACTCGAACGCCTACAAATGACAAAAGGTTTTAACCTACATATGTTAAATGGTCAAATAACTGGGACATCCCAGGCGCCCACACATGGTCAAATGGTCAAGCATCCTCCACAATTGACTACATCTGGGTATCCTCAACCATACAAAAAGAAATAAAAAGCCTCGAAATTATTGAACAGGAAGATAGCGATCATAAAATCCTTAAAGTGACATGGTGGAGTACAAAAAAATTGAAAAAACTGGAGAAAATACACAAAGTGGAATTGAACCCGTCGATAAATCAAATAAGGTTAACAAAGAAAGACATTCGATCATTGAAAGGGGTCCTAAGTGAAACAAACACGCCCTGGTTTGATCACCTCAATTATGAAACCCTCTTAGAGGTTTTCATAATAAAGAAGTCGGGTTAAAAAATGACGCCCTTGTACATAAGCATAATTATAGTTGTCAACTAGTTGAAAGAAGGAAACAACTCAGAAAGGAAATAAGAGACTGCAAGAGAAGAAAAAAAGACACGGAAGAGGAAAGACAAAGGAAGATTAAGACAAGTCGATCCCAATTCAAAAACTGGTTGGCAGAATTAAGAAACCAAAGACAACAAGAACAAGAGGAGATAATGCTGAAGACCCTCCAGAATACAAGCACCAAAGACACATGGGACCTAATCAACAACTGCACACTAAACCAACAAAGCAGATTGTTTGGCAGGGTTTCTGAACAAGACTGGATAAAGCACTATACCAAAGTATTTTCAGCCAGATTAGAAGACACTGACCTTACGGAGGCAGTCACTGACGTTGCCTGGATGACAATGATGGACGAGGCGGAAATAGAGTCTGCTATTCGAAAATTGAAGGACTCCTCAGCAGCCGGACCTGATGGGCTAACAAACATCCATCTGAAAAAAGATCCAAAATCTTGGCCGGCGATAATAAGTAAGTTGTTCAAAACAATAGAGTCTCAAAGAAAGATTCCCGAAATCTGGAACAAAAGTATAAGAGTACCGATATATAAAAAGGGCCAACGAGACTTGCCGACCAACTATCGGCCAATTTCATCACTGGCAACAACCGGAAAGCTATTTGCATCAGACCTGCAGAAGAACCTAACTAAGTGGGCAGAAATAAACAGCATCATAGATCCACGACAAACAGGATTCACGAAGCAAACTAATACTGATTTTAATCTTTTTATCCTGTCAATGCTCAAAACAAATGCTGTAGCATATAAAAGGGAACTGCATCTTGCGTTTATTGACTTAAGTCAAGCATTTGACACAGTAAATAGACGAAAGCTCTGGGAAAAGCTAAAAATATTGAACTGTCCTTCTGAGATGCTGAATCCAATAAGAGCACTTCACCAAAAAACAACAACACAAATTAGCTTGAATGAAAAAGGATACCTAACAAACAACATCAAAATAATGAAGGGAGTGATACAAGGGTGTCTGCTCGCCGCCACATTGTTTAAACTATATTTATCAGATATTCCGGAAATAACATCAAATATAAGAATCTTTAGCCCGAAGTTAAATGACCAAGAAGTGGCGCTAATATGATATGCCGACGATATAGTCCTAATGGACGAAACAAGAATCAGATTACAGCGTCTACTGAATAATCTTCAGAAATACATACAAAAAAATGACTTGATTATCAACGTAGAAAAATCAAAGATCATGACTGTAAATGGCAAGAACAGCGCCATGATGAAAAACTTCACATGGAAGATAGGAGGTGATACATTAGAAAGGGTCTCCGAAATAAGATATCTGGGAGTCGGAATTAACATCTCAAGTGTGGAAAAAAACTGGGAAGAAGTGTTGATTGCTAAAGTTCTAAAGTTAAGAACTTAAGTGCGCAAGGCAGAGTCATGAATGGGAAATATGGCAAATTTTCCCTGGAGCCTGTATTATTGTTCTATGTACAAAAAGTACTACCATCACTAACTTATGGTAGTGAAGCCGGAGTGAACCTCTCTCATAAAAACTGGTCCAAGTTGGAAATTGGGTTCTGGAAACCCCTATTGAGACTACCGAAGAATACACCAATAGTAGCGATAAGAGCAGAGCTTGGTCTAGAGTCACTAGAGGCAACCATGAAATGG
The DNA here is from genome assembly GCF_040938575.1 of Ambystoma mexicanum. Classification (NCBI taxonomy): domain Eukaryota; kingdom Metazoa; phylum Chordata; class Amphibia; order Caudata; family Ambystomatidae; genus Ambystoma; species Ambystoma mexicanum. The sequence continues at coordinate 799,022,983 of NC_090937.1, read as the reverse complement.
AAATCTCTAAGTCTGCTGAGGAAAATACCAGAAGGGAGTCCAGTCGTGGGCTATAAAATCCTAGCAATGAAAGGGCTAGGTAATAGCTCAACCTACTTAAACCATTGGAAAAGGGAATGGACTCAAATTCTAGTAGAGTTGGATTCGTCAGAAGAAGAATTACAATCAAATCCCAACAAAGTAAAAGAAAAACTGTTCAGACAAGACTGGATATCAACAAGAAAAGCCAAAATGAAACTAAAAAACATACAAAATATGGCCGTGGAACACAGAAGAAGAAAAGAACTCCCAGAGTATTTGAAAAGATTTCCGTCAAATATTCATAGACGCCTACTAATGAAAATTCGATTAGGAGTTTATCCGACCAATGAATATAAAAACAGAACTGGCGGTAGAGGAACCATCGAAGGACGTTGTAGATTTTGTACAGATATCGAACAACAAGAGACACCATCACATCTCCTTATAAACTACAGAGCGGTATCAAAAATAAGAAAACAAATGCTGGAAAGTCATATGTCAACAATGACACAAAGTAACACTGAGGAAAGATTCGACTATTTTATTCAAAGGCAAATGCCGGCAGATTGGATTCTCGCGGCTACCCATGCTGCATTTTGGAAAATCACTGAGGATTGGGTACCTTCACGGTCACGACTTATTTTATTGTCGTGGTTGACGCTATCCGACAGAAAGAGTATTGTTGGGACACGGTCGAGACATATGTAGAGATTGGAAAGCGTTTTTCCTAAAAAGATAGGCGAGAAGCTGCTACCACTCACATACTGAGCCCAGGAGGAGGCTCTCCCTATTAAATCAGGGACTGCATGCAGAGTGATTTTCTGGCGGTGGTGTGCCCCTGTGGGTGACCCACGTTTGGGTTCTCTCCCTACAGAATCATAGGAGATTGAATGTGAGCTCTGTTGGTGTATTCTACATATTCCTTTTTTCCATCTACATTCCACCTGACTTCGCCAGACCATAGTGCCCCTGAAGAATTTCTGTTTACTGGATATTACACAGAAAGAAACATGTCGGGTCGGGGAATGTATTGTTATTTGTGAACAAGTTAGAAGTCATATCCGCCCGAGCCATAACAGATCATAATAACATGGAATAGGCTCAGTGGTGTTATACTTATGGTTCATATTAACAATGGATTAGACATTGTATAATGATGTTTTAGAATGTTTGATCTTTATTGATGGTATATTGTTTTATCATTGAATGAATTGTGAATGAATTTTTGAATGACTTGTGTATGTATGTGGTATGGTTGAAGTGAGGTTGGATGTGGTTTTTAGATGGGAATGATGCATCAGATCAGTCCAATAATGAATTGGAAGGATTGATCAATACAAAATACTTTTGATACTAATATTGCTGTATGTTTTTATTATTAGGAAATCACCCTTTTTCTAGTGATCTGTTTAATAAATGCTAATAAATAAAAAATACTTAATCATTTGAGCGTCTACTGGGTTGAATTCAATTGTTTCACCTCATAGTTTTGTTTATTGATAGACACATGGACTTTACGGTTGTTTTGTGCACCTAGTAACTAGTATGATTATGTATGTAGGTTTTGTTATTACACCAGCAGTTGCCACCTGAACACAACAGTACTCTGACCTTCTATGTTAACCTTGTATATGTTCAATCCAGGCCAGGTCACAGTACTTAGATATTCCTGGTATCCCCTGTCACTCTTGTGTTTTGCTATTTTATTCAAGGACACAATCCCAGATTTTCGTTCGCAGGCATAAACTTTCTGGAAAAAATCTTGAAAGACAAGGATAACGAGGCAGAAAGAGAACCCACGGACAAAGAGTAGTGTAACAAGCAAATGGACATGGTGGCTGAAAATAAACGAAGATGGTCATGAAATGGAGTTTTAAAAAAAAAAAAGTGTGATAAAAGTTTTGTAATGTAAACTAAATTTTACACAATAAAAAAAAAAGAAAAAAAAATATTGACAACTGCGATTACTTCACTGTGAGGTATTCACAAGTTGATATGGTGGCTACATACATGACACATGCTAATGCAGACATTCTTCTTTTTTCTGCAACTCATGTGATTAATGCGATTGAAGTTTACAAAGGCACATTTGGTTGTATTGCCTGGAATGCCACTAGTAATTTGGACATTGGTTTCATGGCAATCTATTGAGAGGTCAGAAAGGGCAATTCTCAAAATTATTTTGGGTGTTAAGGATAGCACAACCAATAATCTCTTTTATTTGTAAACTGATTAACTCCTATAATAATGGGACAGCAAATGTTTCCCATAATGTTATGGTTATCTTTGTAGGTTAATGCAAAATCACGTATTACACATTTAATTTTACACAGTCCCTTGGATATTGTTTATTGTTTGTTGTTTATTGATTACGTTTTAAGCACTTATACAATAAAAAAATACTGGTAGAAAGCACCCACAGGGCAAGGGAGGAAGCAGGGGTGGGAAATACATTATTAAAATACATTAAAAACACAATACAATAAGAGCAGTGGGGGGGAGAGGAAAAAAGGACGGGCCTACTATGCCTTCTGAGTATTCAGATGTGCAAGTGCAGCAAGGAAGAAGGCAAGAGGTTAGTGCTGTGGGGGCTGAGGTTATGGGTGAGCCACAGATGAAGTGCTAGGAATCTTGAGTGCTACACAGCCTGGAGCCGCAAGGGGTGTCAGTGCGAGCCCCCCGGGGGAGGGTGTAAGTGCAAGTGCATTTAGACAGGAGCTTGGCCGATTGGGTGAGGTAGGTCAGTGCTCCGAGGACACATAAGGGCCCATGACACCAATTGCAGCAACTGTGGGATTAGCAGGGGAAAGAAGAAGAGAAGGACGAGGTAAAGTGGAGAGTCCTAAGGAGTTTCCGGAATTTAAGAAGGTCCTGCTCAAGGTGAAGAAGGAGGGCTAGGCTGCTCCATAGGAGGGAGCCAGCTGAGGAAAGCGAACAACCACCTACTCTCTGTTTAGCAAAATGCTTTACACACAGAGAGCTAGAGCTAGAGGGGCGTAGTGGTCTAGAGGGGGAGTATTTAGTAAGATTAAGTTGAAGATAGTGTGGTACCCAGGACCAGACCACCTTGTGGATGATGCAGAGGGATTTGAATTTAATCCATGCAGCAACTGGGGGCCAGTGAAGATTTTTAGTGCAGGAGAAATGCGGTACCTGGGCTTAAGGCCAAGGATAAGTCTTGCCACCCTATTCTGGATTAGCGGGAGGGGACGAAGAGTGGAAGATGGTAGATTCAGGAGGAGGCTATTGCAATAGTCAAGCCTAGAGAGAACCATGGCTTAGGTCACATGGTGTCTTTCTAAATCTACCTGCCTCCACTCTTTGCCCTTTACAACTAATCCAGAACAGGACTGCAAGACTTGTCCTTGGCCACAAGTCGGGGGATCGTATCTCTCCAGCTCTGAAATCCCTACATTGGCTCCCTGTGGATGCAAGGATTAAACCCTCTGCATTGTCCACAAGGCTTACTGTGGCCTGGGTCCAAAATACCTTCAACTATCCCTCCGTAAATACCTCCCTCTCAAGACCAGCGCTCCTCTACTTCTCACTTCTTCAGAGTCAGTTGTTTTTCAAAGAAATGATCTGGGGGTAGATCCCTGTCATCGGGTGGGGCCTCCTTGAAACTTGAGGAGAACCATCTCTGGTTCCAGAAGCACCTCAAGACCTTACTGTTTGCTTCCGCCTTTAGCCCAACTCTCCCCTGCTGATCTGTCCTCTCTCTCGGCACTGTGCATCTGCCCACCGCTCTGACCTTCTGGCCCAGTTACCTGCTCACCCAGCCTCCTTCCTGCACTGCCTCTGGGCCACCCCTGCACTGGGGTCTGTATCTGTACCCATACAGCACCCCTCCCACTCTTCTTCTGCAGTTATCACATATACACTATCTGACGAATTCTAGCACTTGCCACTTGCTGGCTGCACTTCCACTGTTCATCGTCTTTATTTAATTATTTTAAATGATTTATTCTGTTTCTCTCCTCTGTTGTGCAGTTTCCACTTCTCCCCTTTTCCATGCACTTCCCCCTTCTTACCTTTTCCATGCACTTGCACATTCTCAATGTCACTGGGCCTAGTAAAGTCGTTGTTTTAATTTGTCCCTTGCTCCCCTCCCTTTGCCTGGTCGTGCTCTTGAACACTTGTGTACGAGCGCGATACAAATAAAATATCATATCATATCATATCACATTGAGCTACTGGGGGAAAGTGAGAAAAGGGAGAATTCCTTTGAGAAGGAAGAGCTGAAATTGGGACTTCTTGGCAATGTCCTGAGTGTGAGGGAGGAAGGAGAGGGTGGAGTCGTAGATGACACCAAGGTTTCGGGCTTCAGAAGAGGGCGCAGAGGGAGAGACCAAAGAGGAAGTCCACAGTGAAGGAAAGAAGGAGGGAGCAGGGGTCCCGATGGGAAGGATATCAGTTTTACAGGCGTTGAGGCAGAGATCATTGGCAGTGCTACAGGACTGGATGGCAGATATGCAGTCAGGGATGATGGAGGGTGTAAGAGTGTCGACAGGGAGTTTGAAAATGAGCTGAGTGTCATCTGCGTAACACTGGAAGTTGGAGGAGAAGGAGGATATGAGGCATGCATGCAGAACAAGGTAGATGGTAAAGAGCCAAGGGGAGAGGATAGAACCCTGGGTGGACTAAAGGTGGAAAGGGAAAAAGAAGAGGAGAAGGTGCCCAGGATGACTTTGAGGAAGAGCGGTCAGTAAGGAAGGATGTCAGCCAGTCTAGTGCCCGTTGCCCTAACTCTGATGTCTTATAAGAGTCAGAAGAGGGAGAGGAGTTCCTGCAAGGGAGCCCCTCTTTGCCTCAACAGGCCCCTTTGCCTAAACCATTAGCCACTGGGACCCCACAAGGTCCACCACTGAGTCCAGAATGTGTGTCTCTTGAAAAAATTAGACTTGAGTTAGAATTCAAAAGGTTACAAATCCAAGCTGAAACCAAACACCAGGACATCAAACTCAGGGGACTAGAAATGGAGCGGACTAGAAATGCAGCATGCTCTTGAAATGAAAAAAGTGTCTCTTGAAAATGTTTCTATCCCAGAGTCCTCTAGGTCTTCCAGTCCAAAGAGACCTTGCATGCCTAAAGAGGCTGTGAGTATGTATGATGTGAAACTTGATATTTTGGATTGGTTGGGTGCTTTTGAATATAACTATGGCATTCAGGGTTTCACAGGGAATCAGTTGATTCCTTGGCTTTTGTCTAGGCTCCCCCAGGTTGCAACTGATGCTGTAATGAAGGTGGGGAACTTGAAATATTGGAGTATGAAAATGTGAAGCTTGCTTGGATAGCTAGACTTGGGAAAACTCTCTCCCAGTACCTTAAGAGGTTTAGGACCCTCAAAAAGACTGATGTACCCCTTGGGCTACCTGGGTGTGGGAATGTTTGAAAAAAATGTTGCGTTAAGGTTTACAGAGCGAACTTCTTTGAAGAAATGAGAAATCTATTTTTGTTGGAATCTATTGTTGATGCCTGTTCTCCTGAGCTGAGACAGCACTTGGCTGACTCAAAAGAGATTGATCCCAAAAAGTTAGCAAGAGTAGCTAACTCATGGGTGGCCAACAGGGCCACTCATGGAGATTCTGGGGCCACTCACAAAAAGGAAGAGGGAAAGCAGCACAAAAGTAAGAATAAGGATAGGTTTTATTCCAACCAACCAGAATAGGCCCCAAAACCACATATGGGTAGATCCCATGGGATACCTGTTAGGCCTAGTGAACCCTCTGGTGCCCAACCAGAGGGAGGTCAGCAGAAACCCCCATTCCAGAGAGCATTTGGTAAATGCTATGCCTGTGGGTTAACTGACCATATGAAAGGAGATCCCAGATGTCAGGGTAAACCTGCAGGGATCAGCACTGCCTCCTTAGCCTCCATCCTTAAGGGAGAAGTAGAAATGGCTAGTTTCCTCTTTCGCCTACTGGCTGAAAAACAATTTGGTGTTCAAGCCAGTTTATTCGTAGAGTCCCTGGGTCTGTGTAAAAATCAGAATATGGATTTGTATGGCTCCATTCCAGACAACTCCAAGCAGTATTATATGGACAGTATTCTTGTAAATAGCCAGGACACTTCTGCCATGAGAGACACTGGGGCCAGCAGAACAGTTGTGGATGAAAGCTTTTTCAGGCCTGAGGATGTGGCTAGTGCACCGAAAGGTCCCACTAGATTTGCTGGAGGCCCTGTCCAAATGGTTTCAATTCTACCAGCTCTCAATCAGTGTAACAATATGACAGTGAGGATTCATGTCAGTATTTAGAATGAGGTGCCTGGGAGAGTCCTGTTGGGGAATGACTTAAACACTCTGGGAGTAGTGTCCAGTACCCCTAGGCCTCCCAGTGAAAAGAAACAGAAACAAACCAAATTGGCTAGAGAAGCAACCTTAAGAGACCACCCTGAGAATGTGGTACCCTCTACAGAGAACCCCACTGGAAGTTCTTGTTTTAATAAATTGACCTCTAATCAAGGCACATCTGAGACTAGAATATTAGGGAAATGGTAGCCCCAACCATGCTCCATCATTGCCAATCCAGTTGTAAAGATTCCGACCCACCCTGCTTCTGAGGAAGAGGTGGATAGACACACTGGACCCCTCTCTATGCCTGTGAGAACTGGTAATTCTCAAAGCTGGAGGAAAACATGGAAATATAGGTCTGAGACTAAACACCTTTAGACTTTTGGATCTTCTACTAAAGACTCCAGTGTAAATCCTAGTGATAGGAGGGAAACCTCTAAGCCAGGTAAAATGAGATCTCAGAAGAAGTAGAAAACCTACACCCTGCTTGCCCACAACCCCTCCAACCAAGATACCTGAGACCAAACCTGTTCTTGTAAGAGAGGTGGTGAGGAACCATGGAGCCCTTCTAGATCTAAGGGATTCCTTTCTAGGAACCCCTTGAAAAAGCATATTATATGTTCAGAAGTTGTCACAACTTCTGAGGGTCTGTTAGAATAGCTCCCCTATACGTTACATAAGAGAGATGTACCAAACCGGATTTGTAGGTCATATAGCTTACAAATGCAAAACACCTGATAAAAAGTGCCATAGCAAGGGTAACAAAAGGTTGCTGGTGTAATCAGCAGGCTATTTAACCGACCTGCAACAGGAGATCCATCCTGGTGGGGATTAGATCCTCCTGTCCCTTAGTCTGGGGGGGACGAGTATAAGGGAGAATTTTCAATTTAGTGCTAAATTCCTCCCACCTTGGAGACTCCCAGCTCTTTTGCTAAACTTTGGGACTTTTTACTTTTAAATCTATGTGTTTTATGTGTTTCTTTTGGTTGTGGACTCTGACAAACTCCATAGACATCATATTTTTACACTGTGTCACACAGCAACGTCATTGCAGTGCCACAGGGAAGTCTTTTAAATATCACAAGGTTTAAATACCTTCACTTGGATAAACTTCTGTTTCCAAGAGCAGTGAAGTGAAATTGACTTCAGTTACACTGTAACTTTCTAGACCCAGCAAACACTATCTAACAATAGCGTGCTGGAGGGCTTACTTCGTATCCCCTTTGTCTAGTCTCTCTTGTAAAATGTTTATGTTACCGGTTCCTGAATGGCTGGTGGCAATGGTTACCTTTAACTACCGTGGTGTGCATATAATGCAGGCTGCGTTTTCAGCTGCAGTAAGGCACCCAAGGGTGCCATTTTTGTCAAAATGGCCCGGTCTGCTTTTTTCACCATTTCTTTGTGGAAAGGTCCTTCTTGAGATTTACTCAAACCAGGTTTGGTCCCTTTGTTCATTTTGTCTTTGGTGGGATTCACGAGTGAAGCCTGACTCTGGCTCCACTGTGTCTGGCGGGGGGCAGGAAGCAAGCGAGGTGCCCAAAACTCCCTGTGCTTAGTCTCCTAGGAGACTGGAATGCACTTTTAGGTAATTAGCCGGCTGGCTGTCTGGCAAGGACAGCCACCATGCTGGGTGACTGACAGCTGGGCTGGAATGAATGGGAGAAACCTGCATAAAAGGTGAGGCTTTTTGGCTTGGAGGGCAGAGTCGACCACTGGATGAAGGAATCCATAGAAGCACTTGAAGAGGACGCCTGCTGCAACTCCTGGACCGTTGGTTTTTGGTTTGCCCGGTGTAGCCCTGCTGCCATGCTGAAACTCCAATTTCGTTTTGACTAGAGAAGCCCAGCAAAGACGACTTTTCCCCTCGAGTTGGTGGGACCAATCAACTCCAAAGTATGCCACCTGGACATCCTCTCAGAGCTGGTTGAAATTCCACTGCAGTTGCTGCTGGAACTGAATAGCCAAGGAGAGGAACACCAGATTGTGTGCATTTCCTTTAAGTGGGCCAAGAGCTCCAGGAAGATCCTTTGGACTCCCAAGAAGCAGGACTGACCAAGCCAGAGCCACCTCAACAGAGTGCTGGAACCCAGATGCAAGGAAAGTCAATCTCGACAGCCAGAAACCGCAATGTTGCTATTCGCGGTAGACACAAGCTGAAACACCAAAGTGCAACTTGTTTGAAGATTGCTGCTTGTGGTCGGTGACAACCCCATTGCAGTGCAGGAGTCCCCAGACGTCCTCCCTCTTGTCCCCACAACTGAGGCCCAGGAAAACCAGGATCTGCAGAGCTGCACAGGAACAGAAGCCATCTGCTGCACTCAACCTAAAGATACTGTACAGTCTAAGAGAACTTACCTCTTGTTGTGTAACTGCACTTGTTGTCTGTTGGTGAGACTTGTTGTGGTTGCTCTGCAGATTTGCTGACAGCTTCTTTACTTCACAAGCCTAAACAGCTTGTGGCGCTGCTTTGATTTCTTCTTTTCTACAAAGAATTCGAAAAACATTGTGCAAGACTTTTACTTACCCACAAGAAGTGCTTCAGCTGATCTAGATTTTGCCCAATTGACTTTGGCCTAGCCTGGCTCCCTGAATGACTCTTCTTCCCTCTGACATTGTGTTTGGTCTTCCTTCCAGGAAGGGGTTAACTAACTTTGCAATGGGGGTTACTAAAAGTATGTACCTGCTTCAGAATATTTGTGATCTCTTGTTCTTTTCTAATAACCTTTTTCTTTGACATACTCCTAAGTCAGATTCTAAATGTAACCCGTGGTACATTAATGTCCAAAGTGTCCTAGTTACTAAAGTCACCTGATGGTCTAGGAAGTGTCTGTGTGCCATCCTAGAAGGGTTCTTACTGATTTAGAAATATTAAGAGTGTGTATTTTGGAGTGTATTTGTGTGTTACTGTTATATTGACTCCTTCTAAAGAAGGCTTACTCTAACTGACTGTTAAATAAATGAATACTTGTTTAATCAAGAAGCATGTTGTGTAAGAGTTTATTTGAATACTTGTCACTGTGAATCTCTGTGTAACTCCCCAACAGCTCACATTGACCCCTCTTAAGACAAGCCTGGCTGCTCAACACACTACCAACCTGTGTAGTACAGACTTATACCAAAGGTTGGGTTCCTTTTGCCAGGAGGTCAGGGTTGTTGTAGTGCACCCAAAGGGTACTGCATACAATCTTGCCTAACATCGATTGACTTGTACAAGGATTTCTTTATTGACAAGCTAGGGCATGAGGCCCTGATGAAGGACCTATGGTCCGAAATGCATAGGCTTTCTCTCGCTCTTTGCTATGGAAATATGTACCACCCTTTTGGTACTTTCTATTTCATTAAAAGACAAATTATTTGATGTAAACAAACTCGACAGCATCTTTTCTACTTTGATATAACGGAACATTATAAACAAGAGAAATACTTTTGAAAAGATAAACGTTCTTGGGCATCAGGGTGTGCGGCCCACACCGAAGGCTCACAAGTTTGGTCTTTTCTTTTCACTAGGAAAAATGTCACTCATTTCAATCAGTTCAATGGACCTCTATGACGAGACCGACAAGCTTGGTCATTACGGTTGGTTATATGTGATTTCATCATCAGTAATCCACATCAAGGGGTGAATAATATTTTTTTAACCAACTAAACACTCTTCCCAATATATATTAGGACTGGTGCAATTATATAAACAAACTCCAGTCCTAGAATATTTGGGGAAAGTGTCGGATTATGGCTCAAATAAAAAGTATTGTTTACCTCTTCATGTTTATTTCCAGCGATTAACTCACTGGTTACCTCCAGGGTAACCCTTGGTGCCTTCAAGAAATATGAACACAGTTGTGTATTCATAATTCAAATAAGACTTACACTTTCTTATCAGTTATTTAAAACAGTTAGTGCATACACATAGCTCAGACAGAATAAGTGAGGTTTCAAATTTGCAAGGTGAAACTGCAGCAAGCTTGTGTGCAAGAAAAATATATCTTCAGTGTGCCAAGTGCCTTTTCTCCATTCTGACAGCAAGCATACAATTCAAAATGCAGTCATCTGTAAGCATAACTTGGCCCAAGTGCAGAATGTAAGTCCCATTTCTTTAGATTAATTTTAAATAGCAGTTCTCATCTACATTCTTTGGGCAATCATTTACATGCATTGTTCATCCTCAGCAATCCCCCACTTTGACTACTAGCCTCAAATCGCTAAATACTTTGAATCACCAGCTTAAATAACCAGTGGCTTTCTGAAACACCTCTTCAATCATTTTCATCAACAGAAGTCCTTCATGATATTTAAAGGTATTTAATGGGTTAGTTTCCAAATATTTAAAATCGTCTTTGATTAGCAAATATGTGCAATCAATTTTAGTGTCACAAAAATCACCAGCACCCCATGAATTATGGAGGTTCCCAACAAGCCAACAGAATGTGTTAACTGGGACCACCCACTGTATGCATTATCTTTTGTGATGTATTCACATATTTTCTAATGTAGGAGAAATATCAGTAAGGCTGTCATCATTTGGGATATATGTTCAGCACTTTTCAGGATAGTGTCTAAGGCCTTTTGTTCTGCAGCGCCATAGTGCATATAGCAGCTACCTGCTTGAGTAGTCAATGAAAGGGAAACTGAGTTGTCATTAGTTACTTTTGCCAGTAGCAGGGGTAGATTTAAGATAAATAAGATAGTGCTTAGTTATCTTATCGTAATGCAACATGCAACCTTGCACCCTAATGTAACTGATATTGTTAACTAATGTACCCTAATGTAACTAGCGCTGATATACCCGAGGGTTTTGTGCGCTGTAACAAATGAATAGATAAATAAATAAATAAATATCAAAGTTTTCCTTGATGCCTATTCCAGGCATTACATAACCCATGCCTTCAATAAATGTTTGCCGTCTAGATTCTCTTTTGTTTCTTGGAGGTGATGGCATTTTTGGAGAGTCTCTGATAGCAAGCAGGGCATGTTCCATGTAAAAATGTCCACCTTAATGCTTCGGCACCGAGTTATAAGCCGATAGTCCACAGATAAAATATGTTCCATGGCAGGTAGCATAATCAGATTTGGCAAAAGAAAATCTTTTTTTTTTTTTAAAGTAACATTGCTTATAATAACACTGTTGCTGGTGGATAAAGAATATCTGCCCCTGCTACTACCAATAAACAGGCAGGAAGTTAAGCTTAAGCTTCAGCTTCAACTACCACACGCAACGTGAACAAGAGTACTGGCCTCACGCTGTCAGAACTGGTGCGTGTAGACTTCACCTATATCTACAAGATGACCAAGTAAACACAATCACTTCAGATTTTCAAATGACATTGCGGTCAATTGAATATGAATATCTGCTGTCTCAATTTAAAGAACGCACAAATAACTTAAGACAAGTTGATTTTGCTCCAAAGCATAAATTTGATCTCGAAATTCTACAACGCAAAAGATCTAAGCGACATGATCTAAGAAAAGCCCAAAAGACATTGAATGCTAACACCGCTGAATGTAAAAGACTGATTAGACAAACGTATAAGAACTGGATCAAGTTGCATAAGTCCACCATGCTCCAAAATGACTCCGAACTGATGCTGTCAAAAATGACTAACAAAAACACTGCCGACTTTTGGAGGCTGATAAATAACAACTTAGCCCCACAAAATGCATTACAGGCAAACTCAGTCTCAGAAACCGAATGGCCGTCATTCTACACCGACCTATTCCGTAAGGATGAAGTAACTGAGGTATGGAAAGCGCCATATCTGTCTCACTGGGACCTGGTGTTTGAAAGAGATGACATCCTCCAAGTAATTAAAAGCGCGAATGCTTCTCGAGCCCTGGGCCCAGATGGTCTAACTAATTACACCATCAAGCGTCATCCTGAACAATGGGCCGACTTCTGTGTCATCTTGTTTGACAGAATACTCAAGTGCTGTACCACCCCAAAATCATGGAAGTGCGCTGTAATTTTTAAGAAAGGAGACAGAAGAAAATCCGAAAAACTACAGACTGATAGCCTTTTCTGGATGTGCTGGGGAAAATGTATGGAACTCTCCTCCAACAAAAATTACTACAATGGTCCAGAGAATCGAACCACTTGGACCCCAGACAAGCAGGCTTTGTAAAGGGTGTAGGCTGTGGAGTCAACCTGCTACTCCTAAATCTACTAAAAATGGAAGCTCACAGAACTAATACCAAAGTCTATTAAGCTCTAATAGACCTTCCATATTCGTTCGACAGCATAAATCGAGAATTGTTGTGGAAAAACCTAAATGCATGGAACTGTCCTCCTAGTCTGCTGGCTGCAATTCATGAGTTACATTCTGACACTACTATCAAGATCAGACTGGACAGAAAAGGCACGTTATCTGCTCCAATTAATAATTTCAAAGGCATCAAACAGGATGCCCTTTGGCGGCTATCATTTTCAATCTGTTTATATCAGATATTACTGACATCTTTAATGGGGCAAACATGTTCCCGGCGAGAATTCATAATTCTCACATCAACTATCTGGCATACGCGGATGATCTCATCTTAATTGACCTTACACCAATAGGCCTACAGCGGAAGCTATCGATTCTCAAAACCTACTTAACAACAAATGGAATGAACATAAACAAAAATGTGAAGTACTAATTTTTGAAAAACTGACAACTAACAGAATGAATGCGAGAAAATTCAACTGGTATCTTGCTAATGAACAAGTCAAGATTGTGAAAAACACTCTATTTGGGCATGAAGCTGAGTGCAAGTAGAAATGATGCACCGTGGGCTGAGGCATCTAAAAGCAAATGTCGTCAGCTAGCATGTCAAGCTTGTTTGATAAATAAAAAATACGGGAAATTCTCATTGAAGCCAACGATTACGTTCTTCCAACAAAAAGCTATCCCAGCCCTGATCTATGGGGGGGTAAACACTTTTGGATGTGCAAACTCATTTTGGAGCTCTCTTGAAAATATCTTTTGGTCAAGAGTGTTACACTTGCCCAGGGGCTTATCAACGGTTTGCATAAGATACGAATTGGGATACATCTCCATTCAAGCAAGAGTCTTGTGGAAGATGCTGAACCACTTTAGAAAAACGATGCTAGAGGTTCCCGCGCCACAAATCCAGATACTACACAAACCACACCTGGACAAAACATACACGATTCTTTCAAAATGGAATGCACTCTGTCTTGAGATTCTGGAACAGTATGAAATCACCCTACACACTTTGATCGACAACCCAGATCTAGCCAAAAAAGAATTGTGGCGAGCAGACTGGATCAACACTTGCGATCTAGGGCTGAAAGCCAAACTGATGTCAGATGTACCTGGAGAAGCAAGAGCGTATGGTCAGCTGCAAACCTACTTGACTTGCTTTCCTGACCATCATCCAAGAGAGCTCTACATGCATTTCAGGTTTAACATAATGGCAACCAAAGAACGCTTAAGTACCTGGACGCAATTTGCAGACATGTCTCTAACATGCAGATTCTGTGGTGCCCCGAAAGAGACATTAAAACATTTGACAATGTTCTGCCCTGCATCTCTTCAATACAGAAAAACTGCCCTTGACTCCATTATCAGCAAGCATCAAACTCTAACTGTAGAAGAGTGGTGAAAAGCCTTGTTTGACAGTTCACACAAACAAGTACTGTTTCCATTGGTGATATTCCTTCGAGTCCTAATAAAACACGCAGAGAAAATAATTATGAAATAAGTAACTGTGTGAAATGTACACATTCTCCAACGGAAATAACTCAAAGACAATTACCGGAAAAAAAAATGATGCTCAGTTGTTGACCACACGAGAACGAGACAGGGGTTCCTTGTGATTTGTCATGTGTTTACTTTTTAAAGGTTTATTCAAACCAATAAAAATTTAAAAAAATAAAAAAACGGGCATACAAGATTAGTGTAACAGAAAAGGCTAGTAGTGGGAGATGACAAATTCATTGCAACAGGCTTTTTATGAAGTTGATCTGGCAGAGGAACATTTGGAATGCTTGAGTAACCTATCTGTGAATAATGACCAGAACAAGGTTTAGGCCAATGGAAGTGGAAAACAATCTGAAATCACTGCAGATGTTTCCCCAGTTAAAAGGAACTGGTGCCATAGGACAACACAGCTCTAGAGAGAGTATCTAGGAGCTGGGGACAGACCCAACAGGTCATAACATTTTGAATGGTGTCATATTCCTACATGGCATGTAGAAAAATACTTTCTATCCAAGGATGTACATTAGAGGCTTGTGATCCACCCACGGCATGAAGTTCTAAATTATCCAACAAATCAAATAAGCATCAATCAGATTCATAAAGCATGATAGATTAATTTTGATACATCAGATATTTTCCACATAATTAAAACATTCTTGGTACAGGATACCAGGTTCATTTCAAAAGTCTGTTTTTATCTTCACAGGTTCTCAAGAAATTGGTATGCTGCAAACAGGAGCAAACAGAAGAACAATGCAAGCAAAAAACAGAAGAGGTCCTCAATATGTTTCAATGAATAATCAGGGTGGTCAGAAGCATGTTGCATAGTTAAACATGTTTATAGATGCATATTAGCACCAGGATACCAATTACAAGCAAGTATCCTGGAGGCACACTTGTAGAAAAGGAGTTAGACTAACTTTGAACAAATTATCTGCTTCTTTCATTGTTTTTTTCTACTTTACCTTGTTGAAAGGGCAACATAGTGCTACGTGTTATTCAAAGGTGTAATATGATATTCAAAGTACATGTGTGCATTACCTTTCAACAAATCACTTAATCACTGCTCCATCTTCTGCATGGAAGGAAATTGTATGTCCCTGAAAGGTAGAATCAGGATCTTGGAGAGCAGAAGATGATTGTGGGGGCTCCTCTTCAATGTTTGTTTCAGTGCTTACTGAGGTTGAGAATGCACCACTGACTAAAGCTGCCTGTGGATCCTGTGCTGAAGCAGTAGCACTATTCTAAACAGGCATCAAAGATGTGGCACTTGCCTCAGTATACAGCAGTAGATTCGGGTGTGGAGGATCCTGCTGATGCAACCATTCCAGAAATAGCAGAAGCAGATGCCTCGGACATTTTGCAGTCAACACTGATGCTTAAGGTGGTGGATGCACCTTGCAGCAATGGGAGGTCTGGACCCACATTAGATGTCCCTTGAATGTAATGGAAGTCTGCACGGTGAGAAGATTCTGAAACTGTCCCTGCCAATGTGGCTGCAACACTGACTTCCTCTGATGCACTCGCAGGTAGACCCAATCACTGGGGCTAAGTGAATGGCAGGGTCTTGAAACCTGTTCCAGTAGTGCCAAGGCCAGTCTCTTTACATATGTTGGATAATCCATTTTGTATGTCTCTGTTAAAGCGTTCTACTGTTACACTAGTTGGGGATGACATGCATAATGAAAATACTGGGATATATTTAAAGCATTGCAGATATCGCCAACCACCTTCCCAGTGAAATATGTACATATGTCACTGCCACCAATGTCAGGAAGAACAAAATGAGGTATATATTTAGTACGATGTGATTTTGCAAAAGTTAAGGTTAGCCTTAAGCACGGTTCAGCCTCTGTCCATCTGGAGAACATGGCCACTGCTACAAGAAACCATAAAAAATTAGGACATTTAGGTAGTTGCATGAAATCCATTTGAACCTTGTGAAATGGGTCTTCCATTGCTGGATGTGCTGAAAGCAAAGTATTGGCAGCTTTCTCCATCTCATGTGCCAAACAAACAGGACAATTACTACAATAATTCTGAGAAAACTGTGAGAAGGTATGGTGCAAACCATTTCTGTTAACCATAGGAACCAAATGTCCGGAATGGGCCATAGAAAGAGCCAATCTGCAAAGATAAGGGAAAAGAAGTCTGGGCACCATCAGGAGGCCATCTGAATCAACGTTCCTTATTTTCTGGCCCTAGGTCATGTGGTACAGCCAGGCTAGAACAATATGTACTATGTGACTGTTTCACTGAAACACAGACAAGGATGCTGTAAGGCATGAGGGGAACAATCTAGTGCCACAGTGTGTGCTGGATTGTCAGCAAAGGAGTTACCAGTTGCAGCTACTGAATAGGACACATTGAGTTCTCTATATTTAACTAAGGCCAGTGTATAGGGTACTGAACGAGTTAGCAATATGGATGAGACATATACACCATTTGAAATAGGAGTTCCTGCATATGTCAAATATCCATGCTTCTTCCAAAATATATCAAAGTGGCAGACCACACCAGGGCCTTTGCAGGAATCAGTATAGATCATGGCAGATTTTCCTCTAGCCAGCACACATTGGTGAGAGATATCAATTCCGTAACTTTATCTGAAGAAACATTTTGCAATTGGTATGCCACCAAAACCTTATGCTATATACAAACTGCATAACTGCCAAAACTTTGCTGAGATAAGTACATAAACAAGAATCATCAACAAATAAGACAAGCTCAGGGTTCTTGCATGGTTATTCCTTCAACTCAACTCTGGATGTCATGAGGTATTTGGTGATTGATATTTAGTCATGGGCTCACCATTTGAGGGAGTCAGAAGCACAGAGGCTGGATTCAAAATAGAAAAGTGGTTAACAGATACAAATGTGAATTTGATATGCCCATGGGTTTGTCTTTCAGAAGTAATGTTAGGAAAGCGTGGGGCACCATTACAGTGATTGGATGCCCTCATAATAACACATCCGCTTCTGCAACTAGCAAGCAGTTGCTACAACTGCATGTAAACAAGACGGTAAACCTGCAGTCAGAGGATCTAGTGCATCTCTGTAGTAGTCAGTAGGACAGTCATTATAACCATGCATTTGGATCAACAGTTCACATTCATCACAATATAGGATGAACCATTTCTGATAATTCAGTAGACCTAAAGCTGGAGCTTTTGACACATTTTGCTTGATTCTGACATATGTCTTTTCAGTTTCAGATGGCCATGAAGGTTGTCTGGGAGTGATTTGTGAGTGTGATTCTGTAAGGATTTGTACATTTAAACATAGCCCATTTACCAATAATTGCTCTTATTTGCCTTTGGGTTTGGGTAGTGTTCGGAGAATTCTCATTCTATGGCTAATTTCCCTTACCTATAGAGTCCCCCAGAGGTTTTGCTGGATTGAAAGGGTGTGTTTCTTTTTTCCTGTTAAGAGTGAGACTCTTTTTCCCACTCTTGCGCATTTTTGCTATGTGTGTTCTAGGCTATTTTTGTGTTTAATACCTATGGGATCTCTCTCAACCCCACAGGAACCATCTTTATTCACAAGTGTTACACTGCACCCTCAGTGCAGTGACACAGGGGTGTCGTAGCAACCCCCAAACATAGACTCCATACCCTGGGACTGACTACTGTCTCCCAGGGCATGTAAAGTCCCCATTGACTTTACTAGTCGAATCCTATGAAATAAACCAGTACAACCCATCTTACTATGAGGTACTGGAAGGGGTTAATAGTTTTTCCCCATTTTCATTTTTGAGAGGGTACCGTACAGTCCCTCTCTCAAAAGTTTCTGGCTGGTGGCAGTGGTTACTACTGTAAATATTCGACCGCTAATATTTCCCTATGGGATTTTCCCATTGTTCAAGGATACCACTTTTTCTGACAGACTCTAACATACCGCCAGTGTATTTTAATATTAACTTTACTCCGGTAGGTTTTTATTGCCAGAACTTCAATATAACTTCTTTTTCGTGTCTTCCTCTAAACTCCTAACCCAGATCGGGGATCTTTTGTTCGTCCTTTTGGCGGGCTTCTGTCGAGAAGCCCTCCTTTCGGCGCCACTGAGTCTGGGGTGGGTCCATTGTGTGGGAGGGGGTGTAGGACCCCTAGACAGGGTTGCCTCAGCAACCCATGTCGCACTCTATCCTAATAGGCTGGAGGGTCTCCCGCCAAGATGACCACTCCACTGTGTGAGTGACTGCTAGGCTGTATGAATGGGGATCTTTTTGCATAAAAGCAGGGTCTTGAGGACTGGAAAAGCAAGACGTCGCCACTGGAACTAAAAAACCAAAGAGGAGAGAAGCCAAAGACATCTGCAACAACTGAACCACCGGTGAAGCCCTGCTGCAGCTTCTCACCACTTTTCTCCACACGACAAGAGAAGATCTTCACCTGCAAGAGCCTTCTTCCCTTGAACTGGTGGGGCCAACCAGTTTGCCAATCGCCTTCCCAGACATGCCCTGGTCAAATATCCTGTACTCTGAACTCAGAGGCCGGATAGCCAGGCACCAGTCCACCCGGACCGCGATTTAAAGGAGCGTACCTTTTATTTGTCGGGCAGCACCGCGGCTGGTTTCATCCCTGGGTAGTGCAGTAACTCGAACCTTCCTCCACGACGAGAGCCTCTCTTCCTCTGCTGGATCACCCGAACTGCTGGAACTACCAGGAACAATCGCCACAGCAGGAGCCACTTCTCTATTTTAAGGTACATTGTTCCGCCAGGCCGCCCTTTCTTTGCGGTAGCACTAAAGGTGTTTCAAATCCTTTACCTACCTGTTGGTTTGGCCGCCCCTCTCTCTTAACATTGTCTTTTCAACATCTGCATCCACCTTTTCCACTCCGTTAACCAAAGACTTGACTGCAGCTACAAGAACATTTTGCTCCTGGGCCCTTGCCCTGTACCAACTGACTTTGGCACAGGCCTACTGACTCTTGTCAAATTTGTTAGATCTGCCTTCTTTATATTGATTCTCAACTAGAATTGTGTGGTGCACCTATTTTCTTTTAACTACCCTTTCCTTCCCATTTATTAACCTTGTGAAATGCCATTTTGCTCAGTTTACATTTAAGTATTGCTTATACTGATACACTGTTTTGCTTAAACTGGTTCACAGACTGATGGGAAGTGTTGCTAGGGTGTGTAAGAACCTACTTCTTTATAACTTGTGCTTTCCCTCCCTTGTGAGGAATTGTTAGAGGATCCCTTGTGTGTAGTTGTCACTGTGCCGTTTTGCTCAGTTTTCACTCTGGTTCACTTGGTCTACAATTTAACTTGGGAGTGTGTGTATTTTTCCTTTGACTTAATTTAACTTGCTTGATGACTGTGATACATGTGTTTTATTAGAAGTGTATAAAATAAATATATATCTACTTTTTAAATACAAAGCTTTGGTCAGTATTTCCTTGTACCATAGTCTAGTGAGCCAATTGTGTAAACCCTGAATGCTGCTCATCTCCCTCTTGAGATAAGTCTGACTGCTCAGCCACGGCTACCAACTAAATCTTTGTGGTACAGACTGATACCAAAAGGGGATTTATTGCTCTCACCTGTAGTCCTAATCTGGTCTAGTGCTCCCTAAGGGAACTGCACAGGATTCTGCCTAACAGGTACTTGAAGAATTATATTAGTTCGATCTTTAGTCATTTTTCTCTGCCCAGTCAAGATATCATGACCAAGATAAAAGACTCAGGTGTGACACATTTAAAGCTCTTCATTTTAGAGGAAGAGCTGTCACCAGATCAAAAGAATCTTCCAATGACGCAGACACTCATAAAAGATCCACATACTCAATAATGACTGTCCCCTCATTGAATACCAGCAAACCAAGATCTTATTTAGAATCTAGCAGGAGAGAAACAGACTCCTGTGTTAAACGAGTAAAACAATGCTGTAAACATTTATAAGTAAAAGTGAATATATACTGACTTGAAGGATGTACCGATAGAGAAAAATATGAAGAACTAAATCCACTACCGTAGATGTGTGCAGCATGTGCAGGAATGCAAGATCACATATTTGCAGGGATAGGACAACAGTGAAAAGTGGGCAGAACTAATGTGTTATGGAGAACTAATGCATGAACAACCCAAAGGACCTGTACAAATTGATACGTTCCTTGACCAGGTTTTTGGACATGTAAAATAGGAGTATTATAGGGAATGCATCTAAGCAAAATAGTTGCTTGCTGAACCAATGATGTACAACATCTTCAGCTTCTTTTGAAATGGGTACTGTGGGATGAACAGAGGAGAGTTGGAGGGGTTAAGAGTAAAACATACCTGTTCCACAATCATCCTGTTTCCTTTGCATGTGTCAACCACAGCTGTGGAGGATCTCGCTTCAACAGTCCCTGTTGCAACAAGGAATTGGCATCCCACAAATCCTTTTTGCAAATTTGAAGACTCTTGCAATGCAGCTAAAAGTTCCAGTTGCATAATTATCAGGACATCTAAATAAATAACAATCAGCAGAGCAAACAATAGAACACATTTTACACAATAAATCCAAACCTAATACATCCACTGGTTTACAAGGTTCAATAGAAAAGTCTGCTGTTCAGTAATAGGACTCAAAGTGACAGTCATAGGCCATATAACCGGATGAGATATCAGTCTATCTCTACTGCATTTACCACTTTCTTTGAATAGGACACACATGTAAACTTAGAGGCTTGATGCCCCAGTATCAACTAGACAAGAAATCTTCTTCCTGCTAACAGCACAATTTGCACAAAGAGCAGAAGAATCAAGCAGAATCAGTGAGGCAACAATACTATTGGCCCCCTGGCTGTCCTACTATGTTTTAAACATAACAAGCAGTGGCTGTGGTGGAAGTGGCTATGAAAAAGAAGCAGATAGCTGTTTGCCCACAATGACGACTGAGCTTGTCAGATTGAACACTCAGGGCCTCATTACACGGTAGGCGGAGGACCAAGGTGCTATTAGCACCTTGGTCCATGCCGGTAAAATACCGGCACCACCTTGGTGGAAATGGGAATTACCGCCCTATTCCAAGGTTGGTGGGGCGGTAATTCCCCCTTCCCCCATTGCCCTTCCCGATTCCCATTTTTGCCCCATAGGGCTCTATGGGGATGGGGAAGGCGCTACTTACGGTGCCGCAAATTGCGGTACCGAAATTAGCACCCTGGTCCCTTTGCGGGTTGGTTTTTAACGCCTGCTAAACAGCAGGCGTTAAAGTACCTACCCGCAAAGGGACCTCGTAGTAAGGCGGTAAGGGTTAACGGTCACCGGTACCATTACCGGTGACTGTTAACCCTTACCGCCTTCTGTGTAATGAGGCCCTCAGACTTCCAATGGCCAAACCTTCAAGAGTAGTAACACCGATCATTGTACACATTTGGAATTAGTTTATCTTAATCTCCACTTTGACCCACATTAACAGGGGCTCCTCTTTTTCTGCCCCTAAGCCTTCCTTAAAAGCATGGTCTTCTTTCGTGCCCTGTCCTTCCTTGTGAAGGCTGAAATTCTGGATTTGTAATGCCATTAATCTAGCACAAGTATGCCCTTTCATGAAATAGCTGCACAAGTAATAACATTGCGGTCACATTTTTGGTTTCCCAGCCAATGAGTACTTCCTTGATTCCACAAATACTTAATAGACCCCTCTGACATGGACATTGTAGTTATGACAACACATGAATGTATTATGATATAACATGCATACTTTTAAATCAATCAGAGTTTTGACCCCAATATGTGATATTAATCAACCATAGGCAAGTACCATAAGAATAATGAGATGTTTTAATCAAAAGTATATATCAAAAACACATATTATTTTCAACTTTTCAAAGTGACATGTGCATCCACAACACAATATGTCAAATTCACAATGATAGAATAGGTGATATGGTCTAGCTAACGTTTTAGTTATGAGAAACCACTACACTGTATACAGACTGCTAGCAACTGAAAGATTACTTGTGAAGTCATAACAAGAATCTAATAACACAGAGAGAACATATGGCGAACACTTTTTCAATGCATAATATATTGTTTAACATTCTGAATCGGTGTAAAGGAAATGAAACATGTTGGGTAACATCACAAGCTATATGAAAATAGCTCAACATTAATGGAATAACACCACATAAGAGCCATAGTGCAGCGGTTTCCCATAACTAAAACGTTAGCAAGACCATATCATCCATTTTATCATTGTGAATTTGACATATTATGTTGTTGATGCACATGTCACTTTGAAAAGTTGAAAATAAAATGTGTTTTTAGTAAATATATTTGATTAAAATGTTTCTATATTCTTCTAGTATTCGCCTATAGTTGACTAATACCACATCTTGGGATCAGAAGCTCTGATTCACGAGTACACACATTATAGCAGAATGTATTCATGTGTTGCCATAACTACAATGTCCATGTCATATAGGTCTGTTAAGTATGTGTAGTGTATATCAGGGACGACCCACGCTGAACTGTTTCCCTGAGGTCTCTACTAGTTTAGTGTGTGATTCCTCAATTCCATCAGCAATCTTGGGCTTAATCCCCATTACAAACGAGGAAATCATGACTTGTGGTGCAGTAATCACCACTTTGGGCAAGTTGCAACCCCTGAAAACTGATTGAGAAAATCAGCCATATTCTCCCCTTTCCTTTGTTTGCATGCATTGATCTTGGTCAGTCTGTTTTTTTGGAGCACATCTCTATAATCACATGAAGAACCCTGTCAGTAAAATCTGTTAATGCCTCCCAAGGAGATTCTTACAATGGAAAATTGTCATTCTGCTTCAGTAGTTGAATGTGTCTGGAGGGAGGGGGGCAATTAACAACTGATTGTGATCAGAACAAGTGGGATTATAACATTCAACGGTGACGTGACTCTTCTTGAATCTTAACAGATTCTTCACAGATTTTAGAAAATATTTCCAGGCATGTTTGCATGACGTTAGGAGGCCGATTCATGGAATTAATGTGCACTGAAATTTTTGGCGCAAGCGTGCGAAGCGCAGTGCCAGTGCGAAAATTGCAGCGAAACTCACGCACAGCGATTCATGGAAGTATGTGCGTGTGGAAATCCCAGGATGTGCACCAAAATTCTGCATGGCGCACGCTGGCGCACACGTCTCCAAACAGCGTGTGCTACGCGCACAGCGAAATCGCACATAGCGCGGCACACACAACAAAAGTAGGAGGAACAGGGGGCGTGACACGCGGAATGGGGAACAACTCGTGAAAATGTGGGCGTCACAGGGGAAGTACAGGAGGCAAATGCGCGGAATGCCCACACGCACGTTCAAAACACTTATTCCTGGAATCGAACGGGGCTAACGCATGCACCAAAAAAGACGTGCTAATTCGGAAACACGTATGCCAGCAGAAAGCAGGCGTACGTGGACCCGCGCAGCAAATAAGTGCGCGCAAACAACAAACAAGCTCAGACGCCAGGATGAATATACCGTTCCTAGCAGCAGTGGTCATGGGATACCGCAGGAGGAGGAGGATAGTCAGGCCCAGATTTTTTACACCCAGAACCAGCCTTTTTGGGATGCCTGATGACCAGGTGTATGGGAGGTACAGGTTTCCACCTCACATCACCCACCCTGTGCTCCCAAGCACTCAGCCCCCTGCATAAGGTCCTCAATGTACTGCACTTCTTGGCCACTGGATCATTTCAGCGGACAACTGCTATAGTGGGGGGGTGTCACAGGCCACGCAGTCATGCTGCCTACACCAGGTCTTGGCCATCATGACTGCATGCCCATCAGTCCGCAGGCACATATACCTGCCCAGAACACCTGCAGAAAGGCAGGCTGCCGTCCAGGATTTTTACGGGGTGGCACAATTCCCCAAAGTGCTGGGTGCCATTGATAGCACCCATGTGGCTCTACGTCCCCCCCCCGAGCATCTGAGCACATCTACAGAAACCGCAAGCACTGGCATTCCATCAACGTGCAGGTAGTATGTGATGCCAAGGGAATCATCACCTCAGTATATGCCAACTATCCAGGGTCCACCCACGACAGTTTCATTTACAGAATGTGAACCCTAAACCGGGACCTAGAAGCTGGTCGGCATGGCGATACATGGCTGCTCGGTGAGTATAAATGCCACAGCACATGCATGCATGTCAGATACAGAGCAATGTCACAACCCCACTAATGATACCCATCACCACCTTCCCAGGGGACAGTGCCTACCCTCTGAGCACCCACATGATGACGCCAATTCGGAACCCCACCACGCCACCCAGGGTAAGATACAACACTGCCCATATTGCAACGCGGGGCATAGTGGAGCGCACATTCGGAGTGCTCAAGTCACGCTTTCGCTCCCTTGACCGTTCTGGCGGGCAGCTGTTATACGCTCCCCCAGTAGTGTGCAGGATCATAGTGGCAGCATGTGTCCTGCACAACGTTGCAACACGCCAGGGCCTGCCCGTGGACATGGTGGTTCCCCCACATCCCTAACCACATGCACGCCCGCTGCGCATGGGAGGGGAAAGGGCACGGGGTGAGGCAGCCCGTATGCAGCTGGTGGCTAATTGCTTCACCTAAAATCACACCCCTGTGGAGTGCACACAGCCCTTTCACATACCATCTGACAATCAATGATGATGACATAAGGGACAGTCAACTGTCACAACCATACCAGCCTGAGATTGGTCACCTGGAAGTGTTACATTGTGTGCATCCCTACCTACACAAACACCACCAATGCTGTGTCATCAAAAGACACACTTCTATGCTGCTAAATTCATGACCCCCTTGCAAAATACAACATGACAACAGTGCCATGTCACCCAACCCCTCTCCAGCACCGCCACCCAACACACCATGGCATGTCATGCTATGTGAGAGCGAACAAAGCAATCCCCAAAACATGACACAAGTGTCAAAGTGCAGTGTCCCTAATGGAAACTGCCCACACACAAAATGCTCCCAGTAATGTAGAACTAACAACACACATTACCAAATACTTACCAACAATACAATGCAGCTACACAACCTCAAACATAGCATAAACATGACAGTACTAAGTTAAAGTAGTGGTAGTCTTACAACCTGATTATGCCAGCACATCGACCACTTCCAACTGTACAGTGCTGCCACGCAAATGTGTAAGTGCACTGCTTACAACATGAACTCCATCTCCAAAGTAGACGGCCTTGTGAAGACATGAGGAATGAACCTGCAAATTAGGAGGAAGACATGGATGCACAAGCACATATCAAAACACCATGATGTGTACAATACAACAACAATATCCACTAGGAATGTATACACAGTATTGACTACAGACTGCCCATACAGCTCATGGGAGTCCAACGTCACTGTGTAAGTCACTGTCACTTGGGCACACCCTTTGCAAGCCCATGGAAACGGGAAGCAGGAGGGGTGTGTGTTTCATGAACCCAAGCATCTAACCCAAACTCAGGATAAGCCTGCATGTGCCCAGCCGGAATACAGTGGATGCCCATGGGAGCCACACAAGGCAACACACTGTAAAAAAAAAATCAAAAATCAAAAATCAAAAATGGCCATGTGGGGGCCGGGAGGGGCCGGAGGTCACCCAGGAGGTCCGAGGACAGGGTGCGCACCAACAGCCACCTGTGTGGATGTTGGGAAAAAAAACACCTCCATGGGCGCATGGCCTGCACGGCTATGCCAATGTGGGAGAACTGCTGCTGTCACTCTCATCACGCTCTGCTGCTGCCACAGGAGGTGGTGGTGCTATGGGAGGCAGCCCACGCAAAGCCCTGGTATGGTCCTCCATGGCAGCAAGCATGCAGGTGTGGAAGGTCTCGTTTTGGAGGATTATAGTGCGGAGATCCCCATGCAGCACCTGACGTGATGCCCGGATCTCCTCCCGAGTTTCCTGCATCTCAGCTGAGAGTGAACGTGTGAGCCGCTCCAGCTGCTGTTCTGTCCTCAAGTTAGTGGAAGCCTCAAAGGCAACAAGAGTCTCCCTGAGGTGATGGAGTTCTACCCTCAGGGCTTCCCTGTGGCCCTGGGACTCTATTCATATCGATTGGCATAGAGTCTCCCATGCCGCCTGTCTGTCCCTGTTGGACGCCAACATGTCCTCCCTGTGTGATTGGCAAATGGAGTCTGTTGCCTGCTGTAGTTGCTCCATCTGCCTTTCAGGGTGGACAATGGAAGTGGCCACCCTCTCCATTGCTTGAGCCATCATCTCAACTGATGCTGCCTGTTGGGTTGCCATAACGTATATGGATTGTTCCCATGCGGTATTGCCTGGTGGCGTACGGCCACCGCATCGGCGGGCACCACACCTGTTTGGGGCAAGGCGATCTGCGCCTTGCTGTGCCGGCACTGCCTGAGGCTGCAGGACTGCATTCCCCCTCTGATCTGCTTGCCCAGGAACAGGATCAGATGTTGTGGAGTGTGACCCTGCATCCGTAACCGCCAAAGGCGGACTTACCAACACTGACATCCCATAGAGGGTTCTACCCCTGGTGCAGGTGGGTTGGACAGAACAGAATCCCTGCCAGAAACACTTACCTGCAACGGCACATAGGTCTCATCATCCGAATCAGCACCTGAATAGAGGTCTGGGGAGCTGCATCCAGAGGCACCCCTGGACAGAATGGTCTGCAGCAAGATTGGGTTCTCACCCACCACCACACCACGTCCCCCACTGGTGCCTGGTTGTGCCTGAGATCCCTCCTGGGTCTGCACCATCTCCTCAACCTCAACAGCATCAAGTGCGTCATCCCCTGCAAAAACATGAAAGACAAAAAATGGAAACAGGCATTAGCACCATAGCACACAAATAGGCCTGACAAGCTACAAAACCAGTACATGATTTACACATGTCCCACATGACAAAACCCTCCCATGCATGCACTGTCACTGAGTTGGAAGGGGAGGCAAAAGGCAGACACTGATGACACCAAGATGGAAGAGCAACACATTTGCTGCATGCTGGGTAGCACTGCCATCACACATTGGCCTGTGAGTGGCATGTCCAATACACATACATGACACATGCCATCACACAGATGGCATGTACCATAGCCATGGTACATTCCACAAGTACATCCATATGTCAGTTAATGAATACTGTCAGCCATCCATGTGAGATGGACATGATGAGAAAATGCTACATAGTGTGACAAAATAGGCATGTGCCACACACTGCAACACATCCAGTGTACAAAAATACAGTGATTGTATTTGTATTTGTATTTTATTGATTTATAAAGCGCCTTACGCCAAAGCGCTGTACAAAGAACAACATGATACATAAAACATGAACGATAAACTGTTGAAGCATAACAATATGAATCAATCAAACAACAAAACAATGGAAAGATCAATTAACTGAAAGGGGAGGGGGGAAAGGGAGAAGGGATAGGTTGGGGGTGGAGTGAAGGAGGAGGAGGGCAAAAGGGGGAAAGGGATGGAGGAAAAGGGGGGTAGAGGAGGGGAGGGAGAGAGTCAGGGAAAGAGAGAAGAAGGGGGAAGCAGAAGGGGATAGGGGATTCAAGGAGGAGGATGGAGAAGAAGGGATTTCAGGGAAGTGTGGAATGAAGGGAAGGTGGGGGAAGAACGGATGGCAAGAGGAAGGGAGTTCCAGTGCAAAGGAGCTAAGAGCTGAAAGGAGCAAAAACGGGAGGAGACACAGGGAGGAGGAGGTGAAGTGAGAAGGAAATGGTCAGCTGATCGGAGGGAACGGGAGGGAGAGTAGAAGGAGAGAAGGGAGGAGAGATGGGGGGGCAAGACTATGAAGAGATTTGAAAACAAGACAGAGAAATTGAAATTTAAGTTGTGAGTGAAAAAGAAGCCAGCCAAGGTAGGAGAGAGAGGAAGAGATGGAATCACGGGAGGTAAGGAGACAAAGGGTGCGTACAGCAGAGTGGTAGATAGATTTAAGAGGGGCAAGGTAAGAATTAGGGAGTCCAAAGAGTAAGGAAGAGCAGTAGAAGAGGCGGGAGAAGATAAGGGAGGAGATTAAGAGTTTAGTAGCGTGGAAGAGGTGGAAGCGGCAGGAGCGAGAAGTGAGGGAGATGTGTTGGGAGAAGGAGAGAGAGGAGTCGAAGAGAATGCCTAGGTTGCGAGCTTGAGAAGAGATAGGGAGATTGGAGGGAGGGAAGTGAATGAAAGGGGGAGGAGAGGGAAGGGGAAGAGAGTTAGAGGGAAAAAATAAGACTTCTGTTTTGTCAGTGTTAAGAGAGAGAAATCGGGAAGACATCCAGTTCTTGATGGCAGTGAGGCAGGAAGAGAGCTGTAGGTGGAGGTTAGTTGAGAAGGAGGAGAAGGAGAGGAAGAGTTGAGTGTCGTCGGCATAGAAGTGGTGAGAGATGCCAAACGAGGAGATAACAGGGGCAATGAGGGAGGTGTATAGAGAGAAGAGAAAAGGGCCAAGAACAGAGCCTTGGGGTACGCCATAATCAAGAGGATAGTTAGGAGAGGACCAACCACCCCAGGAGACTATAAAGGAGTGGGAGGAGAGGTAACCAGTTGAGCATGGAGCCTTTGAAGCCAAAGGAGGAGAGAGTGTGAAGTAGGAGGGGGTGATCAACAGTGTCAAAGGCTGCAGAGAGATCACGGAGAATAAGGATAGAGGATTGTTTAGCATGACGGGCAGTAAGAAGGGAGTTCAGAATAGAGGTGAGAGCAGTTTCAGTGGAGTGTTTAGGACGAAAGCCTGATTGGGCGGGTGGTAGGATAGAGAAATTAGTGGTGAAGGATGAAAGTTGAGAGTATGCAAGGCGTTCGAGAAGCTTGGAAAGGAAAGGGAGAAGAGAGATAGGTCTGAAATTCGAGGTGAGGCATGGGTCAGCAGAAGGTTTCTTTAGTATGGGGATGACCGTGGCATGTTTCAAGGCAGAGGGAAAGGTAGCAGAGGAGAGACAAATGTTGAAGAAGGAAGTGTGGTAGAGGACAAGAAGAGGGTAAATCTTAGGGATGAGAAGGGAAGGGAGAGGGTCAGTAGGGGCAGATTCGGGATGGGTTTTGGATAGGAGGGTGGAGACTTCAGAGGAGGAGACAGGTGAGAAGGAGGACATACATGAAGGGGGAGGGGGATGAAGAAAAAGGGATGTCAGAGGTGGAGGTGAGAATTTTTTTTGCCGAAGGGAGACAATCTTAGAAGAGAAGAAGTTAGCAAAGTCAGAAGGAGAGAGTGAGGATTTGGAGGAGGGATCAGGAGTGGGGGGAGAGAGGAGTCGAGAGAGAGTTTGGAAGATGCGGCGAGGGTGAGTCGCTTGAGATTGGAGTAGGTTAGAGAAATAAGAGGATTTAGCTGAGGCCAGACAAGAGTCGTAGATGGAGTGATAAGAGAAGTAAGAGGTTTGGTTAGATAGCGAGGGGGTTTTGAGCCAGAGTCTCTCGAGACGTCTGAGAAGGCGTCTCATAGAGAGGAGGTGAGGGGTGAGCCAAGGTTGAGAGGGTTTCCGGGTTGGGCGGAAGGACGAAAGAGGATAGAGATAATCAAGGGAGGATGAAATAGCAGATGAAAGGGAGGAAAGAGCATCATTCACTGACAATAAGGAGTAGTTATGGATAGATGGGAGAAGAGAAGTGCAGGTGTTGGCGAAGAGAGAGGGGTCAAAGTTGCGGAAGTCGCGTCGTGAGTAGACTGGAGCAGAAGGGTAAGGTGAGGAGGAGTGAGGGAGAGGAGAAAGGGAAAATGAGAGTAGTGCATGGTCAGAGAAATAGACAGGAAGGGTAGAGACAGGTGAAGAAGGGTAGGAAGAATTAAAGATGAGGTCAAGGGTGGAGCCGGAGGAGTGTGTGGGGGAGGAGGGGAGAGGGGAAAGGAGGTAGGAAACAAGGATAGAGAGGAGGGGAGAGGATTCAGGGGGGTAGGGAGATCAAGATAAAAGTCGCGAAGTACTGACAGAGGAGAGGGGGAGGGAGAAATTAGCAAGAGAAGGTGATCCAGGTCTTCATAGAAGGAAGAAAGTTGGCCTGGGGGTCGATAGATGATCAGGAGAGAAATAGGGTGGGAAGAGGAAAAGGATTTGTAAAGGAATTCAAAGGAAGGGAAGGAAGGGAGGGCTGGAGAGGTGGGGGAGGAGATAAACTTAGGGTGGTAGAGGAGGCCAACACCTCCACCACGGCCGGTAGCACGAGGGGTATGAGAGAAGGAGGAGGAGGAGGTGGTTAAGGAAGCTGGGACAGAAGTGTTTTGGGGGGGATCCAGGTTTCAGTTAAGCATAGAAAGTGGAGGTTGACGCGAAAGAATAAGTCAAGAGTTGCTGCCGTTTTATTGCAGATGGATCTGGCGTTCCAGAGTGCTAGGTTTATGTGACAGGAATGGTGGGCGGGAGGGTGATAAAGAAGATTAGGGCGGTGAGTGAGAGAAGGTGAGGTTCGGGAGCGGTAATGGGGGGATAGGGGAGAGGATGGGGCATAAGGAGGAGGGAAAAGGAGAAAAGGAGGGAGAAGAGAAAGTGAGAGTGGAGGAAGGGTGGGGGAGAGGAGAAAGGAGGGCGAGGAGAAGATTTGGAGTATTGCATAACAGGGGCTAAAAAATAAGGCAAGTAAGGAGGGCCGTAGCAGTAGGTACTAGTGAAGGCGAGGATAGGAAGCAGTGTGGAAGTATCGAGATGGGCCAGAACCGGGGACTGGGTAGAGGAATCAGAGGCAGTGTAGGGGCCACAGAGGAGAGACTAGGGTAGTAAATGGGGGGGGGGAGTGGGCAGGTACTGAGATCTTGACCAGTTGCTCTTTCTACTGAGAGGGAGAGATGTAAGGAGGTGAAGGCAGAAGTGGTGTGGAGGCACCAGTAGTATACACACATTACAGGTTGTAGTTGGGACGTTGACCCCTACGTAGGTGCAGCCCTACGGCAAGAAAGAGGAGACAGGTAGACTCAGGCGGGCAATGTCATCTGGGGGTGACTGAAGGCGGCTGATTCCAGGGTGGTAGACCCTCACGTAGGTGCAGCACACAGCAAAATAGGTGCCAAGGCGATGTTCAGGTGCCAGGACAATCCCAACAGGTCAATGGAGCACAAGAGGGATCAGGCAGGTGCCAGCGGGTGGAAGCAGCACAGTCCCCCACTGGTTTGCAGAGTGTCGGAGGGACCAGACAGGTATCGACGGGTGGAAGCAGGACAGACAACAGAGGTCCAAAGAGTGCTGGAGGGTCAAGGAAAGTACTGGCGGGGGAAGCAGCACAATCACTTACAAGTCTGCTGAGCGCTGGATGAAAACAGAAAGTTGCCAGCGGGAGGGAACAGCACAAATCCCACAGGACCACAGAGCGGCAGAGGGACGAGACAGGCGTCGGCGGGCGGAGGCAGGACAGTCCACCAAAGGTCCAAAAAGCGCTGGAGGAACCAGCCAAGCGCCGGCGGGGGAAGCAGCACAACCACCCACAGGTCCGCAGAGCGCCGGCCTGATTGCAGGCCGATGTACACATCAATGGTTGTGCACTTCAACATGACAGGAAACAACTATCATGTTCCACATTCAAACAGGCCCCAAAAAATGTATGTGATCAGGCCAATACTCAATCAGCTTTAATGGTCAAATCATTCACCTAACAAGGTAACACATGTGGGCCAATGTGGGGTTCATCAATGACAGAAGCATGTCACAAATGTGACGATAGGGCTGAGGAATGCGTAGCAAAAGTGGGAGAATTGAAACAATCAGCCTGAATGAACACTGAAAAATACAAACAATGTTGTTGCAAGATGCCACTTCAAGGGCAACTGCCGTAATTTTGCACCTAATTACTACTGTGGGCAGAAGGGATACTGTCACACCCAAATCCAAGGCCGCTGAATGTTTTGGGTGAAACACATGGGTGACCCATACCACTCAGGCACACACACCATCACCTGGCACTCAATCAGAACCCGTCACCCAAACAACATACACATGCATTACACACACATGCATGGGCACTCACCGGACAATGCATCATAGGTAGTCCTCCCACACCTTGGATCTGTTCCTCTGTGACGAAGGCCCCAGCAACAGACTCATGTTCAGTGAGTTTGTTATCCTCTTGTGGAGACCCACCGCCAGTCACCAGAGTAGCGTCATGATTTGAGGCCAGCTTGTTCTTTGCTCTGCGTTTCAGGTCATTCCACCGCTTGTAGCAATCATCAGCTGTGCGCCTCACAAATCCAAGGTAATTTATGCGGTCGCCGATGGTCTGCCAGTGTGCCTTACATTGACCAGGTGTGGTCTTGCACCCTGCAGTCACCAGCATTTCGTGGCTATGTGCCGACACATAGGCCACAAGTGCATCAAGTTCCGGATCATTAAAGCAAGGCTTCCTGAGATACCGGAGTGTGTAGCCGTGTCTGGGGTCTTAGTCTGTCGTGCCAGAGCACCCTTCTTCCTCTTCTTTAAAGGTGGAGCAGAGCCAGAGTGGCTTACGCCGCTCTCGTCAGTAGGGGCAGAATCACCAGTGGACTGGGTAGTAGGAGTGTGGGAATGCACAATGACCATAGGTCTTGATGCAGGCATTGGTTGCAGGGTAATGTTGGCAGGGGGAACGTCAGTTTGATGGACCGGGACTGACACTGTCCTGGCTGGGAAGTCAAAGCTGGGGCGGATGGAGCTGCAGCTGCCCCTGCAGCCTCCCCACCCTGCATACTTGGGGCAGAAGATGACATAGCTGCCCCAGATCCACATGGCTTGGTGACAACAACTTGCACCGCCACACGTGGCCTAGACTTGCTGACCTGGAAGTCAGCCAGGGAGTCATCCTGTGCCAGGTCAGGTGCCACAATGGGCTTATCCAACAGGGGCTGAGCAAGGATGGTGTCAGCCACGTTTCCCTCAACCATGGGGGGGGGCATGGGTGTCCCTGATTGTTCCTCCACACATGGGGGTATAGTGGCACCCTGCAAATCCCGGCCACGTCCCCTACCGCGCCCACCACGCCCACCTTTTGAAGATCGCCCACCTTTGCCTCCCTTACCGCATGGTCGCCTCCCAACCATGGCACTGATGTTGTTGTGCGTATGGGAGTTGCAGTAAACTATTGTCCTGGGCAATTGGGGGTCAAAGGGGTAGGATACCAGATGGAATTCGTACCTTAGTGCTCTAACAAGGCTGTCTGTGACCCCTGGGGGAAGATGACGGGTCACGCAATGCACAGGCAGCCCAAATTCAAAAATTAACGTGCACACAACCCCTCGTAGGCCACGTGCGTGAAAAAATTAACCCGCACTACGCTGTGGCACCCAGAAACACAAAACTAAGTGTACGCGTAATACACGCATCCTACAATGACCTCTGAAGGGGAACGCGACACACGGGGCAAGAACAATTGCTAAGTACGTGCGGAACTCACCGTCTGCCTGGAAAAAGAACGTGAAAAATATGCGCGTGTGCGCGTTGGTAACACCCCCGCCAAAAGAAGAATTGTACGCTGTCTGAGGAGACAGGACAAAAGGAGAAGTGAACTCTGTTTGAGGAAACAGGCCCAACAAAAATTCAGAAAAGAGCTGTCAGAGGTAACAGTGAGTACGAACTAGAAACGCTGTGAACCGACAAGAAGTACATATTTCACCCACTCGCTCTCCACGAAAAGCACGTACAAGGAAATGGCGTCCTACACGTAGACGTCAGATACGTGTGTATGCGGGCGCTTTCCTCCAATTTCACACGATGACACTCGGACGTGCAGTTTTTCCACGTGTGCTCTGTCATCACGTGCTATGAGGGAAACGCCAGCGCGCGTAATGTAACTTACGCGCTTACGTGCTAAGGGCCTTTGGTCCAATGGAATCACGTGCGTGTGCTGACACACTTATGCGCTAAGGCCTTTCCTCGAATTACATGCTGACATGCAATTTTTTCACGTGCCAAATCACTCCGTATCAAGCTGGCCACGCGAAAACACACGGAAGACCACGCTCCTGCCCAGAAGGCCGAATTACTGCCCCCCAGAGCCCGAGCACGCTCCCACCTGCCATCTGCTGCTGCCTGGCTGCCTGCTGCCCACGTGCCCTGCCATTTGCTGCCTGCACGTCAGCCAGGGGTGTAGTTGCTGTGACCACCCCTGCTGGAACCGAAGACTCCTGGCTGGGATTCCATCGCTCCACAGCCCAGCCCCAGGACCCAGTTGCCCACCCACTCCTGCCTCTGGGGTTGCCATGTCCGGCACAACACCATCTGGCAGCACTGGCAACCCCCAGCCAGAGAGGCAGAGGGCCACCAGCTTCACTGCCACGGAAGTTGGTGTCCTGGTGGAGCAAGTCCTGGGCAGTATGATGCCCTCTTTGGAAGTTCGCGCGCCGCCAATGATGGATGGACCAGGATCTGGATGGACATCGTGACTGCCATCAACGCGGAGGGGGTGGCAGTCCGCGACTTACATCATGTCAAGAAGCGCTGGGAGGACTTCAGGTCCAGGTCCCTCAACAAGGCCCGGCGCCTCGCTAAGGCAGCAGATGCCAAGGGGTGCCGGGGCCAGCTGTCGAACCATCAAATGAGGGTCCTGGAACGCATATGTCCAGCGCTCTACGTCCAGATCCTTGAGAGGCAGACCCGTCTGGAGTCGAGCGGTAAGTGTACATGCATGTTGATAGTATGCTGTGCGTGTCGTGGTGTGCCAGTTGTGTGCAGGTTGCACATGTGTTTATGTAGGGCCATGTAGGGATGTGTATGAACATCAGTTGTGAGACACATTGATGGTGTATGTGTTGGTAAGCATGCTGGGCAAATGCAGGTGTGGGAGCACACATGTTTGAATTTCTGTGTATGTACATTGGCATGGTTGTGGCATGGTTGGTGGTTCATAATGCATGTATCTGCACTGTGTACATGTGCATGTATGTGTATCTGACAAGTGTGCAACTGTGATGCAACATGGATGCACGTGACACTGATATGTATAAGGATGAATGGCAGATGTGACATGTATGGCGATCTCATCACTGCAACAGTTGGATGAGATGTAGACATGCATGTAAGTGTGGTGGCGTGTGTGCATGTCTAGTGCACTCCTTGTGTTTCATGTGATTTCAGACTCACCTTTGGCTGTTCATGCTGTTGTATGTGTATGAATGGTGCTGGCTGGTGCAATATTGCTGTTGAAATGTTCATGTGTGTGAGTTAAAATGACACGTGTGTCGTGGAGTGTGATGCCGTGTCTGTAGTTAAACAATGCCACTCATTTGCAACTGTCATGTGTGTATCAGTCCATTGTACAGTGCCCTGATGCCTGTGTTTTATCTCTCCCTGTCTGCAGTGTCAACTGAAGAAGAGGGCGGAGAGGGTGCTGTGGAGCACAGCGGCAGGGATCATCCCGCCAGCCGGAGACGCAAGGCCCGGCTCCCCTCCCAGGTTGTCATCTTGTCGGGGAGTGAGGAGTCTGGAGCCGCGTCCCAGGCCGCAGCTGCCGAGGGAAGGTCCAAGAGGCGGAGGTCGGAGTTGGACTCCTCAGCAGCAGAAGGGGCAGCTGAGACCCCACAGGGTCCGACGGAGGAAGATGGCACGGAGTCATCCAGGTTGGTGGGGGGTTTGGTGGAGGAGGATGCCGTGCAAGGGACAGACAAGGGGTCTGGAGGTGGGGATTCCACTGGTGCTAGTGGTGTAGTGCAGGGGCAGGGACAGGAGGCAGCACAGGCCACCGCTGAGGTGCCTGGGTGTAATCCTGTCCACGATCCTGTGACTGCATCATCCCGCACCAGCAGGGATGCCTACGTCCAGACCTGTTTTCAGGGAGGGGGTCCGCTTACAACAACTGGCCTTCCTCTCCCTGTGGACG
Source organism: Ambystoma mexicanum (assembly GCF_040938575.1). Lineage (NCBI taxonomy): Eukaryota > Metazoa > Chordata > Amphibia > Caudata > Ambystomatidae > Ambystoma > Ambystoma mexicanum. The sequence goes on along the minus strand of NC_090937.1, from coordinate 798,987,292 downwards.
TGGCTATCGGGGACCGGGATGAGCCTGTCCTGGGTGGGGTGGCGTTGCGTCAACGGGCCATGCGAGGTGACCTCCAGTCTTTTCATGAGGAGACTGCACCTCTTCTTGAATGGCTCGTTGACCGCGTTGACCTACTGGGACAGCTCACCAGGGCTGGATTCCTCCATTTTCTGGACCTTGTTCCGACCCCCTCCTCAACTGAACCCCCTATGCCCCAGTCGTCCTCCATGCATCTTCCCACCCATGTATCACCTGGGTACCCTGTGGAGCTGCCTCTGACCCTGCGGCCAGGCTGGTGGAGGACACATCCCTGCCACAGTCGGGAGTCGGACGTCCAGCAGGGGTGGCCACCTCAACAACTGCACCCCAGCCGGAGGAGGATGTGCAGGCAGCAAGAGCCAGGGAACAGGCAGAGGCACAGCAGCAGCAGCAACAAGGCGGGAGCCATTATGGCTCGGGGCCTTCGACATCGGAGGGGCAGGCATCGGCCAGAGGGCAGGAGGACCCAGGACTGGAAGTGTCTTCCGTGTCGCAGGGGTTAGGCCATGCCCCCACTCATGTCCCCCGGCACCCCCAGCCCCCAGCAGTGCAGGGCACCTGCCAGCAGGCCCCCACTCATGTCCCCTTGCACCCCCACCCCCAGCAGTGCAGGGCACCTGCCAGCAGGCCCCCACTCATGTCCCACTCATGTGTAACGCTCACCTGGCTCCCACGGAGGCGCTGACCTGGTCTGGATTGCTGTGACCTCTTCAAGCGTGATGCGCAGGATTCGAAACACCGACTGAACTGGACCCCCAAATCTGGCTTGTCTGGCCCGTAGAAAAATCTTTTTGTAGGTGGAGAAAGGGGATTAACTGTCTGCAGAGTATTGTGATTGCTTCCCACCTCCCCTTTGCTCTTCTCTGCCCACCTCCGAAATCCCCAATCAAGGCTCACCTTAAGGTTTGAATGGATGAGCTCTCCATCCTGCTTCTGGTGCAGGGGCGCATATTAGACCAGTTACTTCACTGGTTTCGGAAGGCGAAATGCCGTAAGTATGCAGTTTTTAAAAAGTTCCAGAGTAGAGTCTTCTCTTTGTTTGCTTTTCTTAACCTGCGATCTGTCCTTATTTTCAGGTGCAGAGTGGAAGTGATGCTTCAAGGGATATTGCCGGAGATAAACTCAGGTGAGTTTGTGATAAAATGATCCCTTTAAATGTCTTTGAATCCCTCTAGTAATGTCTTTCTTTTTTCCCCTTAGGGGCCCGGGTGCGGTACCAGGCCAAGAAGTGGCGCCGACCCGAAATGAGGAGTGGTTCCGTCAAATATGGCCAGGTAAGTCTTGTGACGGAAAATCAGGCTTTCCTCATTTGTTCCTCCTGCTCACCTTTTGTCTCTTCTTCTCCCCTGCAGGTGCAGAGATGTGGCGGAATGCCCAGAAGGTCGCGGTGGATAGTGAAGAGCCCACGAGGCAGGTGAGTGATGCAAAGCGCTGCAACAAGTAGCGGGAGGCTTTTAAAGAATGTCTATCTTCAGGATCGCTGGCGTGATGGTTCCGGACACAGGTAGGAAGTTAGATTAAGTTCTTGGTTTTCACCTTTTCTCTTCTCTTCCTTCCTTTCAGGTATCCCAAGATCGAGGCGGGCGTGGCTGGAAGCAAGATGCAGGAGCAGGCACGGTGAGCGTTCAGCTGCTAGATGCAGAGCAACGTGAAGCACGTGTGGCAGTAAGGGCGTGGTTTAAATAGCCTTGGAAGAAGGTTCAGGTAAGTATTCTTCCACGGTCCCCACCCAAGTAAAATAGTTCCTTTGATAAAATAGTCCCTCCTAAGCCTCATTTGGCTTGAGGCTTCATGCACCATGGTCTGCGTCAGGTAAGTGCACCAAACACCCTCTTTTATGAGCCTGGCGCCTATGGCGCCAGGACTGATGTCCAACATGAGCCTGGAGCCAAAGGCGCCAGGACAAATTCCAAAGAGCCCCTATTAGGGGCCGCTGGGCTTTTACCCGAGGGCATGATGCCTGCTCCCGGGGGTGCTGGGCCTGTCCTGGTGCTCCGGGGGTAGGCATCATGACAGCACTCCCCCCCAAGGCCTCTCCCAAGGTCGTTCCCTCTGGAGGTTTCGGTTTGTTTGGGAAATCCTGATGAAACTTTTTTACCAGCCGAGGTGCATGTACGTGGTCGCTGGGTTCCCAAGACCTTTCCTGAGGCCCGTACCCTTTCCAATCAATTAGATAGAAAAGTTTTGATTTTGAAATTTTAGAATCCAAAATGTTCTTCACCTCGAATTCAGGCTCCCCATCTATCTGAATTGGTTCTGGTGGCTTAATTAATCTGGTTCCTGGTTGCACTGGTTTCAAAAGTGACACATGAAAAACGGGATGAATCCGCATGTTAGCTGGCAGATCGAGCTTGACTGCTACTGGATTAATGATAGCTTTGATCGAATAAGGGCCCACATACCTTGGATTAAAAGTTCGAGGTCCCTTGAGCAATAAATGTTTGGTAGCCAACCATACTTGGTCTCCTATTTGGTATGAAGGCGCCTCCTTCCGATGCAGATCTGCATTTTTCTTGTATTTCTCTTTCGCTTTTTGCAAATGGGCAGTTGCATTCTTGAATGCTTGAGTTATAGTGGAATGCAAATGGTCTACTGCGGGCATTTCAAGGCTCAGAGGAGAGTCCACGTCTGAAGTACGAGGGTGATGTCCATATAGGGTGTAAAAGGGGCTTTGTCCAGTTCCAGAGTGCACCGAGTTATTGTATGCATATTCGGCCACCCATAACAAATCCTTCCAATTACCCTCCGATTGGTGCAACATACACCGTAGGTATTGTTCAAGGGTCTGATTTGTTCTCTCCGTCTGACCATCGGTCTGTGGGTGATGGCTGGTTGAGAGTCTTACGTCGATTTGTGCCAGTTGATAACACCTTTTCCAAAAATGTGAAATAAACTGGCTTCCCCGGTCGGAGACTAATATGGACGGGAATCCATGCAAGCGGATGATATTTTCGAGGAATTCCTTAGCAAGGACAGAAGCTGAAGGTAATCCTTTCAACGGAATAAAATGAGCCATTTTAGAAAATAGATCCACCACAACCAGAATAGTATTGTATCCATTACAAGGGGGCAGGTCCGTGATAAAATCTAGTGACAAGGTGTGCCAAGGCGCTGGTGGAATGTCAAAAGGCTGAAGAAGACCGGCGGGTTTTGTCTTTTGGCCTTTGTTTTGGGCGCAAACTCCACAGGACATCACGAAAGATTTAATATCCTTTCGCCAGGAAGGCCACCAGAATTGTCGTTTAATTTTTTCCTCAGTTTTGGCAATGCCAGGATGTCCTTCCATCAGGGTATCATGATGACGGGAAATAACCAGTTCTTGTAATTCCTTTTCTGGCAGAAATAAGCGTCCTTGGAAGTAAGGTAGGCCATCGTTGACCGAAAAGTAAGACCCCCTTTGGATCCAAACCTGCAAGGCGGTAGAGTCCAGGAGTTGTTTTACTTGTGCTTGAATGTCTTCAAAGGTTTGTAAGGAGGTTAATCCCAAAATTCATTGTTTGGGAATGATCGGCACAGGTTCTGAATTAGTGTCTATTTCTCCCATTCCTATTCTAGATAGTGCGTCTGCTTTGCCATTCTTACAGCCGGGGCGGTAAGTGATTACGAAATCAAACTCAGCAAAGAACAAAGCCCATCGGAGCTGACGTGATGATTGAGCCTTGGCAATCTTTAAATATTGTAAATTTCGGTGATCAGTGATCACGGTGATGGTGTGCCTTGAGCCAAGAAGATAATGCCGCCAAGCCTTAACGGCGGACTTAATGGGTAATAATTCCTTATCGGTAATTGCATAATTTACCTCAGGCGGTGAGAACTTTCTGGACTAAAATGCTACAGGATGCAGTTGGTTGGTTTCAGGGTCTCTCTGAGACAGGACAGCTCCCATGGCTAAACTGGACGTGTCAGTTTTGACTATGTATTGGAGATCGGGACGCGGGTGCTTCAAAATAGGTGCAGACGTGAATTTAGCTTTCAATTCGTGAAAGGCCTGTTCGGCTTCCTTGGTCCATTCGAAACGTTTATTTTTCCGCAAAAGTGCAGTGATGGGTTGTACTACACGTGAAAATTTCGGAATAAATCTGCGATAAAAATTGGCAAAACCAAGCATGCTTTGGACCCCTTTTACCGAGCTAGGAGATGGCCATTTGAGGATGGCCTCCACTTTCCGTGAGTCCATTCGGATCCCATTAGGTGTCAGGATGAATCCAAGAAACTCCACCTCGGTGGTATGGAAAACACACTTTTCCAGCTTAGCAAACAGTTTGTGCTGGCGCAATTTCTCAAGGACGGCCCGGACATGCTTTCTGTGATCAGATTCCGAAGAGGAGTACACAAGAATGTCATCGATATATACGACAACACAAACATCGATAAGTTCCTGAAGGACATCGTTCATGAAGAATTGGAAGGCAGCAGGTGCATTGCACAACCCAAAAGGCATCACCTGGTATTCGAATAAACCATATTTTGTACGGAAGGCCGTTTTCCATTTGTTGCCTTCTTTTACTCACACCAGATGATAAGCCCCCCGGAGATCTAACTTGGTGTATACGCAAGCGTCCTTCACCTGGTCAAGGAGTTCAGGGATCAAAGGCAGAGGGTAACAGTTTTTAACTGTTATCTGGTTCAATGCGCGGTAGTCGATACACGTTCTAAGGTCGCCTTCTTTTCTGGGCACGAAGAGCAAAGCCGAGGATGCCGGGGACTTTGACGGGCGAATGAAACCATTGGCTAGGTATTGATCTAAATATTGTCTCAAATGCCGGTTCTCAGGTTCAGTAAGGGCATAAATCCTGCTACAAGGGGGTTGTGCACCGGGCACCAGATCGATTTGGCAATCGTACGATCTGTGGGGGGGTAACGTGTTGGCCTGTTCCTTTTGGAAGACATCCTGAAAGTCTTGGTATTCCGGAGGTAGTTGCATGGAGACAGAGGTTACAGATGCTAGACTAATCTTCAGATTTTCTGGGTAGCAGGTTTGTGCACAATCCGGGAAGGTTATTCTCTTTGCTCGCCAATCAATTTGAGGATTATGTGTCTCTAACCAAGGAATTCCAAGAATAACCTGAAACTGTGGGGCCTTGATTACGTCAAACACAACTGCCACCCAATGGCCGTCCGGACAAATAAGAGTCACCTCAGTGGTGGAATGTGTTACCGGTCCTGAGGCAATTTCAGTTCCATCGACTGTGGTGATGACATCTTTGCTGGTTTTAGGACGCAGAGGGAGGGTAATCCTAGAGACCGATTCATGATCCACATAGTTTCCTATAGCCCCACTATCGATGTATGCCTTTATTGCATGCAACCGCTTAGGCTGTTCCGGATCTACGAGAACCATTGGCACAATGAAATGCGAGGTCTGAGAGTTAGTTTTCAAGCTCGGCAAGTGGACCCCTACGCTTGTCGGGCGGAGTCGTTTCCCGAAACAGAGTCTTCATGGTTTTTATCAGCGGCTCCTACCACCTTCTTGGGCGGTTTTGCCGGGCAATCTCGTAGAAAGTGTCCAGAGTTCCCAAAATAAAGACATAATTTTAACTGCCGCCTCCTTTCACGTTCCTTTTGGGTTAAAGGTCCTCTAACCCCTCCAATTTGCATAGGCTCGGAGACATCGGCACCCTTGGGAGTGACGTGGGTCTTGACCAACACCCGGGTTTCAAACTTGGACCCATCCGCTTTTCGGTTTTGGAGCCTGTGATCCAATTGGACCACTAAGTCTATATATTCTGTGCATTCTTGGGGCGGATTTACAACTTGGGCCAAGACATCTTTAAGTTCTCCGCGTAGACCCCGATAGAATAATGTGATTCTTTTATCCTCTGGCCACCCTGTTTCCACGATTAGTCTGTTAAAGGTTGCTATGTAGGAGAGGAGGTCTTGGTTGCCCTGTTGCAGGGATAGAAGTTCATCATCCAGAGCTTGTCCCTGAGAATGTTGAGCAAATAATCTGTCCATGCTTGCTTGAAATCCTTGGAAATCCCGGAGGATTGGGTCATCTTGAGTAACCAGTGGTACTGACCAATCGGCAGCACAGGCGCTAAGGTATGACAACACAAAAGCTACCTTGGTCTGGTCATTAGGGAAGGCCCCAGGTCTGCATAGGAAGTGCAAACGACATTGATTCATTAATACGGCGAACCGTTTGGGATCCCCAGCAAAGCGTTCAGGTGGGGTCAGCGGCATATTTCCAGGTAGGTTGATTTGCACAGGGTTACTTGAAGCCACAGGAACAGAATTCCCCCCGGAACCAGGTAGAGGGGTTTGCCCAGCTTGACCTTGCAATACCTGCCTAGCCAGGTCATCAGTTCGTTCCTTAGATACGATTATTTCCCTCCTGAGGGCATTAGTCTCTTGACGAGCGGCATGTACTTCGGCCCATAATTCCCCCAGTAATTGGGCCAACATATCAGTCTCAGAAGTTTCCATAGCACCTGGGTGGGAATTTGTAGGAAGGCTTTGCGTTCTGTAACGCTCACCTGGCTCCCACGGAGGCGCTGACCTGGTCTGGATTGCTGTGAGCTCTTCAAGCATGATGCGCAGGATTCGAAACACTGACTGAACTGGACCCCCAAATCTGGCTTGTCTGGCCCGTAGAAAAATCTTTCTGTAGGTGGAGAAACGGGATTAACTGTCTGCAGAGTATTGTGATTGCTTCCCACCTCCCCTTTGCTCTTCTCTGACCACCTCCGAAATCCCCAATCAAGGCTCACCTTAATGTTTGAATGGATGAGCTCTCCATCCTGCTTCTGGTGCAGGGGCGCATATTTGACCAGTTACTTCACTGGTTTCGGAAGGCGAAATGCCGTAAGTATGCAGTTTAAAAAAGTTCCAGAGTAGAGTCTTCTCTTTGTTTGCTTTTCTTAACCTGCGATCTGTCCTTATTTTCAGGTGCAGAGTGGAAGTGATGCTTCGAGGGATATTGCCGGAGATAAACTCAGGTGAGTTTGTGATAAAATGATCCCTTTAAATGACTTTGAATCCCTCTAGTAATGTCTTTCTTTTTTCCCCTTAGGTGCCGGGGTGCGGTACCAGGCCAAGAAGTGGCGCCGACCCGAAATGAGGAGTGGTTCTGTCAGATATGGCCAGGTAAGTCTTGTGACGGAAAATCAGGCTTTCCTCATTTGTTCCTCCTGCTCACCTTTTGTCTCTTCTTCTCCCCTGCAGGTGCAGAGATGTGGCGGAATGCCCAGAAGGTCGCGGTGGATAGTGAAGAGCCCACAAGGCAGGTGAGTGATGCGCGGCGCTGCAACAAGTAGCGCAATGCTTTTAAAGAATGTCTATCTTCAGGATCGCTGGCGTGATGGTTCCGGACACAGGTAGGAAGTAAGATTAAGTTCTTGGTTTTCACCTTTTCTCTTCCCTTCCTTCCTTTCAGGTATCCCAAGATCGAGGCGGGCATGGCTGGAAGCAAGATGCAGGAGCAGGCATGGTGAGCGTTCAGCTGCTAGATGCAGAGCAACGCGAAGCACGTGTAGCAGTCCGGGCGTGGTTTAAATAGCCTTGGAAGAAGTTCCAGGTAAGTATTCTTCCACGGTCCCCACCCAAGTAAAATAGTTCCTTTGATAAAATAGTCCCTCCTAAGCCTCATTTGGCTTGAGGCTTCATGCAGCATGGTCTGCGTCAGGTAAGTGCACCAAACACCCTCTTTTATGAGCCCCCACTCATGTCCCACTCATGTCCCCCTGCCCCCCCACCCCCCAGCAGTGCAGGGCACCTGCCAGCAGGCCCCCACTCATGTCCCCCTGCACCCCCTCCCCCCAGCAGTGCAGGGCACCTGCCAGCAGGCCCCCACTCATGTCCCCCTGACCCCCACCCCCCAGCAGTGCAGGGCACCAGCCAGAAGGCCCCCACTCATGTCCCCCTGCACCCCCACACCCCAGCAGTGCAAGGCACATGCCAGCAGGCCCCCACTCATGTCCCCCTGCACCCCCACCTCCCAGCAGTGCAGGGCACCTGCCAGCAGGCCCCCACTCATGTCGCACTAATGTCCCCCTGCACCACCATCCCTCAGCAGTGCAGGGCACCTGCCAGCAGGCCCCCACTCATGTCCCCCTGCACCCCCACCCCCAGCAGTGCAGGGCACCTGCCTGCAGGCCCCCACTCATGTCCCACTCATGTCCCCCTGCACCCCCACCCCCCAGCAGTGCAGGGCACCTGCCAGCAGGCCCCCACTCATGTCCCCTGGACCCCCGCCCCCCAGCAGTAGAGGGCACCTGCCAGCAGGCCCCCACTCATGTCCCCCTACACCCCCACCTCCCAGCAGTGCAGGGCACCTGCCAGCAGGCCCCCACTCATGTCCCCCTGCACCCCCACCCCCCAGCAGTGCAGGGCACCTGCCAGCAGGCCCCCACTCATGTCCCCCTGCACCCCCACCTCCCAGCAGTGCAGGGCACCTGCCAGCAGGCCCCCACTCATGTCCCACTCTTGTCCCCCTGCACCCCCACCCCCCAGCAGTGCAGGGCACCTGCCAGCAGGCCCCCACTCATGTCCCCCTGCACCCCCACCCCCCTGCAGTGCAGGGCACCTGCCAGCAGGCCCCCACACATGCCCCCCTGGACACCCACCTCCCAGCAGTGCAGGGCACATGCCAGCAGGCCCCCACTCATGTCCCACTCATGTCCCCCTGCGCCCCCACCCCCCAGCAATGAAATGCCGATCTCATGACACAAACCATAAGCCAACTATGTACATCAACACATGTGCGTCACACACATACACTGGTTGGCATTGCTTGTGTAAACCCACATTTTCACATGCATCATGAGCGAATCCCACACATGGAACTAAAAAATGAAAATGTATTATGTACATGAAATCAAAAATGAAATGAAAGCATACCAAAATATGAAAAACATGTGAAAAAGATGATTGAATGAAAATGATAACCAATCCAAAAAAATTTGAAAGAGAAACAGGTCAAAGTCACCTTCCAACAACACAAATCCAAAGGAAATGTAAAAAAAAATCTCCATTGCTTCATGTTCATAATTAAAAAAAAAAAGAGAAATCAATCCATAGTCCAACTATTTACAATCCATTGTCCGGAAAAAATAAGTCCATTGCTCCATGTCCATAATGCAAAAAAAAACTAAAATGAATACATGATGAAACTATAAACAATCCATTGTCCAAGGATGTAAGTTTCCATGATCCCAACCAAACAAATGAAACCTACCTAACAAACTACCTAAAAATATAACTATATACAAATTTGTGTGGCATTGTCCATTGACCACAAATAAAAGGAAAACGAAAAGGAAACCTAACTCTAAAAACTATTTACAAGGGCAGCGATGGCTCACTTTTGGATGTCCCGGGCCAGGGCATCATCGAACTCCTGCTCAATGTCCTGGAGGCGGTCCTCTTCCATGGCCCCGAGGGTTCGCAGGGATGACGACATGTTCTCCTCCAACTCCCTGCGAATTGCCTCGAGGCACTCGGCCCGCCTCACGGCCCTCCGCATGGAGTTCTCCGCCCTGACCATCGTGAGCCGTGCCTCTTCTGCCCACCGCCGCTCCGCATCTATAGCATGGCCTAACCGCTGCCACACGGAAGACACTTCCAGTCCTAGGTCCTCCTGCCCTCTGGCCGATGTCTGCCCCTCCGATGTTGATGGCCCCGAGCCATCATTGCTCCCACCTAGAGACTGCTCCTGCTGTCCATATGCCGTGTCTGATGGTGCCTGCACATCCTCATTAGCTGGTCTCCAAATGTGGTGTCCACCCCTGCTGGGCCGCCGACTCCCGACTGTGGCAGGGATGTGAGCTCCACCAAGCTGGCTGTGTTGGTCGGGCCAGGTCCAGAGGGGGCCCTGGTGGAATATGGGCCGGAAGACGGTGTGGAGAACGACTGGCACATAGTCTCCACAGAGGAGGAGAGGTCCGCCAGAGTGCGCGACACATGTAGGAACCCACCAACCAGGACGGAGCCCATACGTTCGTGGGACCCCTCATCCACAGGTAGTGGAGAGGCAGATGACATGGCACTCTCCCCTACCTGCGGACGGGCCTGGGACGGGGCCTTCCTGCTGGTGCATGGTGGTGCAGTCACAGGGTCAGGGACAGCGACATGCACATGCCCCTCTGCGGTGACCTGTGCTGCCTCCTGACCCTGGCCCTGGACTGCACCACTTGCACCAGTGGTACTACCCCCACCAAGCCCCATGTGCGGCTCAGTAGTGGGCTCCTCCTCCTCTGTGGAGACCACCAACCTGGATGTCTCCACACCATCTTCTGCCATTGGAAGCCCCTGTGGGGGCTCACCCGGCCCTTCCGCCACAGCCGTTTTGGCAGACGCAGCACCAGCCTCCTCGCTCCCGGATGATGGTAATTCCTGGGAAGGTGGCTGGGGCTTGCATCGCCGCCCAGTGGAGGCATCCCCGCCGCTTGGCTCCACAGCGCCGTCTCCGCCCTCTTCTTCACTTGACGCTGCATAGAGGGAGACATAGAACACAAGCATCAGGGTACAGTACAAAATACCCTAGACAGGAAGCAATAACACATGAGTGGCACTGTCAAATGTCACTTCCATCCTGTCATTCCACAACACATGGGTGAATGCACACAACACACATGCAGAAACAGTCCTGGCGCCTGCAATCAACATCAACATCCATGTAGAAGGGCCCCTGTAAACCAAGATGTTGCCTTCAAAGTCACATGCATCCATGGCGTTTCAAAGTCACACACACACTTCTCAGGCACACACACACACATGTGCACCATACATGTACATGACATCAGCACCCATTCCTCACCCCCCCTTCATGACCAGGAACAGAGACAGCCATGCTTTCATGTGTGCATTCCGCATAGAGCTCCCCATGTTGCATTAAAACACATGCACCAACCATGTGGTTCACACATAACTGGTCTCACATACATGACCATGATGTCCCTGCACACACACATCCATACATGGCCTATGTCACACATACAGGCAAGCATCAGACTACCAGCACACTGCAACATGCCCTGTCTCACACAGCAATGCTTGGCCACTTACCGCTCAACTCCAGACGGGTCTGCCTCCGAAGGATCTGGGCGTGGAGCGGTGGGCCTACGCATTCCAGGACCCTCATCTGGATGTTACTCATGCGTGCCCGGCCCCCCTCCGCGATGCGCCGGGCCTTGTGGAGGGTCCTGGACCTGAAGTCCTCCCAGCGCTTCTTGACGTGCTTGATGTCGCGGGTTGCCACCCCTTCCGCGTTGATGGCAACCACTACGTTGTCCCAGATCCTCTCCCGTCCTTCCTTGTTGGCGCGTGATGTTCCGAAGAGGGCATCATAATGCCCCAGGACCTGCTCCTCCAGGACACCAACTTCAGTGGCAGTGAAGCTGGTGGCCCTCTGCCTCTCTGGCTGGGGGTTGCCAATGGTGCCAGATGGAGATGTGCCCGACATGGCAACCCCAGAGGCAGGAGTGGGTGGGCAACTGGGTCCTGGGGCTGGGCTGTGGAGCGATGGTATCCCAGTCGGGAGTCTTCTGTTCCAGCAGCGGTGGACACAGCAACTGGACCCCTGCAGATGGCTGATGTTTAGGCACCAAATAGCAGGGCACGTGGGCAGCAGACAGTCAGGCAGCAGCAGATGGCAGGTGGGAGCGTGCTCGGGGCTCTGGGGGGCAGGAAAATGGCCTTCAGGGCTGGAGCGTGGTCTTCCGTGGGTGCATGCGTGGCCAGCTTGATACAGAGTGATTTGGCACGTGAAAAAATGTGCATGTCAGCGTGTAATTCGAGGAAAGGCCCTTAGCGCATAAGCGGGTCATCACACGTACGCGATTTATTGGACCAAAGGCCCTTAGCGCGTAAGCGCGTCTGTGACGTATCGCACACGGGCGTTGCCCTTTCGTGTGTAAAACTTCACGTGAACCCCAGGAATACACATACCCCACTCGCACAGGGCCTTTTCGCGTGTAAAACTTCACGCAAACCCCAGGAATACATGTACCCCACTCGCACAGGCCCTTTCACGTGTGAAACTTCCCACTCACCCCTGAAATACACGGACCCGGATCCAATCGCGTGTGAGACTTCCCGCGAACCCCCTTAATACACATACCCTGCTGAAATCGTGGGTGAAACTTCCCGCGAACCCCAGTTATACACGTACCCCACTCGCACAGGCCCTTTCGCGTGTGAAACTTCCCAAGAACCCCGTAATACACGTACCCTGCTCCAATCGCGTGTGAAACTTCACGTGAACCCCAGTTATACACGTACCCCACTCGCACAGGCCCTTTCGCGTGTGAAACTTCACGCGAACCCCAGTAATACACGTTCCACGCTTGGCGTTTGCTGTTTGGCAGCCCTGTAAACTGGTCCAGTGTTAGCGCAGCCCTTTGCGCTGGATTGGGGATTTTGATGGCTTTTCCTTGCGCTAGCGGCGTTCTTGGGGGCGTAACTGGCGCTGCTGCAGGGTCGCTGTGCCACGGCTGGTTTTGGAGGCTAAAATCCATGAATACGCTGTGCGCAGAAACCGATTTTAGCGCACGCGGCTGGCGCAGACATTCGCACGCGCACACTGTGCGCCACTTTTGTGCGAAATTCTATGAATTACGCTGAAAATACATTAGTGGGGCTCCACATCAATGCACAGTCACTAACTGTTTACCTGCCCCAGTAAACTGTCTCAAAGGGCATGCTGTAGTGTCAGCTCGAGAGGATGCATTGGGAAACTCTTTAACGGTTACAGATACATTAGATGAAGGGGAGGCACAAGAAATATCAGAAATCGGAAAACTATCATGCAGCACATCAATATGTGAAAGCACTTGTGATTTAGAGCCTCCCAGTGATTGTATAGATGTAGATAGATTTTTATGCTGGTAGTTCACTGAGGGATGAGTCTCTGCTTAGAAATTGAATCTGTCGACCAAGTGGGAATAGATGCTTGGGGTTCGTCTGGTGCCTGATCATGTAAAAGTTTCAATTTAGCAGGATTAAAATATCTTAAATATATTTTAGCGTTTCTTTTGGTAGGGGTATCCCTTGAAGTGCCGGTTAAGGTCTACTGTGTAATGTACTATTCTTATTTAAGGCCACATTTTCTTGCTATGCTATCAGTCATTTTGACTGCCCTTGCAGTATCATTTGGGTATCTTTCAGAGCTCTGGTCTTGGACTCAGAACATCTTCTATTGGCATCTGTGTACCAGCCAACGAAGAGATCTCACTGCGTACCCAGCGTCTCTAGAGTTAAATGAACAATCCTATCAAGATCAAATGTACCCGATTCAAGAAATTCCTTTGTGGTGCCACTATGGGTAACATAGTAACATTTATTCAGCATTTCTTGGGTAAATGATTTGTGTATATAAAATGAGTTGTAATCACCTTAGGAGGAAGTGGAACTTGATTTAACCAACCTGTTCTCCTTCTTATAGTGGTAAGACAAGGATACGTTGTAAGGCAGTTGAGACCACTATTTGCAATGCCACCCACTATAGCACTAAGATGCTGCTATACCCGACACATCTCACGAGTGACCGCTTAGTAACCATAACACACTCAGCTATGTCAACTGCAGCTTATTCCCCCACTAGCATTGTTTTTTTAGTAATATCAGCAGCCATGCCCCAGGCAGCAGCGATCCGACATGTTTTATGGCCATTCACATCTACACCATAAATGGATCCAGAGACATGGTAGACAATGGTAGAGAAGGCGATGAGGGTTACACACACATAGGGGTAAAATATATGTCTAATTTAATTGTGTTAGTATGATAGAAATAACACAAATGAAAATCTTCACCAAAGCTACCCTTTCCAAAACAACATCTAAGGCTGCACAATAGAATCCGTTTTGGAATGGATAGGCAAAAAGACACCAAACTCTTTAACACAGCCACATTTTGGCACCAGCACAGTTTTCACTGACAACACCCTATATGATAACCTTTTCCCCTTTCTAACATCCTGTGGTACTCAAGGGAGAGGTATGAGGAGGCTGTCTGATGGATTTGCATTTTGCACAGAACGTTTATTTTCAGGATTAATTCATACAAGAAACCTGACTCTATGCAATTATGATGAACCCTTCTTAAATGTAGTGTATGGATGGACGTGTTTCAACTCAGTGGTGGACAGGCCTAGAGGAAACTCTGTTTATTTCCGGGTGGGCCGCTGCACCATGGACCTCTTTTGAGTGGGATGAAGTGAAGAATTTGCTATTATACATCCAGAATATGCTCACATGGGGACACTTTGAAGAACATTCCCAGGGCCACCTTTATTTTCCAGTCCAGTCCTGCTTCTACTACCGACAGCCAACCATCCCGTCACCCTGGTGGAGGTTTTAAGAGAGCTACTTTAACAAATCCAGGAAAACAGTAACCATACACAGATATGGTGCATGCATGGTAAGCAGTGCTCACAATGAAAATGGAATGCTGTCTGACATGTGAGCATGTGGGGCAGCATGTAATTCTAATTGTGAGAGCCAGTTGCCATTAAAGATAAACGCCGCCTGGCATGGAAACATGTCAGATAGCATTCAGTTTTCACTATGAACACATGTGTATGCTGCCTTGTGCTCTGCACTTATGCAATCCGCTGTGCGAATATCAATCATTTAGTGTCAGGGATCCACCTATGTGTATGTCATCTCATAACAACTCACCTCTGCCAAATATTCAATAGCTTAAAATAAGCCCCATGCTTCTATCATGGGATCCATCAAGCCCAGATTCACAGGCTGCCTGCAGAAAAAGGAGCACAGATGAGGAATCAGAGGTAGGAGATTCCTGGCCAGCCTTGAGCTGTTAGACCGATAAGTTTTGGAAATTTTAAGATAATTGAATTCTGCAGCCTGCATCCACAATTTGGGGAATCCCATTACCTCAGGAAGTTAGCAGCAGTGGACCCCAATCCAGAACTAGTCAGTTTTCCAGAAGTACCTAGCATCCTGGCAGAAGCACCACAGAAAAGCTGTGTAGAGCAGCTCACAAGACCTGATGAGGATGAAGAGGAGGCCAAGCTCACCCCATCTGATAAAGAGCCATGTTTGAGGGCAGCAGATGCAATACCTTTGGAAGACTTGTTAAGCGTCTTGATGTAAGACCAACTAGAAAGTCCCATAGAGAGTTCAAAGGAAAAGGCAGTTGCCTTTAGGCCACCACAACCAGCCAAGCATACTATAGATAGTAGGGGTCAATAATAAGTCAGCACTTATCTGGAGAGTAGGGCCGCCCGAGTTTGGGTGGGTCTTGCTAATTCTAGACAAGGGTGCGACATGTGGTCCTTTGAGCCACATTCAAAAAAATCAATGCAAATCCTTAAACTGTCCTTGGGAGTCAATGGGCCTCATTACACGGACGGCGGTGGACCAAGGTGTTATTAGCACCATGGTCCATGCAGGTAAAATACCGGCACTGCCTTGGTAGAAAGGGGAATTACCGCCCTATTCCAAGGTTGGTGGGGTGGTAATTCCCCCATCCCCCATTGCCCTTCCCCATTCCCATTTTTGCCCCATAGGGCATAATGGGAATGGCGAAGGTGCTAATTACGGCACCGCAAATTGCGGTACCGTAATTAGCTCCCTGGTCCCTTTGCGGGTTGGTTTTTAACGCCTGCAAAAAGCAGGCGTTAAATTCTCTAACCCGCAAAGGGACCTCGTAGTAAGGCGGTAAGGGTTTACCGGTACTGGTGAAATACCGGTACCTGGAAACCCTTACCGCCTACCGTGTAATGAGGCCCAATGTTTTATTAAGGCCATCAGTGACAAGTGAAACATAGGGGAAAACTCTGTTATGCGATATCACCAAAAGTACACCGCAGCAGTTTGCAATACATCTTTATGCTGGCTCTGTACAAAAGTAACTATGAGGCGTATGTCAACATAGATCAACGCTGCCTTGTAAAATATATGTTTATGCTACCAACAATGAATGCCTGCATTGCCCTGGAAAACACATTGGCCCTCATTACGACCTTGGCGGAGGACCATAGTGCAATTTGCACCATGGTCCATGGCGCTAAGCTGCCAACTCCGCCATGGGGGTTGGCGGACTTACCGCCCCATTCCGAGGTTGGCGGTAAGTCCCCAATCCCCATTTACCCTTCCCCATTCCCATTCCTGGCCCCATAGGGCATAATGGGAGTGGGGAAGGCGTTAATTACGCCACCGTAAATTACGGTGGCGTAATTAACAACAAGGTCCCTTAGCGCCATGGATTTTAACGCCTGCAAAAAGCAGGCGTTAAAATCACCATGGCGCTAGGGGAACTCGTACTCAGGCGGTAAGGTACGCCATGGTTTACGCCGGCGTAAACCCCTTTCCGCCAGGGTCGTAATGAGGGCCATTGCCCCTCATTGCAAGTCAGGCGTTAAGGGGTTAACGGCGCCGTAAAGAGCGTTGGCGCCGTTAAACCCTTAACGCCTGATTCACACTTTAACGCCTGCTTTTTGCAGGCGTTAAAGTCCAAGGCGCTAAGCGACCTTGGTGCTAATTACGGCACCGTAATTTACGGTGCCGTAATTAGCGCCTTCCCCATCCCCATTATGCCCTATGGGGCAAAAATGGGAATGGGGAAGGGCAAATGGTGAATGGGGAATTACCGCCCCACTCACCTTGGAATGGGGCGGTAATTCCGCCATCCACCATGGCGGAATCCGGCATGGACCATGGTGCTAATAGCACCATGGTCCACCGCCTGACTTGTAATGAGGGCCATTGACATGCTGCCAGTGCCTACAATTATTATCCAGTACTGACACTCTAAACACATTTTCATAATGCCTGTGCACAATGTATGCCAGTATTTTTAATGGAAAATAATTTTTATGCTCCCAGTGAATGTCTGCTTCATCTTTAGGAACACATATTGATGCTACCTTTCCCTGATATATCCCAGCAGGTCATGATATGAACAATTGCTCATGCTATCTGTGCCTTAGATATATGTTACAATGTGACTGTAAGAACACATTTTAATGAGGCCTGTACCAAAGATATGCCAGTGTACAACTGTAAAAACACAGTGGGCCTCATTACGACCCTGGCGGAGTGGGTTTACGCCAGCGGTATTCGCGGCGGACCCGTCCGCCCTACTACGAGTTCCCGTAGCGCCATGGAGCGTTTTCCGCCTGGTTTTTCTGGGCGGAGAAATCCATGGCGCTACGGGACCTTGTTGTTAATTACGCCACCGTATTTTACGGTGGCGTAATTAACGCCTTCCCCACTCCCATTATACCCTATGGGGCAAAAATGGGAATGGGGAAGGGTAAAATGGGGAATGGGGATTTACCGCCCCGCCAAGGTCGGAATGGGGCGGCAAATCCGCCAACCCCCATGGCGCTATCGGCAGCTTTCCGCCGTGCTCCATGGTGCATTTTGCGCCACGATTTCCGCCAGGGTCGTAATGAGGGCCAGTATCAAGTTGGCTTTGCTGAATATGTTCCAGCATACCACTATAAGAAAGTATTTTTTTCTGACATGCCACCATGTGAAGATATATTTGTGCTTGCTGTGACCAATATATGTCAGTTTGGTTAATGTGAGAATAGATATTAATGCTGCCTGTCGCCTATTCTATGTCAGTTTTGCCACTGTAACAACACATTTTCATGCTGGCTCTGGTCTTTATAATCCAGAATAACCACTTTAACACATTTTAATGGTGCTTGCATGTGCCTAACTGCAAATGCCTTCATTGCCAAAATAGGTTTAATGGTGCCTGTACCCAGCAAAGCATGCCAGCATTTCAAACACATTACTACAATGCCTGCCACACATACACAAACACATGAAACTGCTTGCCCGCACTCAAACATACACATTATTTCTACTCACTTAAATTGGTCTCCCTCACCATGCCACTTCTAACTCTGCGCCTTTAAACAGGAAGCAGAAAGCAGCAAGAGAATTCTGCCAACGCCTCTCTCTGAGTCTTTCATCCTGTGTGTGCCCCAGTGCTGTGATTCATAGAGGCTCGAAGACCTGGATCTGCTGCAATGATCTGGATAACCCACTGTTCGCAAGGTGTCTACAGTACCATAACCAGCTTTCTGAGTGGGCAATGGAAGGCTGGGAAACCAGAATACCCTCACTCTCAGATGGACCATTATGTATGCGAGGGCAGATAAACTGTAGGCACATGGAATACTAATTATTCTGCAACACCAGCTAGGATAGAAACACTCAGCTACTCACTACAGCTGAGGAGGCATCAAGTTATACTGAGCTCAGCCACTTGGCTCCTCCATAATTGGTGGTATGACATTTCTACATGGTTTCACCTACTTTATATTGAATATTGTACGTTTGATAGTCACTTTTTGGTTGTTGCATTTTTAAATACCCCACCCCCTCCCGCACTGTTATCCCATCCTACATACTCCTTCTTCATATATATTAAAGGGCGGTGGTCACTGCCCTATAGTTAAGGTGAGTAGGGAGTTCCATTGGAAATTGAAACAAATAATTGCTAGTAACTTTAGACTCACATGGTGGATTTTGCAGAAATTCTCCAGACAATTTGGTATGTCCGGGCCCCCGCCGACTAGGCAGATTGGGGAAGATTCATTAAAACATAAGAAAGGTATTTAGAAAAGAATAAAAAGCACTTTCGCCTACTCTCCTTTAATTTTTCCATAGACAAAAAGGGTACATTTTTGCTCCTGCTCCCCCACACAGCCCAATCCTCTGGATGGATTTGGACCAGGTCCAAAACAACTTGTGCACGAAGTGTTGACTCACGATCCGTTAGTGGTTTGGGGTTATTCTGTACATTTTTTTTTTATATTTGATGGAGAAGGGGGTGCCTCCTTCTCCCAAAATTATAGCTATATTACCATGATCCATTGCAGCAGAGAGGCTTTTCAGAAATTTAAAATATGACGTCTTTTATTTTCCAATGCATGATATATCCGCTGCTATACCCAAGGGAACATGAAAATGAAAAGCAGAAAAATTGCATTTGGACAAGGAAAACAGTTTAAAGGTATTAGGCTATAGGTGGGGGTGGGGAGGAAGGGCACCATGTAAAATTTGGAAGAAGGAAGGGGGCTAGGGACCAAGTGTGCAGCACAAACGTTTTTTTTCATACAAACTGTTTCAGTGCATTTTGAAGATTGGAAAGAAAAATCTCATTTACAGCACAAAACCTATTTATGCCGTCAAACGTTATGTTGTCATTGGCAAAAGACCCCATTCCTAAACCATGTAAAAAAGCACATACATTTTTATTGACATGCTGCTTTCCATTTGTGGACAAAACAAGTTTGGACATCTCCACATTTGCATTTTATTAATTTCTGAACAAATAATATTCGCAGCTGCAAACAGTTGCATTCAGTTTTAAAACATATCCTTCATGGCAAACTGCAAGGATACTGCTGTGACATACCACATCCAAACAATAATGATGTCTGGACGTTTAAAGTGAAAAATACTCTCCCAGAATGGTAATACGGTGACACAGTTTAAGCCACACACTGAATACCACTAAACATCGCCTTCTTCCAATCTAACAGTAGCAGAGATGACACGATATTCATTGTAAACCTTCAATGAAGGGATCCAAGAATCTCCCACCATCCACACACTCTGATTCTTCATAGACATGGCCACCTTCACACAAGAGGGAAAACCCTTGCTATCCTGTGTTCCTGTACACAACCACAACATCTGATTGACTAATCCCCGAATATCTGCAGACGTTTGCCACTGTCTGTGGTCTCCGCAGTATTCTTTCCATGCCAGGCACCTTTAAAAGACCCGGATGGCCCTTTTAGCCATGTTACTTTTATTTTTGTAACACTCCCTCAGTGGCTACTTTCAAACACTCACACATCCATACACGAATCACATCAAAAACTCTACATGTAACCCTGTCACCTCACTTCAACAATTCAGATGTACATTTCAACTCTGAGAGTACACGTCTCCTGTTACTCACCGCCTCTTGCACTGTGAAACTCTCCAAGATTTATATTTCCTGATTCAACAATATCTACTTCTATCAAAACAAACATAGTACAGATATGATTGTATGTATTTATTTATGTTTTATAAACACATCTATAATTATATATATACTGGGTTGGTGCCACTAACCCTGTCATAAGCATCTCAATAAACATATTAACTTTTTTAGTCACTGGTATCGAATGTCATCTATTGTAACATTCTGAACCTGATCACATCAAGTGGCATTTACTTACATGTACTGCCAACATATACACACCAACTGTCAATTTAACAGTGTTCTACACATCTATTGCAACTGCATTTCACTTACTTGTAGAAAAACATTACAAACAGTACTGCTCTAAATGCACACATGCATTTTTTAACTGTCAACAAAATGCTCCTAAAAACAAACATTTTAAACACACAGCATTTTGCATTTTGCTTATGCATAAATGTCATACGTTCCAACCTTTCTCATCACATGCCTTATAGTGCCACCATTCTCCATCTGCTCACAGATATGTGTACATGACCAAAGTATCTATGTGCAACACTTACATACAAAATACTGCTCTTTTCCAACCACTAGAATAAGGCACCATACACTGCTCCAACTACAAACTGCCATTGCATTACCACCACACCACAGTTTCCCTATTCGTTAAAAACACTGGAACACATTACAAATACATTGCACCACAAACACAGAACGTTTCTTATTAAAAGCACCACCAGAATAATTTCTCTACTGCACAAACATACATTTCTCATGAATTTGTACATGAAGCCAAACTTTTCTGTCCAGCTAATATCATTCCATATTAACCCTAGTGCAAAGTTTCCTGTGCTGCAAAAGTGC
This sequence comes from Ambystoma mexicanum, assembly GCF_040938575.1. Lineage (NCBI taxonomy): Eukaryota > Metazoa > Chordata > Amphibia > Caudata > Ambystomatidae > Ambystoma > Ambystoma mexicanum. The sequence goes on along the minus strand of NC_090937.1, from coordinate 798,966,484 downwards.
CCTAAATATGCATCCGTCTTACACTAAGCCAATTGTTACCCTTTTGATTACAATGTTCCAAACTGCATGTGTCATAGTGCAATCATCGTAATAACATAGTTAACATACTTTAGCACTCCACAATAGCACAACTTTATTCATTCTTTCTTAAAATAACTTCTCCAACCTTAATAAATAACAACCTTTGTTAGTGAAACTATTCCACCATTACCACATATACCAACTAACTTTCTTTTACAATTACAGGAAAACATATTGACAAAGACAGCTACCGAATAAAGAACACTCTTCACATCCTTCGAAGTAAGTAGATGAGTATGGCATGTATATGTTCACTATATATTAGCCTACAGTAGTTTTTTCTAATCAACAATATTGTATTTCACTCTTTCACTTTCCAATGCAGCATTCACACTCTTTTTATTCCTATGTAAACATTGCTCTTTATTCAATACACCACCGATTCCTTACTGTCTAACAACACATCCATCTCTCATCAACTTCTATACCACATTTTCATTTCCTTGCTCTTCCATAGCCCTATCCATGTAAGGTCCTTAATTCCAACACAACAACTTTCACACTCATTGCATTCCGAATCACTAACACACATTAGCACACATACACACTCTTCCTCACCCCTTTTAAATTCACCCACACAATGCTCATACCTATGCACTAAATCACACAATTACAGGAACCACTGTTTTCCTCAGCACATCACAGAATTCCTACTTATTAAATGACACCACCACTCCCTTACCCACTAACACCAGTAGTGGTCAACACATTCTGCTATCAAAAGTTTCTTACCCATTCCCCATCACATAAATATACTTATTTTATACACCACTCAGGGAAGAATGATAGCTCAGCGGCAACATGTTTGTCTTGTAAACTAGACGCCGCAGCACAACACAGGTTTGTATCCTGATGCCACATCTAAAAACCACTTGTTGGTATTAAGCACATTATTAATGAACTAAAAATAAATAAATCTAATATTTACCCAAGCCCATCACACCTGTACAGCCTCTTACTCTTGCAACTTTCCCAACCACACCTATCATCCCACTACTCAATAGAACACCACTCTATTCACCGATACAATCACACCAATGCATAAACATTCCTTAACTTTCAAACACAATTTTTCCCGCCAACAGACAGAACAGAATGCCTACTAAAAACCAGCTCCATAGAGAACAAAGGAAATATAGAGGAGATAAAAATAAAAACAAACTATATAGTCGTCCGCCTCTAAAACAATGTATAGAAAGCATTTAAACAGAACAGCTAGTAAGCTCACTCAATGAGACTAAACCAGCCACCACAAAAAAAGGCCCTTCTTGTAAAAAATTAAAGTAAAAAAAGATGTAGAAACAAAAGCAGAACTACAAATGAACGTAACACTATATCTACCAATGTTAACATAGCCACAGTAAAATATTCGAAAAAATCAATTTTACAAAAGATTTTCCACTGTAGAGTCCTTAACCATCTTATAAAGTAAGCTAAAAAGTCACAATCTACCCCTAAAAACTACTGCTGAAAACTAATTCTCAAAGCTCTAATTGACAATGCATTTCTACTAAAGAAACGTTTTTCATATTGATTTTAAACAGGATGAAACCACTAACTAAATTAATCAATAAATTACAGAAACTCCTTCTAAACATGCATAATGTCAATATACAAGCCTTTTCAAACTTTTGTGAAGGTGAATGTGTTCACACAGACAGCAAATAACCATATTTCACTGAAGAGGCTTATAAACAAGAACAAAAAAAAACACAATTGCCATAGACAATAATGGCCAAGGCTATGAAGTGGTAGGAGACACCATTATGGCAAAAGAAACTCAAATAAAAAAAAACGTCCCCAACAAACCTTCAACCAAATCTTTGTTTTGCCCAACAAAATGTGAAAATAAAAGACAAAAGTAGAATCAGAACTCTACAAACCAGGGATTACTTTCCAGACACATCCATACTGCACTGCAAGTACATTAATTAGCCTGCATTTGATGAACTGCTTGCAAAAGCACTGCCCACCACATCAAAATATTAGCAATGGTGCTCCGCTATTTGGAACCTTGTGCATAGATTGTATTATGCAAAAAGTCTGCTCTAGAACTGCAAAATCTAAATAACACTCTCCTAATAGGAACAGCCAAAGAACTCCTGCAAAAGATAGGGCACATCCAAAGTAAATATTTTTGAACTGAAGTTGACATAGAAACTTTAGTAACTTTAAAAAACATTAGTGAAAACCTCACAAACACCAACCTCCTTACAACCTCCAAACACATACAGAAACACATACACAAAAGAAATAGCAAAGTTTCTGCTGAAATCCCAGACAAAGTATCTGTCTGTTGTCACAGAACCTTTCATAAAACAAGCACAAACATTGTACATATGGCCTACAAAACAGAGGACAATGAAGAATCCCAATGTGTCCAATTAGTTTTATATCTAACAGAAGAAAATATACACCAAATAAATGACCCCTTAATATTTTGCACGTTCTGCAATACAAAGCTTTACAATAACGAAATGCATGATGTGCTATCACTAATAACTTAGAAATCTTTACACTTCCAAAAGCTCTCAAACTCAGCTTGTATAAGAACATTATAATCAAAAGAGTACATCCATTTCAAGCTATAATACGCCTTCAACCCAAAACTGTCCAATTGCCTCCATCCCATTTACTAAAAGGCATTCATGGCAAAGTACCATATTTGCCATTAGATCTTAAAGAAATAGGAAAAACTCTTGGAGTACGACGGCAAATAGATCAATTTTTAATTGTTCTAGATAATGGTGTACTTACTAAAGACAACACAAATGTGGTAACAACTAGTCAATTTAAACAAAGTTAGACTAGCGCTACAATATCTCAAAGAAAAGATTGAATACTTCAGAGCTATAAACATAGAGGAAAACTTAAGAGAAACCACCCAAATAATTGAAGATTCACCACAAACTAAGCAATTTGAACATATAGATCCTGTTACTGCAGCCACCATTTTAGACCAGTATTCAATTCACCCACTACATTCTAAGGACACCATAGAAGATGCATTAAAAACATATAAAAAGTGTCAAGCCAAAGGATCCCCAATGAACATATGGGAGAAAAGTGTAGAAGCACGTTCTTTTCCTCTACTCTTTCCTACAGGAAAACGAGGAAGATATTATGATCCATACAAATTAGTGCATCAGAATATCGCTCTTTATAAATGTATTCTGATGACCCAAGATTCAGACAAAATGTAGAACACATTATCCACCTCTTCTTCGAAAGGGAACTAGAAACTCTAAGTTGTGGAGTTGTGCACAAGTTAAAAACAAGCTCTAATTTCTTAAACATGTCTGCTACCTAACTGCTTCAAAAAATAAAAGACAGAGATTAATTTTTGTAATCAATTGTCACAAATCTCTTGGCATACATGCTTGGTACAAAATAATACTGGTTCTGACGCCACTCTGATGTATGTTGTATGCTAAGGAACCTAGGCCCACCCACATGGATTGTTACATTAAGCTGTGCAGCAGAATATGCATGGGATGACTGCATGACTTCTTATGTACTGCAAACCAAAATAAGGCAGGAATAGATATAAAAACACAAGGAAAACCTGACCCTGTGAATGTATCAAGGTATTTTCACCATCACTTCATTGCCATGCTGAACTTCATCTGTAATAAAACAACCCCTTCACTCTGAGAAGTGGAACACTTCTTTTGGATAAAAGAATATCAATCCAGAGGAGCATCACACATCCACATGCATTTGTGGATAAAAGATGCTCCCACATCTGGCCATAACATTGATGCAGCTTTTTTACGATTTTTTGAAAAATACATTATCTGTGACATCCAATCAGACACCACACAGAGTGAACTATGTACACAAATATTATGCTTCCAAAAATATAAGCCAAGGTTGATATAAAAACAAAGGTAAATACTATACCAAATGTCAGTTTGGCTTCCTTAGACTAGTTTGCACAAAAGGACAAGTAAATCATTGATTGTAATCATTGATGAACATTGGTGCTTCATCCCACTTGATGTCTTCTGTTAGACACTGTGTTAAAGGGAAATCCCCTAAAAACATTAAAAGGGACGAAGCATCCATGTACATTAATGATTGCAATGCATTCATTGTGGAATGAAAATGTAAACATACAATACATTGCAGACAATTCACTGCAGTTGCAAGATCGGTCAAAGCCTATCTCACCAAAGCTGAAATGACAGACCTCTGGGATGACATATCATCTGACAAAACACCTCACAAAAATTGCACAGCTTCGGAATAGAAATGCTCTCCTTTAGAGAATGCGGATGCTATGAAGCTTCAGACTGTTAAACAGGTACACCCTTATTTGGGAAATCTGAAAATATTGTTTGGCTAAACCTTGGCCCAGCTTCATCGTGAAAAATAGTACTAAAATCCCACCAAGAGATATAAACAATAGCCACAAATGATCCCAACAACCAAGACATTTTAAAGAAACAATGTAATTGACACATATTACCCAAACAGAAGTACTGCTTTGTAAAACATGTGCCTCTACAACATAGCCAAAATGACTCCTACAAAAACATTGTCATGCCAGATGAGACAACTGTCAAATATTCAGTCTCAACTTGTGAAGGAAGCCTAGTAAAATTTACAAAACCTAGCCTAATTAATCAGATATAGTTATTATTTACATATCGGCCACACAGAGAACTTTATTACATGGCCCTGCTACATATTTTCAAACCTTGGAGAAAAAAGAAGACTTATTAGGTGACCATGGGCCTCATTACAAGTCCAGTGGTAACCTGCTGGTGCTATTAGTGGGTTGCCATGGACTCATGAAACCATTTCCACCGCCTGAGATCCCGATGCCACTGGGACATTACAAGTTCTGGTGGCCTAGGATATCAGGCGCCTGAAAGTGTAAGTCCCCATTCCCATGGAGTCCCAAAGGACTCCATGGGAATGGGGAAATGGAAGCACTGGCACCATTGTTAATGGTGCCGGAGCCTCTGTGAAAACTGCAGGCAGATGCCATAATGCCCGGCAGGTCAGAACTGCCAGGCGCAATGTCCCCGCCCCACAGAGTCGTAGTGTGTCCATCCAGAAAGGCTGCTGATACGGCGGAACCAGCACCCTTATTACCGGACTGCCACAGTTGTAGTGAGGCCCCATGACTCATTTGAAGCTCAATCCAATGCATTAATGCAAATATCAATTTCAAACAATACAAACAAATATTGGACAATGAACACCAGGAGGAAGAAATTAAACTTCTACTAATTAAAACCACTCCTGAAGTTTGTCAAAATTCTCTTGCAGGAAGCCAATAACCACATGGAGAAACACCAATTCTGAATGAAACAGAAATAGCCATGACTGAGGTAGAAAATACCATGTACCAATCTTAACAAACTGAAGAAGACTTATCAGTGCTCAAATCACAGCTAAATGACGAAAAATTCACCATTTATCTAGAAGTCACTGGAGAATTTGAACATGGTTTTAAACATTAACTAAAACTTCTAGCTGTGAAACATTTGTAAACCTCTGCTCCTGTATGTAAGTGGTGACATTGGCTCTGGAAAAGCTTTCTTAATTCAAATAGTCAGCACATTTCTACAAGACTTAACAAATAACAACCTTTAAGCTGTTGTAAAAGCCCTCACAGGTTAAACTGCCTACAACATAGGAAGTGTAACTTTACATTGACTACTGCTACTCCCAGAAGACCAAAACAAATTGGAATACTACAAATTATCAGCAGAAGCTGCTACTGAAGTATGCACAATTCTGAAACGAATGAAAGTCCTCCTGATTGACAAAGTAAGCATGGTTTCGAACCTCATGCTAGCTTTAATTAATCTCAGAAAGCAAGAAGTCCTGAAAACCAACTACGAGGAATTGTTTGGGAGAAAACACGCTATTGTTTTCAGAGACCTCCGACAGTTAACACCAGTAAAAGGTCAACCTATTTTCAAAACATTAGGACACAAAGAATTCCATAATACACTCGGCAGCATTGGAAATTTTTAATCTCTGGCAACATTTTTCGCTACAGAAAATTAAATGAAAACATCACCTATGCTAAGCATTAGAACTGGTCTGCTTAGTAAAGATGCAAAATCCATATTAAATATCTTAAATACTAGACTAATCCATGAGCTATATGGGCAAAAGACATCTGTCCCCGAAAATTTAAAACACATGTCCTTAATGCAAACCCTTGCAAGCTGAAGTCAATTCACCAATACAATGTTGAACAAGGAGATGCATCCCATATTGCATATCAGCTCCACAGACAAACTGGAAGTATCACAACACACCCTGTTAACAAGCACCAGCAGGACTAAGTAGCTTAGACAAATGCATCTCCAACACAGTTTCATTAGAACAACTATTAACTCTGTGTCTAAAATGCAGAATAATTCTAAAATGTAACTTTGATGCAGAACAAGGTTTAGTCAATGGAGCAATTGATACAGTTCTTGGATTCAAAACATATCGACATGACAACAACATTCAGTTTGTGAACATCCACTTTGAAAAACCTAGTGAAGTCAAAAGAATAGGCCACACAATAACGCAATTCCTTCTTTTCAAAGTCATGTGTACGCAGAGAACAATTCTCTCTATCTCTTGCATATGTTGTCACTAGTCACAAATCACAAGGTCTAGCTATAGATCATGCATTGATTGACATTGACAGCACATTCATAAACGAAGGAATTAGTTACATATTACTTTCACTTATCTGCATACTCAATGGTCTATTGCTAGTTAACTTTGATCCATACACATTCAATGAAGACATTCCTTTTGTCACAAAATACAACAGGCTATGTGCACTGTATACCCCAATCTTGATATGTATCCTGTACCTCAAAAAAGAAAACATTTAAAAGGAAAACTATTACAAACTGTAACCATACCAGATCTCCCTGCAATACAACTAAAAGAACAACTGCTGCTCCATCTAATAGTACAACCACAAAACCCTCTAGTCCAAAAACAACTGCACGTCGATCAGAAGACAAAGCGACACATATCTCTTCTCAATAAACACCTGCAGGCCTATCATATAATACAGAGAGACAACCCTCTGGTCCATTTAAATTCAGCAACACTATTGGAGCAAATGTGTATGCAAATGTAAAAATCAATCCTCTCTTCCAATTGCCACCAATTGTTCAAAACATTTACTTAAATGGCTTGAACCAGTTGTGTTTACAAATGTTCATCCTTCATAGAAATGCCACAAATAATCCTGACAGCATTTACAGTGTCTCAGGTATAAGGAAAGAATTGGACTACTGTACAGGAATGGTAAAATTCACCATAGACACAAAGGAGTATCCACAAGAATCCCTAATGTACATACATGTGGAAACATACATGCACTCTTGGCAACCATGTTTCAGAAGAGCACATCCATAATGAATGATTTGGCTATATATCCATACCACATTAGGAATCCATTCCATTTCACCAGCTTCTGCAAAATGCAGATCATGGCATATTATGCCCTTTTGCAATTCAGACAATCATTCCAGCGTACAAATAAATTCACATGGCCAATATGCCATACTAAGGCTTCTAAGGTACAATGCAGATGGTACCAAAAATAACTGTAAGCTCACTAGCTTCGCACACAGCCAAGTATCTCTTGGCAATACAACTGTCACAACAGTAGGCATAATCTACCACACTGGTGCCACAACCACTTCAGGCTACTATTCTGCACATGTCAAAAAAGAACTGTTTGGGTTGAATGAAACAGCACTTACATTACTACAAAGCATAGGTTACCAGCAAATCTAACAAATGCCTACTTAATATTCCTTCAGCCCAAAAGTACTCACTATAGTATATTACAACAAACAGTTAGAATATGCTGATGGGTATCTAACTACTTTAAACATACCCTTCATGATAGTACACTTCAAAAATGCCATCACACCTATACTTGCCTAATACATCCATACTACTACCATAGTACTTGTAAAATACAATGCAGTTAGGATATGCCAACAGGTATCTAACTACACCCATAATAATGCAACAATACTTTTAAAATCCAAGACAGAATGCACCAATGGGTATCTAAATACTTTAAAAAATACCCTTAATTGTAATACACTTCAAATATGCTGTCACAGTTATTCTTCCACTACACATTCATACTACTACAATAGTTCTTGAAACATCCAGTGTGTATATATATATTACATGGCCAAGGTAGTGGCCATGTCGTTATGGTTAAGTTGGTGTTTCCATAGGAAGAGCACTTTTTGGGCGGCTTATAACTTCGCTCTCCCTGGACGAATCCTCACCATACTTTGCAAAAAAAGTATTTGGGTCACTCTGAATTTTTTTGCAAAGTTTGGTGAGGATTCTTCCAGGGAGGGCAAAGTTATAGGGTGGGTCCCAACATTTTTTTTTTTCCCATTGACATAATGGGAAAAAACTTTGCGCACGGCCACAGGCCAAATCGCTGGACGGATTTACACCAAATTTGCGGCAGGAGCGGGGGCTTGGTCCCGAAAGCGCGCTTTTGCAAATTTGGTGTAAATCCGTCCAGTAGTTTTTTATAAAATGACCAAAACATAAGGCAAAAAAATGTGTGATATCTGTGTTCGCTTCGCGGACGGACTTCCCTGTTCGCTCCGCGGACAGCACCCCGATTGGCCCATGGCCTTGCGTCATGTCCGCAGACATGCGACGTGTTCGCTGATTGGACGGCGAGGGGCGTGGAGCGCGACAGATTTTCTGTGGCGCCCGTCATCTTGTATTCGCTGTCGACCGCGTACAGCGCGGTGAAACGTGGATAAAAAATTGTATTTAGTGCCATGTGTTGGTGTGTAAGAGTGTTTGGGGAGGGTGGGGGAGTATGAGATAGGTTCAATGTTTTGTTTTTTTATGTGCTAGACTTTTTTGTTGCGTTCGATTTGTCCGCGGAGAACACGGCTGTTCTGACATTTTGTAAATAAACTAAATGGAGGGGTGTTTAGAGGACGGAGTATGTGTCATTTTTGTTCGCAAGGAAGGTAAAAATGAGCTTTGAACACTCGCGGTGTACTTAATTGTTTGTAAATACACAAACTGGAGGTGTCCTTAGGACGCTGTCCGTATTGTAATCTGTCTAGTTGAATGTGATCTAAGAACACTCGCGGTGTCCTGAAATGGTTGCAATTACACAAAATGGGGGTGTTCTGAGAACGTTGTTTGTATTGTTCGTTGTCAGGGTGAAAGTGTTTTAAGACCACTCCTTTTGTCCGCTAATAGTACAATTTCCTATGGGCGTCAACCGACTTTTTGTCCACTAAAGAAACGATAAATCCGGCTGGTGTGCGCCGACATTATGTGATAATCCTATGACTGGCGCTATTGACCTGGCTGACTTGCTTTTGCGACACTAAATCATATCTCCCGCCCCTAAGCCTGATATTATCAAAGCATTCATATTCCCCGCCTCTCTCCGTGACGTTACAGGGTGCGTCATCAAACGCGCTCAGTCCTCTGCAGTCCTAAGTGACTTTACACAGAACCCGGAAGACAACACATATTATGACACAACACAGCGCGCCACAATTCGGAATATGAAACAGTGATTTAAAGCAAACAGCAAGATCGTAAATTTTGTAAAGTACATTTATTTGACATCAAATGTTTAGAGAATATTCAGCAATTTGCATTTGTCTTTGTTGTCGATCCGCAAAAGTACAGAGGGTGTTAGATTTGCGGTACAGAGTGTGTTAGATCAGCTTACAACTCAGTGCGCCACAATTCGGAATATGAAACTGTGGTTTAAAAGTAAACAGCAGGATTGTACATTTGGTAAAGTACATTTATTTCACATGAAATGTTTAGTGAATATTCAGCGATTTGATATTGTCTCTGCTGTCGATCAGCAAAAGTTTATTTTGAGCCACGCGTTGTTCCTTTGAGGTAGATAGGCTGTTGGTTTATGATAAAAGCAGTAAATGGTTGCTCTGATAATCAGAAGGTTGCTCCAACAACGAGCCATTAGACCACCCTATTGGTTGGTATGTTGTTTGTAGCCGCTAGTACTGCGTAAGGGCATATTGGTCCTTGGCGATTGTCCCATAAAATGGTGAGGGTCATGAAGTTGCATATTTGGACCTGCACCTGGCAGTTGAAGACCCCATCCGCTGGAGTCTGTAAATCGTGACATAGGCAAAATGGGGCCACATACCTGTTTTAAAAAACATAAATTAGTCTCACCAGCCAATCTTCATTAAAAATCATCATTTTATTTATTAGGGCGTGAAACTATTTGCTATCGAAGATAGTGCAACAGAGTATGTTAATAATAAAATAATAATATTTTCCCATTTATATAGCGCTAAGAACCGTGAGGTATCTAAGTGGTGCTTATTATTAACCACGGTGTGTGGTGCTCATTTATCGACCACGGAAGGATGAAAGGCTGAGTTTGGCCTTGCCGGGATTTGAACTTGCGTTAGCAAGCTGTGCACGGATGTCAAAGCGAGCGTTGTACTCGCTGTGCCACTTGACAGGCTACAGTGAAGTGGCACAGCGAGTAGAGCGCTTGACCGCCTATAGACTGGTTACATTATTTCTATTAACCCTGTGTCGTCTGCCTTTTTCAGAGCCCTCTAAACGACAGGGGATCAATTCGGCGGAGATAGTGCGCGGTAGAAAACATTATGCCACTTTCAACCAACAAGTTCAACTTGAGCGGTCTTTAATGCTACGCTATTGTAATTATATTTGATATAAAATAATCTAAAGGGTTAGTTACAGTACAATTGCAATTTCCATTGTCTACGAGTAGTGCAGTCCCAAAATACGACTCTGCGTGTGTGAACGATCTTTCGCATAGTGATATAATATATAAAAGTGGTTTCGTTTCCGAAATTTCATCCTTATCTTCTCTTACGTTTTAGCAACACTCCTTCAAGAGAAGTCTTTCATCACAATCTCTGTCTGTCAAGGTCAAAACACAATACAACCTTATAGTCCGCTTCGTGAGCCTCTCCGGGGCCCGAGAAAAAAATGGAAGCAGCTGACCTTCACTGTGAACGAGCATAAATTCTTACTTTGCAACATTCTGTGTAAAGCCATCTGTGAGAAGTTGGTTTTTGCACGCCATGTTTGTATATTGTTTGCGTGATATTAAAAAAAGTTTGTTTAAGGGACGTTATGGTTCTAAGTACAGCCGAAAGACCCCTGAAAATCGCAAGTTATGGTAAGCTATGAAAAATAACTCACGCCACCACCGTGCACTGCTAAGACTAACACCCAGGACATCAAAGATGACATCTCAAATGTCATTGATGAAATCACTGATGACATCACATGTGTATGTACTTTTCATGGAATTTGTGTACTAGGGATTTTTATTATAATGTTGTGAAAAAAGTGTCAAGGATATTGCAATAAATATACCGTTATTAGTGCTTTGAACGATGCATTGATATAAATAGCATTGTATTATGGGATTCTATCTAGTATACTGAGCTACTAATGAAGAAACATAGCATTGTGTGCAGAGTACAAGATGAAAGTATAATATTTGTAATGTTAATATGTTGAATAATGAAATGATAATTGTCCTGAAATGTTCGAAAATTCACAAAATGAGGGTGTTCTGAGGACGTTATTCGTATTGTGTGATTGCTTAGCTGTATGCAATGAGGGAATGGCACAGAGAGTAAAGTGGACGCCGTCCACGGACACCGCGGCTGTTCGTGGACAGGGCGTGCTACATCCGGGTTTTTCCAGGAAATCCAACATGGAAAGAAGACTGTACGGATCAGCCAATCAGATGCCGAGGTTGTGGATTTGTGTTGAAAGAGACTGTGTGTGGTGAAGATGGCAGAAGTAGAGAACTCAGGGTGTTGGTGCTTGGAGATATGTTTGTGTATGGTTTACAACAGTACGCTCAATGCAGGCATGTTGCAAAGAACTTTGATGTGAAAGGAGTGGAGGTGGTGTGGAGCACTGTGCCTGATTGCAATGTACAGGGAATTGTACAAGTTTGTGAGGATATGGCCACGATGAACAGTCTGCATGTGGTAGTTTTGCACTATGGTGCTTTCCATTTGGGCAACGTCAGAGCCCCTACTTTGTTGGCTGATTTGGAACGCTTGGTTCAAGCCGTAATGAAGATCCTTCCAAATCCGAAAGTAATTTTTTCTGGATTACTACCTAGGGCAATATGGGACAATAGTTCAGTTTTTTGTCCTCAGCAAAACATTGCTAGGTGTGTCATCAACCGAGGCATGTGTGCCTTCAGCTTAGAGCTGGTATGTTCTTCTGTAATAATGAGAATATTGATGCCAGTAATGCTATTAATTTTAAAGAAGATGGCATTTCTTTATCTTTTACGGGAAATGCCTTTCTATTTTGGAATGTAAGGGTTGCTTTGGAGAAGGTTATGTGAAGATTTTAGGAGTAAAGTAAGAAAAAAAAACAAAAAAAAAATACAAAATAACAGGTGCCTGTCAAGCATCTGTAAAAAAACAAAAAAAAACGGCTCTTTTCAGAGCCAACTTCAAAGGGGAAATGGGGCACACTATTTAAATTTAAATTCACCACGCTCAGATTTTCGATATGTCCGCGGACATGGTGGTAGTCCGCAGACATGAAAATCACTACGAGGGGGTTAGTATGTTCTATGTTACATGTATATGAAGTCAGGGATATTATGGTTAAGTTGTGCTACTAAAAACCTATGAAATTCACTGAAAAAACTTTGTTAAAGGGACGTTATAGTTAAGTTGCACTACTAAAAACCTATGAAATTCAGTAAAAAAACTTTGTTAAAGGGACGTTATGGTTAAGTTGCGCTACTAAAAACCTATGAAATTCAGTGAAAAAACTTTGTTAAAGGGACGTTATGGTTCAAAGTAAAACCGAAAAACCCCTGAAATTCGGCAGTTATGGTAACATAAGCAACCATAACTCGCGCCACTGTGCACTGCTAACATTAACACCCAGGACATCAAAGATGACATCACAAATGTCATTGATGACATCACTGATGACATCTCATGGCTGGCTCTCCCTTTTTATCCTTTACTGACATATCGAAGCCACATAGTTTTCTTCAGTAACAGTCAGGAAGTAAAAATTGAAAAGGTACTATATTTGTAGACTTAGGGTCAAGCGCCATCATATGAAACATATACATAGTGGAAGACACAGGCTTGAAAGAGAGCAATCCTTTCTATGCATGAAGATAATCATTAGGGTTATCAGCACTTTCTCATAGTTTTCTTTTTATTACTCTACCTTCCCTGCATATGCTCATATTTGTATACATTATACTCACTCTCCTTTCCTTTGGGTGCAGTCACATCATGTGATACACATACATATGGCAAGTAGCAGCTTTGAAACAGAGCAATAGTTTCTCTGCATAAAGACAATCAGTTAGGTTATGAACTCTTTCTGCTACTACTTCTGCTTTTTTGTTTACTTCACTGTCCCTGTATATACTCATATTTGTATGTGTTGTTGTCTCTTTGTGTTTTGTCTGTAATAATTGTGTATTAAGTGGGTTTTATTATCTACTTATTACATGTTTCACAGTACGCAAAACTCTAATAAGAAAGCAGTTATCATTTCAGTATTCAACATAGCAAGATTATGAATATGACACCTTCATCATGTATGCTGCACACACTGCCTATGTTTCTGCATGAGTAGCTTAGTATACTGGATAGAACTTCATAATAGAATGCTATTTATATCAATGCATTGCTTAATGCACTAATTAGCTCATGATATTTATCCCAATGATCCTTGACAGTTTTTGGTCAGCATTACAAGAATGCCTTGTACAGAGTTTTTATGAAAAGTAAATGCACATGTGATGTCATCAGTGATGTCATCAATGACATTTGTGATGTCATCTTTGATGTCCTGGGTGTTAGTGTTAGCAGTGCACAGTGGCGCGAGTTATGGTTGCTTATGTTACCATAACTGGCGAATTTCAGGGGTTTTTTGGTTTTACTTTGAACCATAACGTCCCTTTAACAAAGTTTTTTCACTGAATTTCATAGGTTTTTAGTAGCGCAACTTAACCATAACGTCCCTTTAACAAAGTTTTTTTACTGAATATATATATATATATATATATATATATATATATATATATCATTATTTTTTCTTGCACCAAACATTGGCGCAAACTCGAGCCGCACTCCCAGGATGCTGTGAATAGTTGCAAAGTAAAAAAAAACCGCTCTGAACAAAAGCCAACTGCACCGTCGCTCAGTTAAAAAATCTTCTTTATTTCATACAAAGTTTAAAAGTTCCATGTGGAAACCTCCAGCCCAGCAGAGGAAAAACCTCAGAGATAACGCGTTTCGCTACGGCTTGTAGCTTGTTCACATGAATTCAGTTTTACACGACACAGTATTTAAACCCTCCCCCTACAGTTTAACCTTCGAAATAAAGGTAGGACTAAAATTAATTCAATGTCCTCTGCTTGTTCAAGCTGTCTGCCATTTTTGAAGAGGTTCAATTACTCGATATAACATAGGGATTAGGGTGTTCAAATCAATCAATATTGTATCATTTTCTATGTGCACATGTTCTATTTTAGAAAAACACCCCACTTTAAACAGACGGCAATTCGAATCTAAATTCGTATGTTTATGAATCTGATTGCCTCCAATAGTTTCTTGGAACATATCTAATTCTACAACCCAAACAGTGGTTTTGAGTATCTTCCACTACTATGGTGTAGAACCAATGCCGCATCCCTTCGGATCTATGGCTTATGGTGCATAATTCATCCCTTCGAAGGGTGCGGTTACCGCGGAACTGTAATATAATGCATAATGCATATAATCTAATTTTTACCGCGGCATACCATTATTATTATCTTACCACAGATTATTGTATACGCCTATTGTTAAAGTGGCTGGTGCTCAAAAGAGAATAATAATGATGAAAAACACCGGATCTTGACCATCTCCCTTATCTAAGGCAGGCAGGCATGCTAATTTAATGTGGTTCTATAAGGGGGTAGGATAACCTGTGTCAAAACATAATTAAAAACAATCACGCCAGTGATATCCATCTGGCGGAAAAAACCTCCTATCATAGGGGGAATTCTCAAGAAAGGCTTAACAGTCTTCAGAGCATAGTCATTTTACTGATTTTGCAAGAGGAGGATAATATAACAGCCCGATGGTTTATTCGCCCAAGAAAGTATAAAGTTCCTCATCGATATTGTGTCCCAATGGGAACTTGCTCTCGAAATCAATGATGATTCTTGTTTCTCGTTGTCTGAGTAGTTTCTCTCTGTCTCCTCCCCTTGGTCCAATCTTCACTTGTTGTAACCCCATAAACGAAAAGTCACTTAGTTTTCCTTCATGTTTCTCCCAGAAATGTTTGGCAATAGGGTATGAATAGTCATGATTTTTGATGGCTCTTATATGTTGCTGTATACGAATCTTGAGTTTGCACTTGGTACTGCCTATGTACCACTTATTACAAGTGCATCTGAGTGCATACACTATGTACTCTGAGTCACAGGTTATTCTGTCCACAATGGAGATAGTTCTCTTGAGTATAGGGTGTAGAAATGTGCTGCACTCATCCGCATATTCACATATCTTGCACTTTCTGCATTTGTAGAAGCCATTCTTCCTACTGCTAAGCCAAGTAGGTTGCTGGGATGTGGTGTCTGGTGGCATAAAACTACTAACTAGTTTGTCTTTAATAGATTGACATTTTCGGAAGGCAAAATTGGGATATTCTCCCAGTGAATGTCTCAGGTCCGGGTCCACTATCAATGTCTTCCAGTGTTTGCGTATGATACTTTTGATGTATTTTGCAGATTGTCCATACGTCAAAATCAGACGAGTTGTAATTTCTTGCTCCGTACTAGATATCTTGTTGCTATGATCTAGTAGCAATGTGGACCTCTCGCATTGACGTGCTTTTAAATAGGCTCTTTCGATGATACGTTTGGGATAACATTGGTTTTTAAAGCCCCAAGCTGCGATTTTACTCTCATCGTCATAAGTGCTGAGTTCCGAACAATTTCTTCGGAGACGGATAAACTCGCCGTACGGAATACTCCAGATTAGATTTTTGCAGTGGGCACTGTTCGCATGTAATGGGGCATTTGTTCCTGTTGGCTTGCAGAACATTTTCGTTTTTATTTTCCCCTCATCAATTTGGACCGTGACATCCAGAAATACAACTTCCTTAGGACTGTGAGTTTCAGTGAACTTTAGATTGTACTCATTTTTATTTAGATGTGCCACAAAGTCCATCCAGTCCTTTGGAGAGCCCTTCCAAATGATGAATAAATCATCTATGTAGCGTTGCCACATGATCACCTTATTCGTGAATTTTTCGTTACTTTCCTTCCATGCCTCATATTTCTCCCAATACCCCATTGTGAGATTTGCGTATGACGGGGCAAAGGTTGTTCCCATCGCGGTACCTTGCTTCTGTCTATAGTACCTCTGGTTAAATAGGAAAACATTGTTCGTCAAGCACAGATGTATCATGGCCAAAATCATTTCGGAATGTTTGGAAAAATTCAACGACCTAGTATTCAAATAATGAGTACAGGCTTTGATCCCTTGCTCGTGTGTGATGGACGTGTATAAAGAAACCACGTCCATCGTGGCCAGTAGAAAATCTGATTCGCAGGGTAATTCATTGATCTTTGATAAAAAGTCCTTCGTATCTCTCAAATATGAGGGTAGTGTTTGAACGAAGGGAAACAGAGACTCATCAATGTACTTGGACATGTTTTCTAATAATGACCCTGTTAGTGTAACGATGGGTCTCCCCGGAGGCTTCGAGATATTCTTGTGTATTTTAGGCAGGAAGTATATTGTCGGGGTTATAGAGTGAGATTTATAGAGAAACTTTATGTCATCATCTTCCAGCATTCCTTCTTCAACCCATTTGTTGAGGAACGTCTGTACTTTTAGTTCCAAATCCTTCATAGGATTGTCGCTTACTTTTTCGTAGCAAGTTGTATCATTCAGTTGCCTATTGGCCTCATATATATATTGATCTCGGGTCATCAACACAATGTTTCTGCCCTTGTCTGACGCCTTGATGATACAGTTGGGCAAGAGGTTCAGTTCTTTCAGAGCTTTCGTGTATTCTTTTCCAATATTAGGTTTGTATTTTCTCGCCTCCTTGTGTCTTATCTTTTTCAGGTCATCTATCACCAAGTTTTGAAATGTTTCCACAGTGCCTCCTATAATCATAGGGGGCATGAACTTGGATTTACTTTTCAATTTCGTACTTTTATACCACTTCATATTGATATCCAATTCATCCAAATCGAGTTCTGCTGGTTCAAAAGTTGGATCTCTATCATCCTGTAGGGATATGAGAGTAGATAAAGTGTCCAAATCTACTTTAGAAAGGTCAGTTCGCCCAGTTTGGGCAATTCGTATCTTCTCTTTGACAGGATTCATCATAAAGAATTTCCGTAGTTTAATTTTCCGTATATATTGGTCGAAATCTATCCTGGTCTGCGGATAGTCATATTCTAATGCGGGACAGAAATTCAGACCCAAACTTAGCACTGAGCGTTGTGTTTCCGTTAGGATATGTGTGGACAAGTTGACAATGGACATTTGCAGACTTTTTTCCATAGTTGTTTCTTTTAGTTCCCAGAGCGCAGTAATCGCCCTGAGGTGTTCCTTGTCGGTTTTTTGGCCCCTCTGCCCCCTCCTCGTTTTTGTCTTCCTCCTTGAGCTTGTCCCCGTGTTTTGCCTCCTCCAGTCTGCTTGTTTGTCCTTCCATCCTGACAAAGCAAGCGCATCTCTTCTAAAAAATTTAATCTAACTGGAGGTTCCTCATTTTCACTTTCTATCACATCGGATTCAGAGGCTGTGGAGTCTTCATTGGAGGTACCAGCTCTATTCTCGGCAGAGGGTTTCTTCTGTGCCTTCGTCTGTGCCCTCATTTGATCGAACCGTCTAGCAAAAGTATAGACACGACCATTTTCATAGTCCTCCTTATCTCTCAGGAATTTGCGCTGCTTTCTTTGTTGAATTTCTTCCTCGAAGACTATGAGATTCTTGTCAATATTCACTTTCAATTTCACACTGTCCTCGCCCAGCTTTATTTTTTCTAGTTTTTTTTCAACTTCCGAAATCTTCATTAGGATCTTTTTTCTGTCATTCCCTGCATATTTCACCAATATTTCCAATAGGGTTTTAGAACATAAATTAGTTGCAGCACCCCATTCTTCCAACATTTCGGGGTCCTGCTCTTCAAAGGACGGTGTCGTCAAAATCCTCAACCCCCTTGGTATTCTTTTTACATCTATATAATTCTGGAGTGAATGCTCCTCCCACCATTTGCTGATTTCCTTTTTGGACAGTTTCTCATGTTCCTTTAAGAGCGTGATTTCATTGGATTCAATAGGTGCAGAAGTCTTGCTCTTAATTGTACCTGTGGTAGTTTTTAGTGTCTCACTGAATAAATTCGAAGCCAATTCCCTTCTCGAGGCTTCCTTCGTGGCTAAGGCGTATGCCATATTGGGCGGAGGTATTATGTGCACGTTGGCTATTGAGAGCGTAATTTCATGGAATGTCTAACAGCAATTCCGCCCAAAATGTATAAGGGACTGCGTGACATATATATATATTATACGGCCACGGTAGTTATGGTTAAGTTGCTGTTTCCATAGGAAGAGCACTTTTTGGGCGGCTTATAACTCCACTCCCCCTGGACGAATCGTCACCAAACTTTGCAAAAGGTATATGGCCCACTCTGAATTTTTTTGCAAAGTTTGGTCCAGGGGGGCAAAGTTATAGGGGGGTCCCAAAACTTCCTTTTTTCCCATAGACATAATGGGAAAAAACTTTGCTCACGCCTACAGCCCAAACCGCTGGATGGATTTACACCAAATTTGTGGCAGGGGCGGTGGCTTGGTCCCGAAAGCGTGTTTTTGTTAATTTGGTGTACATCTGTCCAGTAGTTTCTTTTTAAATGACTAAAACGTAAGGCAAAAAAAGTAGTGATATCTATGTCCGCTCCGCGGACACACTTCCGTGTTTGCTCCGCGGACAGGTCCTGATTGGCTGGGTGATCCGCGTCATGTCCGCGGACATTGGACGTGCTCGCAGATTGGGTGGTTGAGAGCGTGTGGTGCGTCAGATTTTCTGGGAACGGCCGCCATCTTGTATCCACGGACATTGGTGGAAAAATACTATTTAGTCAAGTTTGTTGGCGTGTAAGACTGTTTGAGGAGGGTGGGGGAGTAATAGATGGGTCAAATGTTGTATTTATTGAGGTGGCAGGCACCCCTGTTGTGTTCGTTCTGACCGCGGACAGCAGCGCTGTCCTTAATGTCCGTAGTTAATGAAAATGGGGTGTCCTAAGGACACGGTACCTGTCAGTATAGTTGGCATGCAAGTCAAAACTGTTCTAAGAATACATCAAGTGTTCTAGGATGTTCATATATAAACAAAATGGGGGTGTCCTGAGGACACTATGCCTGTCCGTATTGTTCGTAGGCAAGTTGAAACTGTTCTAAGAACACATCAAGTGTCCTGGGATGTTCGTAAATAAATAAAATGGGGGTGTCCTGAGGACACTATACCTGTCCGTACTGTTCGTAGGCATGTTGAAAATGTTCTAAGAACACATCAAGTGTCCTGGGATTTTCCTAAATAAACAAAATGGGGGTGTCCTGAGGACACTACGCCTGTCCGTATTGTTTGTAGGCAAGTTGAAACTGTTCTAAATACACACGTGGTGTCCTGAAATGTTCATAAATAAACGAAATGGGGGTGTCCTGAGGACGCTATACCTGTCTGTACTGTTCGTAGGCAAGTTGACACTGTTCTAAGAACACATCAAGTGTCCTGAGATGTTTGTAAAAAAAACAATATGGGGGTGTCCTGAGGACGCTATTCCTGTCTGTATTGTTCGTAGGCAAGTTGAAACTGTTCTAAGAACACATCAAGTGTCCTGGGATGTTCGTAAATAAACAAAATGGGGATGTCCTGAGGACGCTAGTCCTGTCTGTATTGTTCGTAGGCATGTTGAAACTGTTCTAAGAACACACGCAGTGTCCTGAAATGTTCGTAAATAAACAAAATGGGGGTGTCCTGAGGACACTATACCTGTCAGTTCTGTTCGTACGCAAGTTGAAACTGTTCTAAGAACACATCAAGTGTCCTGGGATGTTCATAAATAAACAATATAGCGGTGTCCTGAGGACGCTATTCCTGTCCGTATTGTTCGCAGGCAAGTTGAAACTGTTCTAAGAACACATCAAGTGTCCTGGGATGTTCGTAAATAAACAAAATGGGGGTGTCCTGAGGACACTATGCATGTCCGTATTGTTTGTAAGCAAGTTGAAACTGTTCTAAGAACACACGCAGTGTCCTGAAATGTTTGTTAATAAACAAATGGGAATGACCTAAGGACACTATACCTGTCCGTACTGTTCGTAAGCAAGTTAAAACTGTTCTAAGAACACTCATATTGTTCGCGGACATAAAAAGTGCCCATATGGCATAGTTAAAATGTTTGATTCTATGGGTGTGATCTATGGGTGTGATATGCTGCGGTGGTTGTGGCCAGGGCCTAGAGTATTGGTTGCATGGCCATAGGCCGTAGGCCATGCACCCAAGACTCTAGGCCCTGGCCACAACCACTGCAGCATATCACACCCATAGTGGCTTATAACTTCGGCACTCAAGACCAAATTTATTAGCAACGAAGTTATAAGCTACTATGGGTGTGATATGCTGTGGTGGTTGTGGGCAGGGCCTATAGTCTTCTAAGAACACATCAAGTGTCCTGGGATGTTCGTAAATAAACAAAATGGGGGTGTCCTTAGGACACTATGCCTGTCCATATTGTTCGTAGGCAAGTTGAAATTGTTCTAAGAACACATTGTCCTGGGATGTTCGTAAATAAAGGAAACAGGGGTGTCCTGAGGACACTATGACTGTCCGTAGTGTTCGTAAGCAAGTTGAAACTGTTCTAAGAACACACGCGGTGTCCTGAAATGTTCGTTAATAAACTAAATGGGAATGACCTAAGGACACTATACCTGTCCGTACTGTTCGTAGGCAAGTTGAAACTGTTCTAAGAACGCTCATATTGTTCGCAGACATAAAAAGTGCCCATATGGCATAGTTAAAATGTTTGATTCTATGGGTGGTATCTATGGGTGTGATATGCTGCGGTGGTTGTGGCCAGGGCCTAGAGTATTGGGTGCATGGCCGTAGGCTGTAGGCCGTAGGCCATGCACCCAAGACTCTAGGCCCTGGCCACAACCACTGCAGCATATCACACCCATAGTGGCTTATAACTTCGGCATTCAAGACCACATTTATAAGCAACAAAGTTATAAGCTACTATGGGTGTGATATGCTCTGGTGGTTGTGGGCAGGGCCTATAGTCTTCTAAGAACACATCAAGTGTCCAGGGATGTTCGTAAATAAACAAAATGGGGGTGTCCTGAGGGCGCTATGCCTGTCCGTATTGTTCGTAGGCAAGTTGAAACTGTTCTAAGAACACATCAAGTGTCCTGGGATGTTGGTAAATAAACAAAATTGGGGTGTCCTGAGGACGCTATGCCTGTCCGTATTGTTCGTAGGCAAGTTGAAAATGTTCTAAGAACACATCAAGTGTCCTGGGATGTTCATAAATAAAGAAAATAGGGGTGTCCTGAGGACACTATGCCTGTCCGTATTGTTCGTAAGCAAGTTGAAACTGTTCTAAGAACACACACAGTGTCCTGAAATGTTCGTTAATAAACAAAATGGGAATAACCTAAGTGACACTATACCTGTCCGTACTGTTCGTAGGCAAGTTGAAACTGTTCTAAGAACACATCAAGTGTCTTGAAATGTTCATAAATAAAGAAAATAGGGGTGTCCTGAGGACACTATGCCTGTCCGTATTGTTCGTAAGCAAGTTGAAACTGTTCTAAGAACACACAAAGTGTCCTGAAATGTTCGTTAATAAACAAAATGGGGGTGTTCGCGGACATAAAAGGTGCCCATATGCATAGTTAAAATGTTTGATTCCATGCGAGTGATCTATGGGTGTGATATGCTGCGGTGGTTGTGGCTGAACATTTTTGCTAAAATACTTTTTTTGGTATGCCTTCTTGGCACTATATCAAGATTTATAGGAGCAGTTTTAGCAGTAGTGGTAGCTGAATTCTTGTTAATTGTTTTCTGTTTCGTTTTACAGTTTGATAGAGGAGGCAAGGTTTCTGTACTTGAAGCTTGTTTTGTTTCACTAAATGACTGTATTAGCTGTTTTGTTTGAACTTTTTGTACACATTCTTCTAGAGATGGATGCTTATTTTGGACACTTCTATTTTCATTTGCTCTACTTCTGCGTTGCTTTGTACGGACTTGCTTTTTGGTAGGCATTCTTTGGGGTCTGTTGAAAAAAATAAAGAAGGTATGGGTTGGGCTGTTCTGCAATTTATGTGTGCTGTGTGCATGAGTGTCTGAGTATGATGGTAAAGATGTATGTGATGGTGTGTGATTGTGCATTGGGCAACTACAATTAGTTGGGATGGCTATTCTTGAATTTGTGTGTTACTATACTGGGTTCAGATGACAGTAGAAAGTAAGCTAGTGGTGAGGAGAAGCACAAATAGTAAATCAAATGGTATAGAATTAAAACAGTTCTTTGTTCTACAATGCTAACATTCTAGGGGCTGAGTTATGTCATTTGTGTGCCGAAAAACAGGGATTTGTGTGCCATTCTGCCTGCAAATCCCTGTTTAACAAATGGGGATTTGTGGGCAGAATGGTGCACAAGCTCTGTTTTTTTGGCGCAGAAATACCATGAATGAACCCCACAGTTTGTTTGAGTAACGGTCAAAATATTATGGTGGTATTTAACTTACTTTTTTGTGTGGAATGAGCAGGTTTCTTCTGAGTTGTTGTTTGTACTTCAGATTCTGCTGCTGCTTTTCAGAAGAGTGGTCTTCACTGCAATTGTAAAGGAAAGAAGTTAGTAATTTTGCGTGTTTATAGCACTGATGTTAATTTAGTCATTGATTTTTATGTTTTTGTAGAAGTATTCTTGTTTGATATCTGAACATAGTGTGTGCATGCAATTTTGTTTGACTATGTGGAGTCTTTATATTTTACTTTAAATATGTTAGTTCGACATGCTTTGCAAATGTTTGTAAAAAGAAATTAAATAGCAGATAGGTTTGGAAGTGACAGTTGATTATAGCAGATGGGAAAAATGACAGTAAGTTCATTTTATGGGTTATACAGGTTAAAAGGCAGTTCATCTGTTTATGTGCATTTATAAGAATTGTACATGTAGTATACAGAAAATATGCATACCTGTAGTTTGTGTTCATGCATATGGCTATGCATGCAGATGCAAGTAGAAATCTTGGAGACTTGTACTGTAGTTCTTGTAGTAGGTGCTTTCCAATGATATGACACTTGTACTCTGAGTGATTAACAATACATTTGAAGTGCTGACCTATGATGATGGAGTTAGATGTAGAGGTCTCGGATCTGATTGGTGGATGGTTGTGTGACTGCTTAGCTGTATCCAATAAGGGAATGGCACAGAGAGTGAAGTGGAAATGGTAAAAGGGATGTCCATGTTACGATATGTCCGCAGACATGGCGGTAGTCCGCGGACATTGCGTGTTACATACGGGGTTTTGGGGCGGGGAGGTATGCAAATGAGAATGAGCAGAGCAAGGGATTGGTCAGTAAAGTTTAGTGGGTGTGTTGTGTCAGGAGAGAGTTTGTCAGAAAGTCTTTTTCCTGTGAGAAGATCAGATAGCTATGGCTGTGTGTTTCAGAAAACAGGTTGTTTGGATTTTGGGAGATTTGTGGATACATTGGTTGCAGGTGCAAGCAGAAAGCTGTGTAGTAGCTGTAGATCTTGGATTCCCACATGTGGAAGTGCACTGGCATGGAGGGCGTGGAATGAAGTGGCTGGACTTGGTACCTCTCCGTGCTTCTTTGGAGACAGGGCATCATCCAGACATAATGATAATTCATTGTGGAGGGAATAGTTTAGGACATGTGTCTGGAATTTCTTTGCAATTCGTAATGAAAGAAGGACTTGGGAAGGTCATGGACATGTTTCCAAATTGTCAAGTAATTTTTTCTCGGATTGCGCAGAGACAAATGTGGCTGTGTTCTTCTTCATTTGGTCCACAAATGGAGAAAGTGAGGCACAATGTCAATAAGGCTGTTTGTGCATTTCTAAGAGATGTTGGCAAGTCCTCTTTTCACAATGAAAATATTATATTTCGTAGCACATACATTTTTCTCAGAGATGGAGTCCATCTTACTTATGCTGGCAATCAGATTTTTCTGAGAAATGTACACAATGCATTGCAACCTTTTTTGGAATTACAGCCATCCATTTTGCAGTAGGTGTTGACCATTTCAAGTTTTTCAAACACAAACAAACACCACCAAAAGGCTCTTTTCAGAGCCACCACTTCCTCCCAGAGAAAAGTGCAATGGTTATGATAGGGCAGCACCCCAAAATTTTAGATGTCTGCGAAGTGTCAGCGGACTTCTAAAAAATACACAGGGCCCTGCTCCATTGATTTGCCACTTCTATTTGTAAACTGTGAAAGGCGGCTCTGAAGAGAGCCTTTTTTTTGTTGATTTTTGTTGTTTTATATTTTTTTTGTTTTTTTACACACAACACACTAGGAGAGGAGGGGAAAGGAGGGTAACGGGGGACACCAACCAAGGGGATAAGAAAGGGCGGGTGGAGAGAGGAAGATGTAGGGTGGGCCTTACTTAGGTAGTGGGCAGGTCGTCTCGTGCTCTGAGACCGTAGTCTCGAAAGCACTACGAAGTCTCTCCCCCCTGCAGAGTACTGTGTCACAGTACATACACAACTGTGAGCCTCGAAAGGTAAGGGTCATCAGCATTGCGAATGGCCTGTGAGGCAGCTGGAGGGATACGCTCTCCCACAGGAGTGTTCCTTGTGGTGAGAGGATCGGAAACGGAGGATGCAGTAGGGGAAGTCAACCTACTATGCTACTCGCAACGTACAACCTTGCAAATGGCCCCACCGTGGAACGACCTTAGGTGTCGCTTCATAGTTGTCGTACCAAAGCTGTACGAACCAAGCCTCCCGTGACTGAGCACCATTTTGCACTCTTTGCACGTGACTTTGTCCGCACGCGCCTTGGGTACGCTACCATGAATGGTAAATAACCACCACACCCAAGAGTCACGGCGAGTGCTGGTAGTAGGGATTTCCACTACCTCATCCTCTTCATCCTATTCATCCTCCTCTACACCCTCACTCATGTTCCCCTCTTCAGACCCTTGAGGAGGTGGTGGTGGTGGAGGGGGTGGGGATGGTGTTGAGGTAGATGTTGCACCAGGTGGAAGCAGAGAATCCATGGTTGCCATCAGGTTTCTGAAAAATCAGGAAGATTGGCAGCCAAAGTACAGTGTTCTGTCAGGTAGCCAGAAACACCATGAGGATGAGCTCTGGGGTGTGGCCTTTTAAAGGGGTGCTGGTGCGCACTTCGCGGACACCCGTGCTGTCCATGGACAGATCGAACACCAAAAAAAGGCTCAAAAAGTCCCCAAAAGTATGTAGAAAGTCAGGATCATTGTCTGGGGCATGTGTTATGGTGATTTATTATTATAAAATATTGTAGATTGCCTGAAAAGGTACTTTTACATTGTTCGGGGGCACGAATAGTGTCCGCAATCAGAACACACGCTTAGCGTGGGAGCGGTCACATGATGGTGTCGCGAACATGTCCGCGAAGGGAGCGGGTGTCCGCAGAACACCAAATGCACGGGGACTGTTTTGCGCATGCGCGTTGGTGTTCTACGGACAGTGTTCGGGTCCTGAAACTAATTAAAAGTGCAACACAACTGTGCCGGACAGCTACGGACAGGCGAGGTGTTCGTAGGACTTATGGGTGTGGTGTGCATGTGCGTAATTAATTAAAAGTGCGACACAAGTAAAACAAACAGTTACGGACAGGCGGTTGTTCTTAGAACAGTTTCAACTTGCCTATGAACAATACGGACAGTTATAGCTTCCTCAGGACACCCCCATTTTGTTTATTTACGAACATCCCAGGACACTTGATGTGTTCTTAGAACAGTTTCAACCTGCCTACGAACAGTACAGACAGGTATAGTGTCCTCAGGACACCCCCATTTTGTTTACTTACGAACATTTCAGGACACCGCGTGGGTTCTTAGAACAGTTTCTACCAGCCTGCGAACAATATGGACAGGCGTAGTGTTCTCATGACACCCCTATTTTGTTTATTTACGAACATTCCGGAAACCCGTGTTGTTCGCGGACACCAAAACTGACTTTTTTAAAAAAAATCACAAAAGACTAAATTAACACACACATAACATTTATTTTTCATTATATTATATATATGTACAATTTATGATAGAGAAGGGGAAGCAGAAACTGACACAAACACCGGGGAATTGGGGTTTTCAAGAGGATGGACAGGAGAAGATGAAGGGATGGAAGTCTCTTCAAAACGTTTTTCTATGTGGGGAGGGTTTGGGGATAATTGACTGGGATTTGGAGAGGGGGGGACAGGTACATGTTGCACAATGGCATCTAGTTTTTTCTTTTATATGGTCCTCCACAAAATCTTTCAAAAGGTGGAAATTTGTCATGAGCTTGTTCATTTTTTCTTCCATGCGCTGGAGAGTATGTTCTAAAGTATCTTGTTGTGTATTGTTTTCAATGTTTGTATGGTTTGTTAAAAAGAAATATATATATTAAGTGCACATAAAGTAATGCTTATTAATTTAGTTATATAGAGAAGTGTATACCATTAGTTTCACTATCTTCAGACATTTCACCATGTGGCAAATTCTCCTCAAGCCATTCTTAAGTATTTGACATTTCTGTGAGGAAAAAAAAAATATATTACTTTTATTGCATCTAATATAGACATTTTAGAAATATATAAGAAAAAAGAAGTTTACTTACTAGATTGTGGCAAGTTGTATTCTCACTGTTCTATAGGTCTGCTGTTGCTCCTAGTTGTGCAGTTTCTGTGAGGTCATTATGTTAGAAGCATATCTTTCTTGTTTTGGTATATTCCATTTTAGTATATATGGTATTTAAATGGATGGTTGATGTGTTATATATATGGGTTCTACTTCTTATTTATTACTACATATAATGTGTTTGTGTGTTGGTTTTTCAACTTGTGCAGTGTTCATATGGCATGATATTTTTGGGTAGTGTTGCTGTTGTCCGCGTCCGTCTGCGGATATTCGCACAGTCCACGGACATCAAAATCTCTAGCTGGGGGTTCAGTATGTTCTATGTTACATATATATAAAGTCAGGGATATTATGGTTAAGTTGCACTTCTAAAAACCTATGAAATTCAGTAAAAAAACTTTGTTAAAGGGACGTTATGGTTAAGTTGCGCTACTAAAAACCTATCAAATTCAGTAAAAAAAACTTTGTTAAAGGGACGTTATGGTTCAAAGTAAAACCAAAAAACCCTTGAAATTCACCAGTTATGGTAAGCTAAGCAACCATAACTCGCGCCACTGTGCACTGCTAAGACTAACACCCAGGACATCAAAGATGACATCACAAATGTCATTGATTACACCACATTTGTAAAAGCATGCTTTTGGGACAATGCCGCTGCTCCTTGTGGAAGTTTGTTGATAATCCATCCAGATATTTCAGCTGTAGGCATGGGCAAATTATTTTTTCCATTATATCTATGAGGATTTCAAACGTTTTGGGACACTGCCTATAACTTTTGCACCCCCCCCCCCAGGACGAAACTGCACCAAACTTATATAAGGTCCAAATTTTATTGTATTTCCTATGGGAAAACAAAATGTTAAAAATCAATTAAAACCAGGTGTTGTTAAAATCTGAAGCGTTCAATATTTGCTGTGGGCATTTTCCATAATGTTCATAATAGGATTGAAAAGTAATTTGTGAAACCCCATAGACAAATCATTTTATGCAATAGCAAAATAATTATCCATCTTTGTGTTTTCCCTGTTCCCTGCTAATAAAGAAGTGTGTGCCTATGTTCTGGATGCAATAGTTCCTGTTAATGATTGAGAGGCGGAGGAGTGCATTTGCGATGTGCTTTTGGAAGGTTTGATATATATATATTACACAGCCACGCTAGTGGCTGTGTAGTTATGGTTAAGTTGCTATTCCCATAGGAAGAGCACTTTTTGGGCGGCTTATAACTTCGCTCCCCCTGGACGAATCCACACCAAACTTTGCAAAAAAAGTATATGGCCCACTCTGAATTGCTAAGTTTGGTGAGGTTTGGTCCGGGGGGGGCAAAGTTATATGGGGGCTCCCAAAACTTCTTTTTTTCCCATAGAGTGAATGGGGAAAAAAATGTGCTCACGCCTACAGCCCAAACCACTGGATGGATTTTCACCAAATTTGCAGCAGGAGCAGCGGCTTGGTCCCGGAAGCGTGCTTTTGTAAATTTGGTGAAAATCCGTCCAGTACGTTTTAAAAAAAAACAACCAAAAAGTAGGTCACAAAAAATTAGTGATATCTATGTCCACTCCGCGGACAAATTGGGCATCATTAGGAGGTGGGCGCAAAGGGATACCGGGCACCGTTAAGGACATCGGTGCCGGTAGGTCCTTTGCATCCTATTCCGAGGTCCCTTAGCGGCTCCCGCTATGGGTGCCTGGTTTTACCATGCACCCTTAGTGGGAGCCGCAAAGGGACCAGGAAGCAAATAATGGTACTGCACATTGCGGTGCTGTTATTAGCTCCCTCCCATTTCCCATTGAGCCCTATGGGGGCTCGAATGGGAATGGGGATTGCCTTTTTCAATGGGGACTTACCGGTCCCTCCAAGGTCGGAATGGACCGGTAAGTCCCCATTGAACCGGGGTGGACTCGGTACCGGTATGGGAGGTAGTCATGGCGCAAATAGCACCATGATTACCTCCATACTCGGAATGAGGCCCATTTCCCTCTTTGCTCCGCGGACAGTGTCCTGATTGGCTAATCAGCTTGAGTCATGTCCGCGGACATATGACGTGTTCGCTGATTGGATGGTGAAGAGCGTGAAGTGCGTCAGATTTTTGGAAACACCCGCCATCTTGGATCAGCGCGGTGACAAATGGTGGAGAAATACAACTTTGGAAAGTGTGTTGGTGTGTAAGAGCGTTTGGGGAGCATAGGGGAGTAAGAGATGGGTCAAATGCTGTATTTATTTAAGTGGCAGGCACCCCTGTTGTGTTTGTCATGTCCGCGGACAGACGCACTGTCCGGGCTGTCCGTAATTGGGCAAACGGGGTATCCTACGGACACTATTCCTGTCCGTACTGTCCGCAGGCAAGTTGAAACTGTCCTAAGAACGGGTCTGGTGTCCGGGATATCCGCACATGCCAAAATGGGGGTGTTCTAAGGACAGTATTCCTGTCCGTAGTGTTCGCATGCAAGTTGAATCTGTTCTAAGAACATGCACAGTGTCAGTGTCCGTAATTGGGCAAACTAGGTGTCCTAAGGACATTATTCCTGTCTGTACTGTCCACAGGCAAGTTGAAACTGTTCTAAGAACGGGTCTGGTGTCCGGGATGTCGCACATGCCGAAATGGGTGTGTCCTAAGTATAGTATTCCTGTCCATAGTGTCCGCATGCAAGTTGAAACTGTTCTAAGAACATGCGCGGTTCCTGTCCGTACTGTTTGCAGGCAAGTTGAAACTGTTCTAAGAACGGGCCTGGTGTCCGGGATGTTTGCACATACCGAAAATGGGGGTGTCCTAAGGACACTATTCCTGTCCGTACTGTACGTTGGCAAAATAAAACTGTTCTCAGAACACTTTAGGTTTCCGCAGACATAAAAAATGCCCATGCTGCATGGTTAAAAAGTTTGATTCTATGGGTGTGATCTATGGGAGTGATATGCTGCGGTGATTGTGGCCAAGACTCTAGGCCCTGGCCACAACCACCGCAGCATGTCACACCCATAGATCACACCCATAGAATCAAATATGTAGGAAATATTTGCAAATCTACAGTTTATGCACTGTTTGATTTGTATAGTTTGTATGTGAAGTTTTGGATACATCATGCCATTAAAATTGTAGAGATTGGTAACAAGCACTGCAGTATAACATATCCATGGAAGTAAACATTTTGCATTGTGGTGTACGGTTACATGTTTACTTCAATGGTTGTGTTATGGAGCAGTATCTATGAGTTGTACTTACTATAATATACTTACTGTTTGGTTTGATAACTGGAGTACATATATTCTTTGTCAATTTCTGTGATAAAAGAAAATATCATGTTAGTGTTGGTAGTTTGTAAGGACTTATAACATTGCATAATAGACATTTCAACTTTTTTTCGACCCTCATATTTAGTAGATTACAAACCAGTGTACTGTGCAATTTGCTCAGTTTCTGTGTTTGTTGTTCAATCATTGAGTCTGTGGGAATAAAATCCATGTTGGATTAAAACTCCCCTTTTTTCCTTTTGGTATAGTACATTTATGTTTGTGTTTTCAGTGTTTACTTGTTGTTTCTGGCTAATGTTGGCTTGTTGCAGATTGTTAGATACTTGTTGGATTGTAACTGATTATAATTTTTATTTATATTCTCAAGTTATTCATTTATCTGTTGAGTTGTTGCAAAATCGTGGGGCAGTTAGATAACTGTTGGCGTAATTTAACTGTTTATTTCTTTTTATAATTTAGTGGTATTGATTTATCTGTTTGGTTGTTATAGAATCTTAGGGCATTTAGATACTTGTTGGCGTATTTTAACTGTTTATTTCTTGTTATAATTTAGTGGTATTGATTTATCTGTTTGGTTGTTATAGAATCTTAGGGCAGTTAGATACCTGTTGGCGTATTCTAACTGTTTATTTCTTGTTATAATTTAGTGGTATTGATTTCTCTGTTTGGTTGTTATAGAATCTTAGGGCAGTTAGATACCTGTTGGCGCATTCTACTGTTAATAGTTTTTCAATTGAAGTTTTATTAATGTGTATGCACATATTAGTTATTAGTGGTATTGATTTATTTGTTTGGTTGTTGAAAAATCTTGGAGCAGTTAGATACCTGTTGGCGTATTCTAACTGTTTATAGTTTTGTAATTGAAGTTAACGTTTAAGTACAGATTAGTTATTACATTTTGGTAAGAAGATAAATAAGCGTTTATAAGATTTGCTGGTAATCTCTGCTTTAGAGTAATGGTATTATCATTACATTCGTACCATCCACAATTCTTTTTTATGTATGCAGTGTAGTGACCTGCTTTGGTTGTGGCTCCTGCGTGGTAGCTTATACCTATTGTTGCGAATGTTTTCTTACCAAGCGATACTTGACCATGTGTGAATCCAGTCTGCTTGCAGTTGTTTTTGGCACCATCTGTATTGTAACGTCGAAGCATTAATATTACATACTTACTATGTGTTTGTATCGGTAAGGTCGAGCGATGATCTGAATTGCAGGTAGTACATAATCTGCCATGGTTTGCATTTTGTACAAGTTGCTGAAATGGAACAGATTCACAGTTAGGTATGTATACATACACAACACGTTAATTAGGGATTTGCTCATATTGCATATTGTTGCACAGAGTGCATGTATGTTTCCACATGTATGCAATCTGGATGATTTCATTTATAGGTATGTTTTTGTTTTCCAGTACTTGTTGCAAGTCCATTAGAAATTCTTGTGGATCTTTTTGTGAGTTTATATTGAATTTCACCATTCCAGCACAGTGGTCCAATTCTTGTCTTATTCCATGGACACTGTAGGTGTTGTCAGGATTGTTGGTTGCATTTCTATGAAAGACTAATATTTGCAAACACAATTGGTCGGTACTGTGTAAGTAAATGTTGCAATTGAAATAGAATATTGATTGCTACATTTGCATAGCAACTTACAACAGTTACATTTGAAAATTTAAATGGACCAGATAGTTCTGTGTCCAAGTCATTTTTTTGAGTGTGTGTTGCTTCTTTGAAGAAGTACCTGAGTTAGTTGATTAGAAATAGACCGTCAAGTGTACGTAAGCGTGATAGTGCTACGTAGCTCTTGCCTTCTTTGAAGACTGTGTTCCCAATATCTATCAATGCTTTATCTAAGGTTAGAGCTTGTGATTTGTGAATGGTGACTGCGTATGCTAGAGTTAGAGAAAATTGTTCTCTGCGTACATACATGTCTTTGAAAAGAAGGAATCGAGCTG
The DNA here is from genome assembly GCF_040938575.1 of Ambystoma mexicanum. Taxonomy (NCBI): domain Eukaryota; kingdom Metazoa; phylum Chordata; class Amphibia; order Caudata; family Ambystomatidae; genus Ambystoma; species Ambystoma mexicanum. The sequence goes on along the minus strand of NC_090937.1, from coordinate 798,934,261 downwards.
TTGAGCGCCCGATCATTTTTACTTCTATTTTTGTATTTGTATTTGTTTATTTATAAGGCGCAAACCATCAGGCCCGGGGGCATCAGGGCGCAATTTGTACAGGGTTGCAAGAAAAGAACATAGATACAGGAGAATAGATTACATTCAGAGGTTTAACAATACTAGCATAATAACAATCTTACTAATTACATATATTACAATATATATATTATTATAGATATATATTACATGGTTACAGTGCCCCTAGGATCCGCAGAGGATGTATCCCAGGGTGAGCTAAAATGGTTGGCACAGGTAGCAGGCCGGAAATGGTGCCGGGGGACAGGCGGGCTGAGTAAGTAGGACAGATGTCGAACATGTCTATTGCTGGTCAAGGAGCCAAGATTTGGTTTTAGTCTTGAAGGTGTTGAAGGAGTCTTCGGCTCTGATAGTAGCGGGGAGGGTGTTCCATAGTTTAGAGGCTAGGACAGGGAAGCTAGTGCCTCCAGCTTTTTGAATCTTAAACCTAGGGATTGTTAGGCAGTGAGTCTGTGCAGTTCTTAGTGGTCGGGCAGTGGAGTGGCGCGAAAGCCGACTGCAGAGATAGATCGGGGCCTTGTTGGCTAGGCATTTGTGTGTGAGGGCAAGGGTTTTAAGGGAAATTCTCTGCTTCACAGGTAACCACTTTAGGCTAGTTCTGGCTTCTGAGATGGTGGTGGTTGCGAGGGATGTTCAGGGCCACTCGAATTGCATTGTTCTGGGTGGTTTGGAGTTTGGATAGGTTCTCTTGGCTGGTGCCTAGGTATAGAGCACTGCAGTAATCAATTTTAGCCATGATAAGTGTTCTCGCAAGTGTGACGGTATTGTGGGTGGTGAGGAATGGTCTGTAAACTGAGATGAGTTTGCACGTGTAGGCAGAGGCAGACCTGACTGCATTAGTTTGTCTCGACAAGGATAGGGTGGAGTCTAGGTAGAAGCCTAGTGTTTTGGTGTCTTTCGAGACTCGTATGGAGTTGCCGTTTATGGTGAATGACTGATAAAATGGCCTGAGTTTGCTCAAGCATTGTGAGGTACCCAGGATAAGGAGCTCCGCCTTATCGTCGTTCAGACATAGCTGGTGCTGGGCCATCCAAGCTTGGATGACCAGGTAGGCGTCATTGAGGGCCTTGGTGTCAGCAAGATAGTCACCTGAAATGGGAATGAGTATCTGGGTGTCGTCTGCATAGTTGGTGTAGGAGACACCCAGATAATCAAGCACATCAAAGAGTGGTTTCGTAAAGATATTGTAAAGTGTAGGTGACACACAAGAACCCTGAGGTGCGCCGCAATGAATAGGGGAGGGATCTGCAGCAGCGAGAGGTGCAAAGACCCTCATGGACCTGTTGCTCAAGAAGGATTTGATCCAGGCCGCTGCTGAGGGTGAGAAGTTGGCAGCAGAGTGGAGGTGCCTGCAAAGGATCTGGTGGTTAACCAAATCAAATGCGGCGGAAAGGTCGAGGAGTAATAGCATTGCTAGTTTGCCCTTGTCCTTCAGTACTTCGATCTGAGTTTTTAGGTCTAATAGAGCCGTTTCGGTCCCATGTCTGGGCCGAAATCCGGATTGTCGGAGACCTAACAGATTGTTTGATTCAAGGTAGTTTTGGATCTGCAGGTAAGCTGCACGGTCCAGTATCTTAAGCAGAAATGGTACTGTAGTAATAGGTCGGAAGTTCGTAGATATGCTTAGGTCTAGAGACAGTTTTTTTAGTAGCGGGATCACCCAAGCGTCCTTAAGGTTGTCCGGGACAATACCTGTTTTAAAGGAGGAGTTAATGAAGGCTGTAATGAATGGGGCTAAGTCATGGGCGGAGTCCTTAATGATGGGAGCTGCGCACGGGTCGCCTTTGCAGTTGGATGGTTTCATCCTGAGGATGATGTTTTCTACCTCGGTGACAGAGAGCGGTGCGAAGGTGAAGGGTTTAATGTTGGCAGTGTTGGAAAGGGTGGGTCTGGTAGAGGAGAGTGAGCGGTTGTCGCGCTTCAGGCAGTCCTGCTTTTCTTTAATTTTAGATTGAAGCATAGAGATTTTGTTTAGGAGGGCTGCTTGAATGTTAGCACACCATTTGCTCTCTTTTGTGCAAGTGTCTGGCGGGGAGACTGGGGTTTCGAGCTCTTTTAGGACTCTAAAGAGTTCCTTGGAGTTAGAATCGACTTGCATGATACGATTGTTTAGCGACTCTTTTTTAGCAGTGATGATGGTGTCTTTATAAGTGAGGGAGGTGAGGAGGAAGCCATCTTTATGCTCATCAGACGGGTGGCTTTTCCAGCAGTTTTCCGCACAGCGTTTGGCTTTGCGGAGGATTCTTAGCTGTGGAGTGAACCAGGAGTTAAGATGTGCTCGTGGTTTGGCCTTCCTAGGTTTGATTAGTGCTATAGAGTCAATAGCCGTGAGCATCGTTTGGTTGTAAGTGTCTGCTAGGGAGGTGGGATCATAGCAATAGTTGGTCGCCGCATTAAGAGAGGGGAGTAACAGTGGGAGGAGTTGATCTCTTGTTATATTTTTTTTGTTGCGGGTGGGGAGTGCTGGGGCTATTGGTGTTGGGGCTCGCGGGGTAGCTTCAATGTTAAATGTAATGATGTGATGGTCAGACCATAAGCATGGGGAGTTATTGAGGACCTGGATGTTGCAATTGGAGCCGGCTAACCAATCGATGGTCCTGCCTTTGATATGGGTCGGTTCTTGGATGTACAAGGTGAGGCCAAGGTCTATAAGAGCATTCTCCAGATCAGTTGCTACAGGATCTTTTGGGTCACCACGACCTAGATTAAGATCGCCTAAGATTATTGTTTGTGAGTTGTTTTTTGTTTTGTCAAGAAGGAGAGTGGAAATTTCACTGACAAAGGTGGGTGCCGGACCTGGGGGCCTGTAGATAAGGTGAAGGGTGGCCGTTTGGTTAGGTGTTAGTAGTAATTTGATTGTCAGCAGTTCAGCTGATTCTAGTTTGGAGTCGGATACCACTCTGAGGTCAAGGAAGATTTTATGTATGAAGGCCACACCGCCACCTCTAGTATGTGCAGAGGAGCAGTCACAGCGTGTAATGACATAGTCAGGCGATAAGGCCAGGGATAGAGAAGGGCCAGAGGCGGCATGTAGCCAGGTTTCGGATATGGCAATGAAGTGAAGGTCGGCAGTGGTGATAAGGTCGGCTATGTCAAGAGCGTGTGCTGTAAGAGATCTAGCATTGATAAGGGCGCCCTTGGACACAGGCAATTTGACCCCCATGGCGGTGGGTGAAGGTGGCCTAGGTAGTGTGTGTAGGGTATGCTTAGTGGTGTTGGTGCGGGAAGGATGAATGCGGAATCTGGTGCCTAGTCTCTTATTCCTGAGAATAAGGGGGCAGGGTTGGTTGGGCGTTGGTATCGTGGCAAAATGTTTAAGCCAGAGAGCTGGGTCATTAAGGTATTGGTTGATCTGGTTGCTAGGGTGGTGAGCACCACCGGTAGTTGCTGAGGGGCTCGTTAGAGGTGTCATAGTCGTGGTGGGTGACGCTGGGTCAAGTAGGTTTGGGCAGGCCAGGTTATTAACCTCAAGGGTAGGAGAGGTTGACTTGGGTGGTTGAATGAATAGGACAGTGTGTGTGGCTAGGATATAGTGCAGTAGAAGGCGCACGCTGACGTGCATGATTGTGGTGCAAGCTACCTGAATAGGTTCCCTAGGAGCTTGTTGACAGGGACAAGATAGGGTCTCCTGAATGGGACTGGTATGACAATGGCAGTGAGTGAAAATGCTGAAGTATGGCTAGAAGCCTGGGCACCTAGATAGGGGTAACACAATAGCTGGAATGCACAGGTCAGGGCAGCCCTACAATTGAGTAATCATAGGATGGAGCACTAGGCGGTGGCACACTCCGAGATTTGATGTGACCCAAATCAGGCACGGCACAATACAATTTGAAATGGTCAGTAAACAACCTTAAGGCACAACACAATTTGAGGTGGTCTGTAAGCGACCCTAAGGCACAGCACAATTTGAAATGGTGTGTAAGCGACCTTAAGGCACAACACAATTGAAAAGGTCTGTACGCGACCTTAAGGCACAACATAAATTGAGATGGTCAGCAAGCGACCTTAAGGCACAATTAAGATGGTTTGTAAGCGACCTTAAGGCACAACACAGTTAGAGTGTAGAACCCCCACAGCCTGGGCATGTGCTGATTCGGGTCGAGGACGTGAGCTTGCTAAGCATGGTAAGCGAGCAAATGTGCAGAGAGCTCAAGTTAGAGTGGTCAGTGGGCTAAATAGTGTTACCGCAAAAGCGGTTACAGCACCAGGAGGCAGGACTGCAGTCAAGGTATGGTGACCGTATAGAGGGCCGTAGCAATTGTAAGGAGTTCAATATGTATAGCATGCTAAAACTACCAGAGAAAAGGCACAATAGCAAGGTCCACATATATAAATGCAGATGGCACTAGTCTAGAATCTATATTCTCGGGCAGCAGCACAGGGCATTAACCAAGGTAGAACACAGCCTGACGTGGTAGCAACTGATGCAGCCACCTAAGTTCGAGAGACAGACATGGACATGGTTTCGAGAGTCAAACATTGGATGCAGTGCCCCGTAGCGGGAGGTGCTAGGCGCAATCACGTGATCAGATGATCATAGGTATGAGCAATCAAGTACAAACAGGTCGACGAGCAGCATAAAGTCACGTTTAGCGAAATAGACTGTGGCAAGTCTAAAGTACAAATGATGGGTTTGATGTATGGGACGCGATAGTCAGCATAATGATAGTGGAATGCGGGAGGAATTCTGAAGGCTGGCTTACCCGTTGAATTCAGGGCGAAGGTGCACGAGGAATGCTGTGCTAGAGCTCACATGTGAGGGCAGGGGGACCTGCAGACGGCAGCACCGGCAAGTAACAGGCAAGAAACAGGAAGGAGCCTTGTTTCTATGGGCCTTAGTGCGGTGGGCCGGCTATGCCTGCCGGCGTCCAATCGGTGAGGACATGGGCACGGCAGCCAATCGGGGAGCAGTGCCTGGGCCTGGTTAGGCTCTGTAGGCACCCATCAAAACCGGGCGGCCATCTTGAAAAGATTTCGGTACCTCGTGTACCGTAGTGGCAATGCAGTCGGGCAACTGGTGGATCTCGTGGATTTCGGGCAAAAAGGCAGCCTGATCTTCCGTTTGAGATCAAGCAGAGCGAGTGGTGATGTTCTAATGCCGAAAAAGAAATTCTTCTGGGGTAGCGCTCCGATTCCAGCGCTTACCTCAGTAAATCAGCCTGCATGCTGGGGAGTCGTGGGGGGGCCCGCAGCTCCGGTTGGCCAGGTCCTGGTCCTGGAGCTCCTGCTCCCGGGCTAGGTGAAAGGGAATGGGTCCAGGCAGGCAAGAAACAGGAAGGAGCCTTGTTTCTGTGGGCCTTAGTGCGGTGGGCCGGCTACGCCTGCTGGCGTCCAATCGTGAGGACATGGGCACGGCAGCCAATCGGGGAGCAGTGCCTGGTCCTGGTTAGGCTCTGTAGGCACCCATCAAAACCCGGGCGGCCATCTTGAAAAGATTTCGGTACCTTGTGTACCGTAGTGGCAATGCAGTCTGGCAGCTGGTGGATCTCGTGGATTTCGGGCAAAAGGGCAGCCTGATCTTCTGTCTGAGATCAGGCAGAGCGAGTGGTGATGTTGTAATGCCGAAAAAGAAATTCTTCTGGGGTAGCGCTCCGATTCCAGCGCTTACCTCAGTAAATCAGCCTGCATGCTGGGGAGTCGTGGGGGGGCCCGCAGCTCCGGCTGGACAGGTCCTGGTCCTGGAGCTCCTGCTCCTGGGCTAGGTGAAAGTTTGTCAAAGAGAATATTGACAAACTGAATGTTGTTGTCACGTGGGTATGTTTGAAAGCCAACAACTGTACCCAGTGCTCCATTAACTAGTCCTTGCTCCACGTCAAGGTTACGTTTAAGCATTACTCTACAGTTTAAAGATAGTTTTAATATTTTCTCCAAACCAGCTGTGTTGGAGATTGAATTTTCCAAGGTATTTAGTCTTGTTGTGGCTTGTTGACACATGGGTAGTGTCATCCCATGTACGTCCAGTTTGTCTGTTGCAGAAATTTCAATTATTGTTTGCATTTCTTTTTTTCAACATTGTTTCATTGAATTTGGAACAGCTTGCAAGAGTTGGCATCAAGGACATACAATTGACATTTTTGTTTGCTAATCATTCCATGACATCTGTAGCACATGAGTTATGGCCATAAAGTGCATGGATGCGCCGGGTTTTTAATATTGCTTGTGCTTCTTGAGATAGTACACCACTTTTTAAAATGTTGGTGTTGGTGAGGTCTGCAGACTGTTGCATGTTTTCTGTTAATTCTCTGTATTGGAAATGTTGCCAAAGGTTATAATTTCCTATGCTGCCAACAGTTTTATGGCAGAGTTTGTGTCCTAAGGTTCACCTTTCACTGGTGTCAATTGAAGAAGATCTCCAAAAACAATAATGTGTTTTCCTCCAAAGAGCTCTTTGTAGTTTGTTTTAAGTACTTCTTGTAATCTGAGGTGAATCAAAGCCAACATTAGGTTGGAGACCATGCTCACTTCATCTATCAGTAGCATTTTCATTTGTTTTAACACTCTGCGTAGTTCCATTACAGCTTCTGAAGAAAGTGTGTAATATTCTAATTTGCTTTGGTGTTCTACTGGCAGGAGAAGTAATCAGTGTAAAGTGACACCGCCTATGTTGTAGGCAGATAAACCTGTGGGGGCAGTTACAACAGCTGACAGTTTGTTGTTTGTCAATTGTTGAAGGAACTTGTTTATGATTTTGATTAAGAATGTTTTGCCTGAACCACCTTCAACACTGACGTATAGTAGTATAGGTTTGTAATTTTGGCAGGTACATTCTTTATTTTCATGCTGTACACCATGTGCAATTTTTTTTGTTACTTCTTGAAAAACGCTACGCTGCTCATTGTTTAGTTTTGTTTGTAGTACAGTTAAGTCTTCTGTATCTTCATACTGACACATGGTGTTTTCTGCTTCTGTCATAGCTAATTCTGCCTCATTTGCTATTAGTGGCTGTCCCAGTGGTTCTTGGCTTCCTGTTACAGAAGGTTGACTACTGTCGGGAGTGTCCTTATCTAGTTGGGCCTGGAGTTCTTCTTTGTGTTGCTGTTCATTGTGCAAAATTGTTTTGTACTGTGCAAAGTTTACATCGGTTATAGTGCTTTTATTTGCTTTGAAAGCGTCTTCATAGGAGTCATAGTTATCTAGTGTCTCTTCTTCTTTTCTTCATGGTTTAAACAGTTGAAGCAGGGACATGGAATATAGTTCTTTATGTTGAGTTTTTAATGACAATTTGATACGATTAATTAAGCATCGTTTGGTAAGTTTCACTAAACTGCCTTCACAATTAGTCACTCTGTATCTATTTTCATCGGGTTTTATATTATTTTTGTATGTGAAGTTTTGGGCTATGTGGTATAGACACATGGTTTCCAAACTGGTACTTCTGTTTGGGTAGTATATGTCCAGTAAATTATTTTTCAAAATGTCTTGGCCGTTAGGATCATTTTTGGCTATTGTTTCTATGTCGTTGTATGATTTGAGAACTCTTTTTCTAGATTTAGCAGGACCAAAACTTAGCCATACTATATTTTCAGATTTTCCTTACGAAGCAGTACCGGTTAAACGATCTGCAGCTTCATAGCAGCCACATTCTCTATGGGAGATCATTTTTATGCCTAAACTGTACAATTTCTGAGACAGTGTTTTGTCTGATGACAGGTCATTAAAGAGATCTTGAAGCTCTGTTTTTTCTGCTTTGGTTAAGTAGGCTGTAACATATCGTGCAACTGCAGTGGAATTGTCTGCAATGTACTGCACATCTATATTTGCATTCCACAATAGGGCAATGATTGCAGAGCGATCATTGATATATTTTGCTTCTTCTGTTTTTTTTATGTAATATGTATTTTTAAGTGATTTACCTTTAACACTATGTCTAACCGAAGACATGAAGTTGTTCACTACACCTGTTTCTGTAACTTGTCTAGGGAAACCAAAGCAGCATTTTATATAGTATTTCCATTTGTTTTTGTATTTGTAACAAAAATATTTGCCACATTTGTGTCTTTGAAATTGTACAATTTGTGCATGAAGATCACTATTTGTCGCTTCTGATGGATTTTCACAAGTGACATATTTTTTGATAAACTGTAACACAGTGGCATCACTGTCTTGACCAAATTTAGGAGCATCTTTACTCCATAAAAGCATGTGGATATGTGGTGCTCCTCTGGCTTGGTATTCTTTTCTCCAAAAGAAGTGTTGCACTTCTCCGAGGGGAGGAACAGTTTTATTACAAATAAAGTGTGGCATAGCAATGAAGCGATGATGGAAATATCTTGAAACATTAACAGGATCTAGAGAGCAAAGTTCTCCAGGTGTTAGTATATCTATGTTTGTTTTGTTTTTGTTTGATATGCATAGGAAATCATGTAAATCTTCCCATGCATATTCTGCACAACTTAATGGAACAAACCAAGTGGGTGGGCCTGGGTTTCTTATCATATAACGTACATCTCTGTAACGTCAGAACCAGTACTCTTTAGTACCACGCATGTTTGCTAATAGATTTGTAAAGCTTTATTGTAAAACCCTCATCTTTTTCTTGCACTTTTTGTAGTAATTGCGTAGCTGACATATTTTGAATGTGGGTTCCTGATTTTAATGTGTGTGCAACTCTGTAACATCCAGTTGCTAGTTAACTTTCAAAGAGTAGGTGGAATATGTATTGCACATTTTGTCTAAATCTGGGATATTCAGAATACATCCGTAACGAGCGGTATTCTGATGCTGTTATTTGAATAGGTCTATCATTGTATCTTCCTCCTTTGCCAGTAGGAAAGAGTAGAGGAAAAGCACGTGCTTCTATATTTTATTCCCATATGCTGATTGGTGATCCTTTCGTTTCTCACATTTGGTACATTTCTAATGCATCTTCTATGGTGTCATTAGAGTGTAATGGATGAATTGTATAACAGTGTAAAACATTGGATACTGTAGCAGGATCTAGAATTTCAGATTTACCAGTTTCTGGTGACTCTTGAATTATTTCAGTTGTTTCCCTTAAGTTTTCTTCAATATTTATTTCTTTGTAGTATTCATTATTGTCTTTTAGATATTGCAAGGCTTGTCTAACTTTATGTAAGTCTACCAGATGTTGCCACTTTTTTTTGTCTTTTGTAGGTACACCATTTACTAAGACAATTAAAGATTGCTCTATTGGACATTGCTCTCCGAGAGTGTGCACATTTTCTATTAGATCTAATGGTAAATACACTACTTTGCCCCAAATGCCTTTCACCAATTCAGAGGGAGGTAATTTTGCTGTTTTTGTTTGATGGCGTATCATTGCCTGAAATGGGTACACTGTTTGAATTATGATGCTCTCATATAAATTGAGTTGTTGCAGGGGTTTTGGTAGTGGGAATAAATCCAAATTATTTGTGATAGCAAGTGAAGGAGTTTGATTGTTGTCAAGTTTTGTAGTGCAGTAACTGCAAAGTATTAAGTGGTCAGTTATTTCATATTTGTTTTCTGCTATAAGGTAGAAAGCTAATTCAAACCATTTGGAATCTTCATTGTCTTCTATTTTGTAAGTTACGTCTATAGTTTTTGTGTTACTTTTATAAAAAGTTCTGCGGCAACACACACACACATGGTTTGGTACTTCAGCGGATGTACTTTTGAATTTTAGTATTTCTTTTTTGTATGTGTCTAGTAGAAGGTTGCCATGTGCAGAATTGTTGCTAGTTTGTTGTAAAGCTGTAGCATTTTGTAAGTGGCTTTCACTTTCAAAATATTTTCTCTGGATATGGTCAATTTATTCAAGTAGGTCTTTGGCTGTACCATGTAGAAGATTGTTATTTAAATTGGCTAGTGCTAAAGCAGGACTTTTAGCATAGTACTGTTTATAGACTAGATTTCTTATAGTTGAATGATGTGTTGATATCATTTTGATATGATGGAAGGTGCTTTCGCAAATAGGTCCTGAAATGCAGGCCAATGAATGACCTTGCAGTCCTGTGTATTTGCGCACTGGACAGGTATCCATATTTTGCAGCAGTTTTATTTTGATTTTGTCTTTGCCTTTCACATATTGATTGAGGAACTGGCGTAAAGATTTGAAATATTTTTTTTGGTAATGTTACACATTGACGTGCATGGCCATTTGTATACTAGACATTCTGGTTCAGTCGAATGGAGAATTGATACTGAGTTTTCTGGGGATATTTTTGTAAGCAGTATTTCTTGTTGTATTATGGTATTATTAAGTTTTTCATAACCTTGTCCACTGCTATGTATGGCAATTGTGTTTGTTTGAATTTGTTTGTATGCTTCTTCATTAAAATATGGTTCTGTGCTTGTAGTGTGACTCCATTCACCTCCACAGATTTTTAAGAAGTTATTTTTGTTGACATTCCGTTTATTGAGAAGTCTTTTTTGTAATTTAGTACTTAGTTTTGTTAGTGGTTTCATTCTGTTTAACACTAAAATAAATAACTTTCTTTTGAGAAGGATTGCACTGTCTATCAGTGCTTTTAAGATTCATTTTCTTCGGTAATTTTTAAGGGTTGTGCATGATTTGTCTCCTGTTTTTAAAAGATTCTGAAGGACTCTGTGGCAGAACATTTTTGCTAATATACCTTTTCTGGTATGGTTACTTCCTACTATATCAAGATTTATAGGTGCATTTTTAGCAGTAGTGGTAGCTGCATTCTTGTTAATCATTTTCTGTTTTCTTTTACATTTTGTTAGAGGAGGCAAAGTTTCTATACGGGAAGATAGTTTTGTTTTGCTAAATGACTGTATTAGCTGTTTTGTTTGAACTTTTTGTACAAACTCTTCTAGAGATGGATGCTTATTTTAGACATTTTTATTTTCATTTGCTCCATTTCTGCGTTGCTTTCTACGGACTTGCTTTCTGGTAGGCATTCTGTGGTGTCTGTTGAAACAAAAAAAAGGAGGTATGGGTTGGGCTGTTGTGCAATGTATGTGTGCTCTATGAATGAGTGTCTGAGTATGATGGCAAAGATGTATCTGGTGGTGTGTGATTGTGCATTGGGCAGCTACAATTAGTTGTGAAGGCTGTTCTTCTATTTGTGTGTTACTATACTGCGGTTCAGATGACAGTTGAAAGTGAGCTAGTGGTGAGGATAAGCAGAAATAGTAAATCAAATGGTATACAATTAAAACAATTCTTTGTTTTGTAATAATAATATTCTAGGGGCTGTGTTATGTTATTTGTGCTCCAAAAAACTGGTATTTGAGTGCCATTCTGCATGCAAACCCCTGTTTAATAAATGGTGATTTGTGGACAGAATGGTGCACAAATCTTCATTTTTTTGGTGCACAAATTACATGAATCACCCGTACAGTGTGTTTATATAGTGTTTTACACCAAAGTGCTGCACATTTTAACAAAGGGATACATATAACAATTAACATTATAACAGTAACAGTGGAAGCAATTTAAAATTGAGAATCAGACCAACAAAACAGTAAGTAGAGCAATTAAACTGAAGGGGAGAAAGAGAGTAGTGCAGTAGAAGTGAGAGAGAGGGAGGGGTGGGGAATAGGAGGAATAGGGAAACAGATGGGGTGAAGGGTGAGAATGGGGGGAGGAGGGAGAGGAGGGAGATGATTAAGGAGATAAGGCAAGGGGAAGGGGGTAAGAAGTGGGTAGGGGTTTAATGGTGGGGAATGGAGAAGGACAGATTTGAGGAAAGTGCTGAATGAGGAAAAGGTAGAAATAGAGCAGAGTGAGAGAGGTAAGGAGTTCCAGTGCAGGGGGGCTAGGAGATGGAAGGAGCGGACACGGAATGTGGCACAAGGGGAAGGAGGAACAGTGAGAAGAAAGTGGTCATCAGAACGAAGGAAGTGGGAGGGAGTGTAGAAAGAGAGGAGAGAGGAGAGGTAAGGGGGAGCAAGATCGTGGAGAGATTTAAAGACTAGGCAGAGAAACTAAGGTAGTATTCTACTTGTACTTACTCTATTTTTGTGGAATGAGCAGGTTTCTTTGTAGTTGGTGTTTGTAGTTCAGATGTTGCTGTTTTCCAGGAGAGTGGTCTTCACTGCAATTGTAAAAGAAAGAAGTTAATACTTTTGTGTGTTTATAGCAGTGATGTTAATTGAGAGGTTCATTTTTATGTCTTTGTAGTAGTATTCTTGTTTGATTTCTGAACCTAGTGTATGCATTCAGTTTCATTTGACTATGTGCAGCCTTTATATTTTATTTATATTATGTTAGTTCAACATGCTTTGCAAGTGAGTAGAATATTAAGTGTATGCAATTCACTTGGTTTTTTAAAGCTGTGTTATAGAATATTAGGAGAAAGAAGAAATAATGATATATTTATTTTGCAATGTTTATACGGTAAATGGCAGAAACTGTATAGAAAAGCATGGAACATATGTATTTGTTAAGGTGTGGGTAATAAAGTAGAAGGATGCGATTTACAGGTAGTGGTGTTATTGCTGTTGGGAGCATTTCAATGATAGTGTCTATGTGTGTGAGTGTATAAAGATGCATGACATTTTACTGGCTGTGTGTAATTTTATGATACACTACTAAGTGTTTTTCCACAATTATATTGTTATTTCTTCCATCTTCTAATATTATAATTTTTTAGATAGGTGTGTGTGTAAAAATAAAATTAGATAGCAGACAGGTTTGGAAGTGACAGTTGATTATAGCAGATGGAAAAAAATGACAATATGTTCATTTTGTAGGTTATACAGGTTAAGTGGCGTTAGTCTGTTTATATGCATGTGTAAGAGTTGTACATGTACTGTGGAGATAATATGCATACCTGTAGTTTGTATTCATGCATGTGATGTGGATATGCATGCAGCTGCAAGTAGAATCTTGGAGACTTGTAGAGTACTTTTTGTAGTAGGTGCTTTCCAATGACATGAGACTTGTACTTGGAGTGATCAACAGTACGTTTGAAGTGCTGAACTCTGATGATGGAGTTAGATGTAGAGGTCTTGGATGTGATTGGTGGATGGTTGTGTGACTGCTTAGCTGTATCCAATGAGGGAATGGCAGAGAGAGTGAAGTGGAAAGGGTAGAAGGGCTGTCCAAGAGTTATGCAATCCACAGACATCGCGGCTGTCCGAAGACAGGGCGTGCCATATCTGGGGTTTTCCAGCAAATCCAGCATGGAAAGGGGACTGTAGGGATCAGCCAATCAGATGTTGAGGGTGTGGATTTGTGTTGAAAGAGACTGAGTGTAGTGAAGTTGGCAGAGGTGGAGAAAGTCAGGGTGTTGGTGCTTGGAGATATGTTTGTGCGTGGTTTACAGCAGTATGCTCAATGCAGGCATGTGGCAAATCATTTTGATGTTAAAGGAGTGGAGGTGGTGTGGAGCACTGTGCCTGATTGCAATGTACAGGGAATTGTACAAGTTTGTGAAGAGTTGGGCAGGATGACCCCATGTGGTAGTTTTGCATTATGGAGTTTTCCATTTGGGCTATGTCAGTGCCCCTACTTTGTTGGCAGATTTGGAACACTTGGTTCAAGCAGTAATGAACATCCTTCCAAATTTCAAAGTCATTTTTTCTGGATTAGTACCTAGGGCAATATGGGACAATAGTTCTGTTTTTTGTCCTCAGCAAAACATTGCTAGGTGTGCAATCAACCGGGGCATGTGTGCTTTCATACTTAGAGATGGTATGTTCTTCTGTAATAATGAGAACATTGATTCCAGTAATGCTGCTAATTTTTAAGAAGATGGTATTTCCTTATCTTTTTTGGGAAATGCCATTCTGTTTTTGAATTGTAAGGGTTGCTTTGGAAAAGGCTATATGAATATTTAGGAGTAAAGTAAGGAAACCCCCCCACCCCAGAAATAATACAAAATAACAGGTGTTTGACAAGCATCTGCAAAAAACAAAAAACAAAAAAACAGCTCTTTTCAGAGCCAACCTCAAAGGGGAAATGGGGCACACTATTTAAATTAACATTCACCACGCTCAGATTTTTGATATGTCCGCGGACATGGAAGTAGTCCGCGGACACTGCATATTACATACAGGGATTTTGGGGTGGAGAGGCATGCAAATGAGAATGAGCAGAGCAAGTGATTGGTCAGTAAATGTGTCAGGAATTTCTTTGCAATTTGCGATGAAAGAAGGTAATGGACAAGTTTCCAAATTCCCAAGTAATTTTGTCTCGTATTGCGCAGAGACAAATAGGCTGCGTTCTTCTTCATTTGGTCCACAAATGGAGAAAGCAAGGCGGAATGTTAATAAGGCTGTTTGTGCCTTTCTAAGAGATGTTGGCATGTCCTCTTTCCACAATGAAAATTTTATGTTTCGTAGTACATACATTTTTCGCAGAGATGGAGTTCATCTTAATTATGCTGGTAATCAGATTTTTTTGAGAAATGCACAAAATGCATTGCAAACTTTTGTGGAATTAAAGCCATCCATTTTGCAGTAGGTGCTGACTATTTCAAGTTTTTGAAACACAAATAATCACCACCAAAAGGCTCTTTTCAGAGCCACCACTTCCTCCCAGAGAAAAGTGCAATGGTTTTGATAGGGCACCAGTCCAAAATTTTAGATGTCTGCAAACTGTCCGCAGATTGCGCCGGGCTCTGCTCCATTTATTTGTGACTTCTATTTTTAGACTGTGTCAGGCGGCTCGGAAAAGAGCCTTTTTTGGATTTTTGTTGTTTTATATTTGTTTTGGTTTTTTATACACGACACACTAGGAGAGGAGGGGAAAGGAGGGTAAGGGGGGGAAACCAACCATGGGAATAAGAAAGGGCAGGTGGAGAGAGGAAGATGTAGGGTGGGCCTTACTTAGGTAGGTAGCAGGTCTTCTCGTGCTCTGAGACCGCAGTCTCAAAAGCACTTTGAAGTCTCTCCCCCTGCAGAGTACTGTGTCGCAGTACATACACAAAACTGTGACACTCGAAAGGTAAGGGTCATCAGAATTGTGAATGGCCTGTGAGGCAGCTGGAGGGATGCGCTCTCCCACAGGAGTGTCTCTTGTGGTGAGAGGAGCAGAAACAGAGGATGTAGTAGAGGAACTCAACCTACTACATTGATCACCTTGAGAATGGTTCCACCGTGGAACGACCTTAGGTGTCGCTTCATAGATTTCGTACCAAAGCTGTACGAACCAGGCCTCCCGCGACTCAGCACCATTTTACAATTTTGCACTGGTTGCAGGTGACCTTGTTCGCACACGCCTTGGGCATGTAAATAACCGCCACACCCAAGACTCATGGCGAGTGCTGGTAGTAGGGACTTCCACTACCTCATCCTCTTAATCCTCCTCTACATCCTCACGCCTGTTCCCCTCTTCAGGCCCTTGGGGAGGAGGTGTTGGTGGAGGGGGTGGGAGTGGTGCTGAGGCAGATGTAGTACCAGGTGGAAGAACAGCAGCCATGGATGCCATCAGGTTTCAGCAAAGGCAGCAAAATCTGGAAGATTGCAATCCAAAGTAGACAGTGTTCTGTCAGATAGCCAGAAGCACAATGAGGATGAGCTCTGGGTGTGGCCTTTTATAGGGGTGCAGGTGCGCGCTTTGCAGACACCCGCGCTGTTCAAGGACAGATTGAACACCCTAAAAAGGCGCCAAAAGTTCCAAAAAGTATGCAGAAAGTCAGGGTCATTGTCTGAGACATGTGCTATGGTGATTTTTTACTATGAAATACTGTGGATTGGCTGAAAAAGTACTTTTAAAATGTTCGGGGACCCGGACAGTGTCCGCATTTCAGGACACACGCTCAGCGTGGGTGCAGTCACATGATGACATTGCGAACATGTCCGTGAAGGGAACGGGTGTCTGCAGGACACCAAATGTACGGGAACGGCTGTGGCCATGCGCGTGGGTGTTCTACGGACAGTGTTTGGGTCCTGAAACTAATTAAAAGTGCAACACAAGTGAGACGAACAGTTACGGACAGGCGTGATGTTCGTAGGACTTGCGGGTGTGGTGCCATGTGCGTAGATGTTCTACAGGCAGTACAGACAGGCATAGTGTCCTTAGGACACCTCCATTTTGGTTAATTACGGAGAACCCAGACACCGTGTGTGTTCTTAGAACAGTTTCAACTTGCCTGCGGACATTACGGACGGGTATAGTGTCCTTAGGACACCTCCATTTTGGTTAATTGCGGACAACCCAGACCCCGTGCATGTTCTTAGAACAGTTTCAACTTTACTGCAGACATTATGGACAGGCATAGTGTCCTTAGGACACCCCCATTTTTGTTAATTACGGACATTCCGGACACCAAGCGTGCTCTTAGAACAGTTTCACCTTGACTGCGGACAGTTTAGACAGGCATAGTGTCCTTAGGACAACTCCATGTTGGTTAATTGCAGACAACCCGGACCTCGCGCATGTTCTTAGAACAGTTTCAACTTGACTGCAGTGTCCTTAGGACACCCCCATTTTGGTTCATTACGGACTTTCCGGACACCAAGTGTGTTCTTAGAACAGTTCCATCTCACTTGAGGACAGTATGGACGAGTATGGTGTCCTTCGAACGCCTTCATTTTGGTTAATTACGGACAACCCGGACACCGCGCATGTTCTTAGAACAGTTTCAACTTGACTACAGACATTACGGACAGGCATAGTGTCCTTAGGACACCCCCATTTTGGTTAATTACGGACATTCCAGACACCGAGTGTGTTCTTAGAACAGTTTAAACTTGCCTGCGGACATTACGGACAGGCATAGTGTCCTTAGGAAACCCCCATTTTGGTTAATTACGGTCATTCCGAACAGCCGCGCTGTCCGCGGACTTCTTAACTGCCTTTTAAAAAAAAATAAGACACAAAGGACTGAATTAAAACACATCTAATATTTATTTGTATTATATACAGATATAATATTAATAAAAGAGAGGGGGAAACAGAAACTGACAAAAACACAGGGGAATTAGGGGCGTGGAGAGGATGGATGGGAAGAGATGAAGGGATGGAAATCTCATTGTAACGTTTTTCTTGGTGGGGAAGGTTTCGGGATAGTTGACTGGGACATGGAGAGGGGGAACAGGTACATGTGGGACAATGATATTTATTTTTTTCTTTTATGTGGTCCTCCACAAAATGTTTCAAAAGATTGAAATTTGTCATTAGCATGTCCCTTTTTTCTTCCATATGCTGCAGAATATGTTCTAAGGTGTCTTTAGGTGTATTATTCTCAATGTTTGTATGGTCTGTGAAACAAAATAATTATGTTAAGTACACATAAAGTTATAATTATTAATTTGGTTATATAGAGAAGTGTCTACCATTAGTATCACTATCTTCAGTTATTTCCTCATTTGGAACATTTTCCTCAAGCCATTCCAAAGTACTGGTCATTTCTATGTAAAAAAAAATATATATATTACTTTTAGTGTACCTAATACAGAAACTTTAGAAATATATATGAAAAATGAAGTTTACTTACTAGTTTCTGGTAAATTGTGTTCTTACTGTTGTGTAGGTCTGCTGTTGCTCCTAACTGTGCAGTTTCTGTGTTGGAGGCATATCTTTTCTGTTTTGGTACATTCCCTTTCAGTACATATGGTATTTAAATTGATGGTTGATGTGTTACATATATAGGTTCTACTTCTTATTTATTATTACATATATTGTGTTTATATGCTGCTTTTTGAACTTGTGCAGTGTTTATATGACTTAATAGAACAATTTAAGATATCCCCTGAGGATTTGGGTAGTGTTGTTGTCCACTTCCGTCCGCGGACATACGCACAGTCCGCGGACATCAAAATCACTAGCTGGGGGTTCAGTTTGTTCTATGTTACATGTAAATAAAGTAAGGGACGTTATGATTAAGTTGCGCTATTAAAAACCTATGAAATTCAGTAAAAAAACCTTGTTAAAAGGACGTTATGGTTAAGTTGTGCTACTAAAAACCTATGAAATTCAGTAAAAAATCTTTGTTAAAGGGACGTTATGGTTCCAAGTAAAACCGAAAACCCCCTGAAATTCGCCAGTTATGGTAAGCTAAGCAACCATAACTCGCGCCACCACCTTGCACTGCTAAGACTAACACCCAGGACATCATAGATAACATCACAAATGTCATTGATTACAAAACTGATGACATCACATGTCTGGCTCACTCTTTTTTCCTTTACTGATATATCTAGGCCAGTAACAGTCAGGTACTAAAAATTCACTATACTATAGTACAAAGTACTATATTTGTAGACTTATACTTCAAATATGTTCTTACAGTAATTCACTTAGGGTCCACTCAAAGCATATGAAACATATACAAAGGGGAAAACACAGACTTTGAAGACCGTAATGCTTTCTATGTATGAAGATGATTAGTAAGGTTATCAACACTGTCTTATAGTTCTGTTGTTTTTTTATTACTGTTCTTTCCCTGGATATGTTCATATTTGTACACTTTGCACTTACACTACTTTCCTTAGGGTCTATTCACAATATGTGAAAGTTATGCATAGGGAAGTAGTAGCTTTGAAACAGAGCAATCATTTCTGTGCAAGATAATCATTTAGGTTACTTTACTTTCTCTGTATATGCTCATATGTGTATGTGTTGTTGTCTGTTTGTGTTTTGTGTGCAGTAATGCAATAATGTATTAAGTGGGTTTTATTAGGCACTTATGTTATGTTTCACAGTATGCAAAACTCTAATAAGAAAGCATTTATAATTTTAGTACTTAACATGGCAAGATTATTAATATTGCATCTCCATCCTGTCTGCTGCACAGTATGCCTATGTTACTACATGTGTACTTTAGTATATTGGAAAAAACTTCATAATACAATGTTATTTGGATTAATGCATTACTTAATGCACTATGTACCTCATGATATATATTCCAATGATCCTTGACACTTTTTTTTATTAACATTATAATAAGAATCCTTTGTATAGACTTTTCATGAAAGGTAAATGCACATGTGATGTCATCAGTGATGTCATCAATGACATTTATGATGTCATCTTTGATTGCCTGGGTGTTAGTCTTAGCAGTGCACGGTGGTGGCACGAATTATGGTTGCTTAGTGTACCATAACTGGCGAATTTCAGGGGTTTTTCGGTTTTACTTGGAACCATAACGTCCCTTTAACAAAGTTTTTTTACTGAATTTCATAGGTTTTTAATCGCGCAACTTAACCATAACGTCCCTTTAACAATGTTTTTATATATATATGAATAGATACATATACTATAGGGCGACAATAGTTAAGGTGAGTCGGACTCCCATAGCAACCCTTCTAGATTCTATCATTAAGAACTGTTGATTTGAGTAATGGTTGTGAAAGTGATTAAAACATGCAGCCCCACCAGACTGCACAGTTTTGTAAAGATTATTAAAAAATAAAATATTTGTTGAGGATAAAAAACATTGTTTTCCAAAAGTGTGGCCTACTTCCCATTCATTTTGTAATAGACAAACAAGGTACATTTTTGCTAAAGTGCACAGCGCATACCGCTGGATAGATTTGGACCAGGTCCGCAACAACTTGGGCATAAAGCATTGACTCGCGATCCATGAATGGTTTGGGGTTATTCTGTGCAATGGTGTTTTAAATATTTGATGGAGAATGGGGTTCCCCCTTCCCAAAAATAGATGGAGATATCTCAGAGATTTACACAAAACTGTTTTTTTTAGAAATGAAACGACTGCCATGTTGTTTTTCTCTCGATGTGAGAGATATCTGCAGCAATATCCGAGAATATGGGAAAATGAAACACAGGAAAAACGCTATTTGCAGGTCAAAAAACATGCAAACGCCACCAGGCTAGAGGCGGGGGAGTGAAATTTGGGAGATGGAGGGGGTCTGGCACTGACTTTACAACACAAATCTTTCTGTAGCCTCAGCTATAGCCACAAATAGCCCACATCTCAAAGTAAATTGCGTCACAGAAACAGCATGTGTTGTGGGGGGAAAGGGAGAGGGCAGGGGAGTGAGAAGGCCATCCGGTGAGTGGGCGGAGCTGGCACAGATGAGGGCCTGAAAGCATTTTTTTCAGCAGCTTTGCCAATTTTTGTGGCTATATTTATGCCTATAAAGGACTACAGATAGCCTAGGGTTTGCGTTTTTCAGTACCCGCAGTTACAGTTCTTTCTTTTTTAAAGATATGCTTACAGCTATAGTGACATTGGGGGTGAAAAAATCACTGCCCATGGCCAGGGACATGATTGCCATCCAGGTCTCCCATCCATGCAGTAACCATGACAAACGCTAGGAAAGGGCCAGCCTTCTCAAGACATCTAGCCCAATAAATGAGCCAAACTTAAAAGACCACTTAAAGAAACGGACTGGCCCTTTCCTTGCTTTGAAGCTAAGTAGGGTCAGTCCCAGTGAATGCATGGATGGGCGATCGAATGGGCACCCAAATCATTTTATTTGTTTAAACCGTGCCACTGTCAGTCCTTGAAAGTTTTGCACTCAGAGACCGTTTTTTTGCCTTTTGCCAAATTATATTCTGGTAGTTGTAGTCTCCCAATCAATAATGAAACAAAATAGATATATTTACGGCAACAGTGGGTTTCCCATCACAGCAGTAACTGAGACAAATCCTGATTAGTTTCAAAGTGAGGAAAGGGTCAGCCCAATAAGGGCACGTTGCCTAATAAATGAGCCCACCTTACAGGATCACTTAGAGAAACATGGCTCAAAGGGGCTGGATCCTTCTTTGCTTTGAAACTAAGCAGGGTTAGTTCTGGTTATGTTTTCTTAGTTTTAAATATGTCATAACACACAGCATTCACATTATTAGTTTTTTAAAACATGCTACTGTCATACCTTGAAAGATTTGCACTCAGATAATTGTTTTTGCCTTTTGGTGAATTGCATTCTGGTAGTTGTAGTCTCACAGTGAAGATGGGTGGGGGGTTGGAGAATAATACCACAATTCTACACTTTTTGCCTAACATAGTTCTATAAGGATTTCTATATTTGAGTGACACTATGGTATGTGTACTTTTCAAGTTAGATTTATAAAGCAGAGCATTTTTGAAAGCTAGACAGCTAGACAGTGGGGTGAAGAGGGGAAATGATGACAGGGAAAGTAAGTAATGAGTATTTGTACACAATGTGGCAAGGGAGTGTGCAATCCTGGAAACTGGTGCAGTTATTTTCCCCTGGTTGTGGCTGCTTTCTTTGGCACCCATAAAGGGCACATGTTGGTGGTCAGCGGAACTTTTTTTCAGAGGGCGGAAACAACCCCTTGTAGTTTTTTGAGTTTGGCAAGCTTGCTCAAGTATTTGGCTACCATGATTTTACTCAAGTTGTCATCATGTTCCCAGTGCATACACTTACTAACAAGACCCTAAGCACTTGTTTTCTATTGGGATTTAGTTTTCTGCATAATATTTCCCAACAGATTGCTGGGTTTAAAAGGTGAGCACCTTTTACACTTTGCCAGCATATGTATTGGAACATTTCCTCTCTCAGGTTATTTTTGTGGTGTTCATTACTTTTTTTTAAAAGTCCAATGCTGGTGGGTCAGTTGATTACGGCTCCAATAGCATCCATGGCGAACAGCAACGGAGCAGCCCAGCAAGACAGCAGCGAGACAGCAGTCGCTCAAAAACACTTGAGCGAAATGCACTTCTGCGAAATGCGTGCGCGCAAATGTGCGTGCACTAAGGTTAAATAGAATTCTGGGAGAAAATGCATGTTAGTATCGCACAATCCTATTGGAAGCAGGGCTAAAAAATGCGTAGGCAGCGTCAAGTGGGTCAGTTGATTACGGCTCCAATAGCATCCACGGCGAACAGCAATGGAGCAACCCAGCAAGACAGCAGCGAGACAGCAGTCGCTCAAAAACACTTGAGCGAAATGCACTTTTGCGAAATGCGTGTGCGCAAATGCGCGTGCACTAAGGTTAAATAGAATTCTGGGAGATGATGCAGGTTAGTATCGCACAATCCTATTGGAAGCAGGGCCAAAACGCGTAGGCAGCATCACGTGGGTCAGTTGATTACAGCTCCAATAGCATCCACGGCAAACAGCAATGGAGCAGCCCAGCAAGACAGCAGCGAGACAGCAGTCGCTCAAAAACACTTGCACTTCCCACTCTTTGAAATCATTGACCTGTGGGTCTAATATCTTTTTGCAAACTTTTGTGCAATTCGTCATACGCCACCAAATCTATAAGCCTTTCAAATATTTTCACCCTCCCCCCTAATATTTCCCCCTCTTGGCAAAACAGCACCAAACCTTGCAGAACCATTCAGAGTCGGGCCTACAGTGATATTCCAAAGTGTCATGCAGTTTCATTGAGTGGCACCAAAGTTAGAAGCCATCCAAAAACTCCTTTTATGTTATGCAGAAATATGCATGGAAGGCCCTGAAGATCTGGGATGTCTTTGAAACTCACAAAAACCCCATACACCTAGGACGTTTGCAAACTTCGTAGAACAAAAAGCATGTGTTTTTTAATGGCTTTTATGGCTATATCCCATCCCATTCTCATCACCCCTCACTTCCCCAGAAATAGTTTAATTAGTTTGACAAGTGCAATCTTGTGTTTTTTAATGTTTTTACTGCGATGTCTGCAGACTGCGGGCGGTGTTGGCAAATCCAACATGGCATCTGTTTCAAAAGTTTTGACGCACGTCACGTTTTTGGACATCCAATCAGCAGGCGTGTCCAATGTCCACGCCAGGTCCTTATTGGTCCAGGGGGGTGTCTGCGGACCGAATAGGGAAGTGAGTCTGCGGACCGGACCCAGATATCACTATATTTGTACCTACTTTTTGTCAGTTTAAAAAAATAAAAATACTGGACTGATTTACAGAAAAATTTACTAAAGCATGCTTTCTGGACCAAGCCACCGCACCTGGCACAAATTTGGTGAAAATCTGTCCAGCGGTTTTGGCTGTAGGTGTGAGCAATAGTTATTTTCCATTGTGTCTATGATGATTTGCACACATTTTGGGACCCCCCTTACTAATTAATCAATTTGTTGCTCTGGCAGATGGCATCTGCCAGTGCAGAAACATCTTCCATCATCTCCCTGACTTTCTGAGCGTATAGTGTCATGGTCGGTCACACTGGCAGATATCTTGCCGCAGTTTCTCGCGATGGCCCGCACAATCCTGCGGGTGACCCCATGAATGCTGTCATGTTTTGCCTGCAGGTGTTTTGAGTGCATGTGACATATTGCCTCCATCTCCCTCTGTCCATGCTCCATCTCCTCTGGCCTCTGCAACACTGTGCTGCTTGTTGGTGTGCGCCGTATGGGAGAGGGGCTGTGCAGTGGCTCTGGGCTGTTGTCAGTGGAGCCATATGACAGTGTGTTTGCGTCAGTGTGTCTGCATCTGGCTCAGGTGTTTGAGCATGTTGGAGGCAGCGAGGGCCTTCTGGGGAATGAGCATGCTGGCGGTGGCAATGGGTCTATCATGTTCGTGAACGCTGGTGGCAGCAAGGGATTTTGGGAGTTGGTGACCACTGGTTGAGATGAGGGCTTTCAGCAGTTGGTGACCACTGGTGGCAGTGAGTGTGCCCGGGGCTTTGTGGCCCTTCTGTGTGTGGTGACCAGTGGTCGAAGTGTACGAAAAAAAAGTAGTGGAACTATGTCCCCTATGGCCTACCCCCGCTCCCCACAAACCCCATCGCTGCACCCCATCAGACACAATCCAAGCCCCAAACAAACACACCTGCTGATTATGGGAATGTTCAGTGCTGTGCACTGAAGTGCAAGCTTCAACTTCTTCCTACACTTTTATTTTAAAACTAAACCATTCCAAAATGGTTTCTTTTTTTTTAAGTATAGGAACAGTGAAGCTTAAAAATAAAAAGTATAGGAGCAGCGCTCCCGACCGCTCCCGCCCACTTCGACCTCCGGGTTGATGTCCCCCTGTGTTTCCACACTCGGGTGGGCTGTAGGTGTGGCCTCCATGTGAGACCCTCCAGCTGCAGGGCAAGTGTAGTGGCCCTTGCAGTGGTTCTGATGGCCTGTGAAGTGGACGTAGGCCTAGACCTGCTGGGTTGCGGTGTCTCACGGCAGGACATCAGCCTTGGCATTGCCTTTCTGTGCTTTTTCAGGGTGGTGGTGGGTATGGTGGACCTTGATGGCCTTGATGCACCACTCCCAGATGGGCCTGCCCTCCTCCTCCTCGGATGCCTCTGAAGGTGCATGAATCCTGTAGGGCACATAGGAAATGTCATGAGGTGTGGTTACCCCACGTGTGTTGGCATGCAAGACACATTTACTATGGTACAGTGTGGGACCCCACACATTTGGACATGTAAGAAGATTCAATTCAACACTACAGCTAAGTCAATGCCTAGTCTGGGATACTGAATGGAAACCCTTATTGATATATCTTTATGTCCAGTTCATGAGTTCTGGATGACTACCCCTATATAACACCCCTCTCTTAGAATCCCCCTGACCCCACTGAGCCAAGAAGTAGTTCTGTTTTGCAAGTTTAAAAGGTTTATTTGAGAAATAAGACAAAATATAGATACCACGCATTTATGATAAATTAATAATCGATATCGCCCTTATAAATATAATGTTACTCAACAATGGGTAATCTGACACTAGCACACTTCTTTATAATCAATGAGGAGTTAGTATAGGATGGATCAAGTAGCAAAAATACTTTTATGATTTCAAGGGAAAAGCAATGAGGAATAAAATGCAGTACAGAAATACGTGAGATGATTTTAGCAAAAGATAATATAATCACTTTTTCTCTGGCAATTCACCCCCCTATCCTATGCAATGTAAGACATGGAAGTAGATGGAAAGAGGAGCAAACAGTTCTCAGGAATGCAATCAAATACAATACGAAATTCAGTTCCTCCCCAGCAAGCTTAGAGAAAACCGGTATGAGTTTTAAAACACAGGCCCAAGTGCTTTGAATGTGGTGGCAATGAAGTGAGAAATATGCTGAAAATGCTTTTAATTCCCTTTAGGAGGTTCAGGGTGAGTGAGAGATACTTGGGATGAGTTCAGGCTCACTTTAGCAATGATTCAGAGATGGTGATTAAGAGGCAAACAAAATTTCGTTCCTATCCCAAACGGTTCCAGAGATACGGACGATTAAATAAAGGTAGTTTTTCGGATTTAAAGTAAACTCAAAATGACAAGTGACAGCTATGCAGCTGCAGAATTGACAAGTGACAGTGGTGCAGCTTTACAAAATGACAAGTGACAACTTCTAGGAGGCAGTTCTGGTTAGATTAAAATAGTTTGGATTAGATTATTTTAAACTAAGAGTTTATTTCTGTCACAATCTGACCTAAGTACTCACAATATATTTTGGAAGGACTGGACCTCGTCACGGATCTGATCAATCAGGCTAGTGGCACTTCACAGCAATCTGGTCTCTAGGTCTGCGGTTCTGCACGGTCTGGTCTGGTCTGGTCTGGCACTGGTCTGGTCTGTCCGGATACAGCGGTCTCTGCACGGCTCCTGGATCTCTGCACTGGTCCTGGAAAAAGTTCTTGGCAAGGGATTCAAGCAGCTCGCCCGGCTGTGAGTAGCTTGCAATGATTTGAGGCCTGCTGCAGAGAACTCAGCTTGTGGTTTTAGGCCTCTGATTTAGGTTCTAAAGTATAAGTTCTAGGTTCTGGAGTATGTAGCTGGAGTCAGTCTGGAACTGGTATCTTCTGGATGTTGTGTGGTCCGGCAAAACGCTCCGCAGCAACTGGATTTGAATGTCCTCTCTAGCTTCCAGTGGCTCTTTTTATGTGTTTTGGAAAGTGGGTGTGTGCGTTGGTCATAACTAAACCTGCCCCTCTCACTTGTCATTGGCCAATTCCTCCTCTCTCCCTTGATTGGGGGAAGGAAATGTGAGTCAGAGTGATGCTGTAGGTTTTATGGTCAGAGGAACCTCCCCTTGTCAGTTTGCCCACAAATCTATATTTGATTCAAATACATCCTTTCCAGATATACAATTTGTTGAAATTACATGTGCACATTATATATTCCTTATGGTCCATGCTTGTACGCCTCTGATCTTCCTGGGGGCTTGCATTAAAAAATGACAACATTTTGCGCTTTTTAACTGGTTTTGCAATATCGGACATTTACCCAAATTTACACACATGTGCGCAAGGAGTATGGACATTAATTGATGAAATGTCAGATTTTTAACATGCAGACATTTGGAGTGAGACCCTATTTTCCGCTAGAAACCCCCCAGAATACACCACAGGGTCCTAACGCATCTCAAAATGTTCACAGAAAAATCACAAAAATAATGATATTACTTATATAATTCTGACAAGTCCGCACTTTGAGTTATCTATCTTTTTAAAATTATGCCCTGGTCAAAAAGGGGTGTGGCTTCCCACATCACATGGTGAAATAACTGGTTTATCCACTTCCCCCAAGCTCAGCTGCTAGCAGAGGCACTGCCCCTCCCAGTTTCCCCTAAGAGGAAGCCACTTTACGGCCCCCCAATATAACATTTGCCTGAGTCCAGGACAGGCCTTTGTTCAACTCCTGTAGTCCCCAGCTGCTCCACCCCTAATCTAATCAACAGGGCCATGTGACCTCAGGATGCAGCCAGGCCTGGCAGCCAGGCCTGGGAACACAGCTGTTGATCCAGTATCAACTCCTGTCGGGGGTAGTTGTCAGGCAGAATTCAGTTTCATTAAGCCAGGTTTCAGCTAAATGTCACTTTTTGTTCCCAGTTTTCTACATTCAAATCAAACTGACAATTTTTACATATATATTAAATAATTACTTCCTTCAAGTCATTTCAGAATATAGTTTTACATTGTATCCACCTCTTAGCAAGTCTTTCCTTGGTCTGGTTTTGTTTCATTTGTGCAGTTTTACACAAAAGTCTGGTGGTTTTAAAACACAGGCTTTCTGATAGTGGTGAGTAATGGTAATGCAACCATTTTTGGGATTAAGAAAATGAATTCCCCACAAGAAGGTTGTATCTTTGGCCTGGTCTCGTGCCAACTGCGCAGTTCTCTTATTCTGGCATGAATGTGGGCGGCGATAGCTCATCCCCACATCCACCCAGTCTATTGATTTAGTTTGTTCTGGGATAGAATAATGGGCGTCGACAGCTCATCCCCACATCTACCCAGTCTATTGATTCAACATGGGTCAAAACCCATGACAAATCCCCCCGCCCGACTGCGCTTTGATTCAAGTCGAGGGGAAGTCGGGTGCAAAGGAGGTTTTGAGCCCTTGCGCTGGTATGTCCCCATTATCTTCTTCCAATCCTGTAGGTGGCACAGTTCAGCATCTTTTCCTCCCTCCAGTCGATCAATCATTTCTCCTTGCTGGTCCTGATGGGAGGATTGGGCGGTTCCCTGGGCCCCTCGGGTCTCGGCTCCCGGTCCCCGGTCGTCCTTCTTGGTCAGTCTCCAGGTTTTCTTTTTCCTAGGACGACAAAGGAAAAACGGCAATACCTATTCGTAGACATTTTTCCACCACTATTAATGGTGTGGCAGACATATACATTTTATACTTTAACATACCTAACATTTTACTTTTGAGATACAAGTTATCATTCAAAGACAGTGGTTTACAAGAGTATAATATTGTAGAGACTATATGTGGGATATTTTAGGGTTGGAACTGAATTAATCTGGAGCGGTCCCCTCTGGTATTGCAGAGGACTCCTCCAGTTGCTGCAAAGTGTGCCTGGGATGGCAACACTTTAGCTGGTTAATATCGACCCACTTGTCTTCCCCTTCCGCCAGACTGCCTTTGGGGATGCAGATCTTATAGGCAACAGGGGAGATCTTGTCTATAATTTCAAACGGTCCCTTCCGTGTAGGCAAGAATTTTCGCTGTTTGGCCTGGTTCCTTTGGAAATTGTATAGATAGACCCGATCACCCACCTTATATTCCTTTCGGGTAGTTTTTAAATCATAGTGGGTCTTCATGCTCTCGGCTGATCTTTCTAGACTCCGCTGAGCATAGGCAAAAGCATGCTGAAGGTGTTTCCTTAAATTCTCCATATACTCATGAGTTGTGGAGGCATTTATCAACGTTTGCTCTTGGGTTCTGTAGAGCAAATGCTGGGGAAGCACCATCTTGCGTCCAGTCATCAACTCAAATGGTGACATTTTGGTTGCAGATGAAGGGGTAGATCTGATGGCCATTAGGACCAGAGGTAATCGGATATCCCAACTTGGCCCAGAATTTGCCACAAACTTTTTTAAGATGCTCACAATGGTTCGGTTATATCTCTCCACTGCTCCAGAAGAAGCTGGCCGGTAAGCAATATGTAGCTTTCTTTTGACCCCCAGTATCTCCCACATCTTTGTCATTACTTCACTGGTGAAGTGGCTACCTCTGTCTGACTCAATCCTTTGAGGTAGACCAAAACGGGAAAAGATGTGGTTAATCATCAGGGCAGCTGCAGTTTCTGCCTTGCAATTTGGAGCTGGGAGACATTCCACCCACTTGGTAAAGAAGCATGTAACGGTCAACATATACTTGTTTCCTCTAGACGAGCGAATAACAGGGCCTACAAAGTCGATTTGCAAATCTGAACATGGTAGTGTCATCCCCCTCTTTTGGAGAGGCGCACAGTGTGTGAGGGATGATGGCTGAAATTGTGCACACACAAGACACCCCTTCAAGTATTGGTCGAGGTCCTGCCCCATGTGTGGCCAGTATGCAACCTCCCTTAAGATTTCCAGTGTTGTGTGAAACCCCCTATGTCCGGCTGTGGCCGCATCATGGGCGTGACTTAACATCAGGCTTCGGAATGAGGTAGGAACCACCCACTGATCATGGCCAGCTTGGGATTTCCTTACCAACAAACCGTCTTGGATTCGGAACATTTTTGGACATTTCATCAACACTCTTAGGTCCTCTTTCCCAATGTAATCGGTATCCATCAGGGGAAAGTTCTCAGGGTCCTCAAGGTGTTGGTAAAACTTACCAATAATTGGATCCCCCTTCTGAGCTGTAATTAAATCAGCATCAGGGGTCTCCTTACTCCATTGTGCAGTTGAAAGATCATTGTGAGCACTTGTCTGGGACCTAGTGATAGCGGTGACCTGGATTTCCCCCAACAGGGACTCTATTTCGATTAGATCCCCTTGGATGGCCCCGGTTTTGGCCAGCTGATCAGCTAAGTCATTTCCAGTTTTGTCTGGTCCCTCTACTTTGGAATGACCCTTGATCTTCTTCCAGTAGATGGTCATCCCATTCGAGGTGACCAGATCATCAATGTTTTGGATTAACTTCCCATGTTTCAGGGGTTTGTTATCAGCGCATAACATGCCTCTGGTTTTCCAGTTGACCAGGTGCTCCACGAACCCGTTCCGTACATAATCGGAATCTGTGATTATGACCAGTTCCTGGAGTTGATGCTGGACAGCAGTGAAGATGGCCTGATGCACAGCCATCAATTCTGTCACCTGACTACTTCGGGGACCAATTTTGTATCCAGCGGAGGGTTCTGGGAACTCCTTCACCCATGCATTCCCTACGCCAGCAACCAGTTCTTTCTCCCCGTCGTTGTCAACATGGTAAGAGCATCCATCCACATAGACAGTGGGCATTCCCTCACACTTGTCTTCTTCAAAGACTTTGTGTGGGGAATTAAGGTATGCCTCCATGTTGTCCTTGATTTTTAGACTTTCGTCCTCGAGATAGCTTTCTCCGGCACAATCATGCAAGTCAGCCAGACCTTACGCGAGGGGACTCTTCTTGTTTTGGCCATATCTGACCTCCACAGGAAAGCCTTGCATTGACAGAATCCAGGAAGTAATTCGGGAATTACTCACATTTCCGGCCCGGATTCTGTCACTTTGGAGATATTGCAGAGGCTGGTGTGGAGTCTCCACTATGATGTGTTCCCTCTGGATAAACGGGCGGTAATTCTTCAATGCCCACACCATTGCCAGGAGTGCCTTATCACAATCGTTGAATTTTTCCTCCACAGAGGATAAAGTTTTGCTCGCATAGGAGATTACTTTATTGACCTTGTCATGCTTTTGGTATAATACTGCCGTCAAGCACGTATTAGAGAACCCCGTCTCCAGGAAGAACTCCTTGTTTCTGACAGGGTAAGCTAGGCAAGCCGCTTGTGAGAGGCTTCTTTTGAGTTGTCTTACCGCCTCGGATTGTTCTGGACCCCATTCCCACTTGACCCCCCCTTCAAGAGATGAATCAGGGGTCTAGTGATCTCTGCGTAGCCTTCAATGAACATTCTGCTGTAATTAGTCGGTCCAAGGAGGCTCCTTAGTTCCCGCAGAGTGGTGGGGTCTTTCAGTTTCTGGAGTGCTTCCACTTTCTTTTCTTGGGGACAGAGACCCTGAGGAGTAATCTCATGCCCCAAGAAATTAACACGGGTTCTACACCACTGTGCTTTCTGAAAGGAAAGTTGTGCTCCGGCGGCCCTCAACTGTGTCAGAACATAATGGATCTCCGCTATGTGTTCCTCCACAGATGAACTTTTGATGAGGACATCATCTACATAAACCAGGTTACCCCTCGCACCCAGGTCGGGCATGGCCTTATGTAGGAAAATGTTGAATTCATTGCCGGAGTTGAGGTA